>NC_046158.1:135831065-136175990 GCF_011064425.1 Rattus rattus | reverse complement strand
ACCCCCCCCCCCCGCCAAAAACCCCACCAAACAAACAAAACCAGAACAGCAACAAAACACACAAAAGACAAAAAAAGCTAAGTCCCCTACTGTGGTGGGTACACCTTTGGGCCCAGCACTGGGAGATTCAGGCAGCTAGCTCTCCTAATGAGACAAGGCCACCTCGGGATTCCATAGCAAGACCTTGCCTCAAGAAACAACCCAAAACCTGATATTCCATAACCCTGAAGAGAAGCTGGAGCTCTCACAGGAGCGTGAGAAAGGGCAGGGTCAGCTGAACTGTCAGGTTTCCACTCAGGTACTTGAAGTGCCTGAAGAGTCTCCAGGAGAGGGTACGGCTGAGGCTGCCGTGAGGTATCCTTTAGGGAGGGCCAGATGGCCTCCACTTGTCCCTTACTCTCCGTACACCCCAGTGGCTGACCCCTGCCCTCTACTTGGATGCTGAAGTGAAGCTATGGTCGTGTAGGCCCCACTGGTCTCTGCAAGGATATTCTGACTTTCTCTTTTCACTCTGGCCTGTGTCATGCATGGCGCCCAACTACCGGGCCCCACATCTGGAGCTGGCGGCAGAAAACACTGGGGTAATTTATTTACTTTGGGAAACTGGTCTTATAGCTATATGTAAGAGCAAAAATAAAGGTTTTAAACTCAGTTTTATGTTTGCACTACACACTTACGACACAATAATGAAAATTATTAAAGTTAGCGTCGTGAGGGGAGGCAGGGCCAAGGAATGGCTTTTGTGCAGTGCTGGGGACCCGTTTCTTGGTGTGCTAAGCCAGTCAGTCAGTGCCTTACCACTCAGCCCATTCTCCCATTACTGAAAAGGGTCAGTCTCAGTCCATTTCTCAGCTCTGAGAAATAGTATCCTGGACAAGAAGCAATTTCAATTCTGTGTGGCAAGTGGCTTGACAGGACAGGTGTGAGGTGCCACAGGGATGTGTGACAACGGCTCCAAACAGGAAGCAGGCTAGAGGGAGAGACACGTGCTTGAGGAGTGAAGCAAACAAAGGCCAGGATTGACCCTGGATGTTCATACCCAACAGCCAGTCCCAGGAAGGACTGCAAAGGAAGCTGGGGTGCTTGCTCTGAAGTCTGGAGCCCATCTGAGGACAGTGGGGTCCCTGGAGTGTGTGGGACATGATCTGATCTGTACTTCTGTGACTGAAAGATAAAGGCTGGAGGCAGGGGGACCAGCGAAGGCTGTCTATGCAGTTCTGGTCTCAAACTCTAGGCCTTTGTTCTTGCCTATGTGCCTCTAGTGCACATAAGTTCAAAGACACCTTCCAGGGCGTCCTGACAGAGGCCCTGGGCTCTGTGTCACCCAGTCTCTATTGGCTTGTCTTAGTATCCATCAATCTGTACCCCACGCTCCCAGCCTAGAAGTTCCTTGACAGTATCCTAGGAGGAAGAGCAGGGCCCCGGAATTAAATGTAAATGTTCCGTGCTACAGAGCACCCTGGCTATGGGCTCCTGGAGGGTAAGAACAAAGACGACCAGCACCCCAACTGTTGTTTGAATTGTCGAGAACGCTCCCTGTCAGATGAAGAGACGAGGCTCAGAGCGACAGCAGCAGACTGGCTGAGGTCCAGAGTCCTTGCGAAAAGAGTGAGGTGACAATCAAGTCCTATAACTTGAGTCTAGACTGTGTCTCAAGACAGACTTGGGGTAACCACTATCTAAGGCACAGAGCTAGGTCCCAGGATTTTTACAGGCTGACCACCTGCCATGCCTTTTCACCGAAGGAGGAACAAAAAGGTGGGAAGCCTGGCAAGTAGCAGGATCAGGTGAGGTAACTGGAGGAAGGAGCCAGCTTGTGGGTTGGAGAAATGGTAGACAGGCCAGAGAAGAGAATCGAGAGGAGGCCTGCTGGCTCACAAAAGGAGCAGTGAGGCCAGCAAGACAGAGGCAGGACTCTGGTCTAGGCCAAGGGCCTACTGCATAAACTCGGGAGGTGAGAGCCAACCCAGTCCCAGAGCAGTGGTGGGTCAGCACTATGCAAACAGCAAACCCATCTGCTGGTTGACAGGACAACTGAAAAGAGACACAACTTCTAGTACAAACGTCTCGAGTGCCCCTGAATGTGGTTCACAAAGGTCCTTTTATATCCTGTTTAAAATGTGTTCCTCCTAACAGTTCCACTAGGCACAGGAGAGGAATGTCTAGCCTCCTCCTCTTCCTTCTGAGGGCTGGGATCACAGGCGTGTACCAGCTTGTCTACCTCCAGCTCAATTGCTAAAAGACCTTCTCTTTTCCATCAAGAAATTTAAAAAAAGAAAGTCACGGGCATACGTGCACTTGCAGAGGCGAGAGGCCCTGAGAGCTGGGGTTACAGAAGGCTCTGAGCTGTCTGATGTGTGCCAAGGACGGAACACAGATCCACAGGAAGAGCAGGGAGTGCTCTTAATCCCTGGGTCATCTCCTCAGTCCATTCAACTCATTTTTAAGCAAGTCCCGTTCCAACAGTGCTGTGGGATGCACCTCTCTCTGCTCCTGTGCCTTTTCACTTTCAAGGCCAACAGTAACAACTCCTCATCCCCTCACAGGGACCAAAGCCTCAAGAGCGGCATCAGCAACCTCACTTCGGTGTCTTTCCCTTAGGGCCAGGAGTGGGCTTCTCATCTTATCCCAGCAGGGGTTATGGTAGGTCAAGGCCACAGGGCCCGGGGGACAGAGCTGGAGACTGGGGCCTGGTCCCCTCTTACCTGCAGCACGGAGAGGTTGGTCTGTCCAGAGAGGCTTAGTTTCTCCTGCTCAGAGGGGTAGGCGTTGTAGCGGTGCAGATACAGCCAGTCTCGGAGAATCTTTACTGACTCCTTGGGCAGGTTCCCCCTGCGCTTCCTCTTGCCGGTCAGGGACAGAAGACCTTCATCCTCGCCTAGATCGCTGTCCGACATGGTGCTTGGGGACTAAGCTGGACCTCTGGGCAGCCTGGGGCAAGTGACAAAGTGGATGGGGATATTAGCGTCTGTCCCCCTTTCCTTAGTCTCCTAGTGAGTTCTCCCTCACAAGCAGGGTCATGGTGTCAAATCCCGGACAGTGGCACCATAGCCTGAGCAAGGCGGATGAATCCTAAATGCCACCAATTCATGGAACATAGAGGGATGACTGAGACATGGGTGGCACCTCTTCTAAAAACAGAACAGGACCAGAAAGAACTACAGCTTCCTCCCGTGGTCCTGAGACAGACTCACTACACAGCCCAGGTGGACCCTCCTGCTTCTGCCTCCCTGGGGGCAATGCTCAGCTCTAATTCTGTTTTCTGGGCTGTCCTGGAAACTTACTCCTATTACCTCACGTAACTCTTTTGAAAACTCCTAAAAGGGGGAAACTCACAGTCTCGCTGCTCTCTAGCTACTCAAGAGAAACGCACACCTCGTCCCATGCAGAAGCCCATGCACCAATGCTTACTGGAGCCAAAAGGTGGAAACGACCAAGACATCTCCAACAGATGGTTGAGCGAATGAGCTACTTGGCCATAAAAAGAAATACAGTGGCCTGCAGTGATGGCTCGGTGGTTAAGAGCACTGGCTGCTCTTCCAGGGGACCTCAGTTCCCAGCACGAGGTGGCTCACAACCCACGTACAGCTCCAGGGAACCCAATGCCTTCTTGTGACCTCCACGGACATCCATGTGGTGTGTACATACACTCACACACATAAAACAAAATAAATTATAATTACTACAACATGGATGGGCCTTGAGCACATGCTTGGAAGAGGCCCGTCATAAAGGACCACTGCTAGGTTTCCACGTGTGAAGGGAAATCTGCAACAGGCTGCTTCTACAAAACGGTTCTGCAGTCAGTTAGGGGTGGGGAGGATAGAAGGATTTTAGTATATATATATATATATATAAATATTCTTTGACCGAAGTGCTCTATTCTCTCACCTTTTCCCCTCCCACCAAATCCCTTCTCCCCCCCACCTCCAGGATTTTCCTTATTTTACGTATACAGATGTTCTGTCTAATGTATGTCTGTGCACCACGTATGCAGAGTCCTGGTAGGACAGGAGGAAGAGGCAGATCTCTAGAACTGGAGTTAAGATTGTTGTGAGCCCTGTGTCTGTGCTGGGATCCGAACCCAGGCTCTCCGTAAGAGCAACAAGTACTCTTAAACCCCTTAAACCCCTGAGCCATTTCTCCAGCCCCCCCCCCCGGTCCCCACACCTATTTTAAAAGTGAATTTCTGGGACTGGAAGAGATAGCTCAGCACTGATGAGCATTTGCTGCTCTTACGGACGACGTGGGTTCCATTCCCCACACCCACGTGGAGGACACAACCAACCACAGGTCCAGTTGCAGCAAATCAGATGCCTTCTCTTGACCTCTGAGGTGCAGATGAAAATCCACACACAGTAGAAAAAATAAACTTCCCATCGTTTAAGATTCATTATAAAGGATTTGGTATGGGGTAATTTTCCCTCCAAGGCCCAGAGGCGGGTCTGGTAACTGTTCAGTACGTCCTGCCGCCAGCCACTGTGCATGTGGTGGGTAGTGAGTCATTCCTATGGTTGTTTCTTGGACGGTCTTCCTTGGTCCGGCCTCTGACCTGGTCTGAGACTTAATCTCAGAATCCTGACCAATGAAGTGTGGCTCTGGTCCCAGCTTTAACTCCCACTGGGCTGTGCGATCCTAGTTAAATGTCCTCCTTTCAGAGTTAGAAGCCCTCCTCCGCCCCTGGTCCGCGAAGGAAGGTTTCTGCCTAGATAACTCGTATCAGCTGCCCCTCCAGCAGACAAAGTTCCAGTTCACAAAAGCAAAAGAAATTTACATTTTAATAGCACAAGTTCTAGGCCAAGGCTGGGCCCGAATCTCAAGGCTCCTCCCTTCTCTGCCTTTTAACAGCTCCCCAGCAGGCCTAGCCAAAAGACTCTGGCATCTCCCAGGTTTTGTTTCCTCGACTTGGGCCTGAGCCCAGATCCCTGGGCTGGCTAAGCCAGACTTTCGAGGGAAGGGTCTACCTTCAGCCAGGCCACCTGGAGGTGAAACGGGCACTGTTCACTCAGAGGAGCACAACTTGGATGCATTCTGAGGGCAGACATTTCGGCCACCACGACAGCTGGGATACCAGCTCAGGGAGGCAGCCCTGGCAGTGGGTGAGAAGTTTACTCAAGGTTATCTTTACGAATTCCACTCTGGCTGCCTGCCAGAACTCAGTCTTCAGAATTCCCTGTGTGGGGGCCAGAAGAGCACCCCTCAGCGGGAACTTTTTCTACCTATGGGTCCTGCACCCTAGGGCTGTCTGCAGGTTACACACACACACACACACACACACACACACACACACACACACACACACACGCACACGCACACCAGTGATACCTCAATACCCCTCATGCAAGTTGAACACTGCTCAGAAAACCGACCCAACCCACTGCTCACATCCCCAAGTTCCCAGAATTTTACAAACACACAGCTTTACACCCCATACCTAGGACCAACGACTAAGGCTCTCTCCGAACTAGCCCAACTCCTGCACCCGCCCACCCACGAACCCCAAGTGACCTGCCCACCCACGATCTCTCCGATCCAGGACACAGACGTCACCACATCAGCCATCCATCAGTTTTTACACTAACTGGGTTATTGGAGGCACCCCTTGGACACTGCACCCCATCAATCTCCTACACACACCCACAACACCATCTGCAGCCACTCCCACAGAACTTTTCTGACAACTCGCCCAGCTCTAGATACTCTCTCCAGGGCCGCACACTGAGGCTGGTGTTCCCAGCAGTTCACACAAAGCGCGCAGCCTCCCCCGCGGCCCAGACGCAGCGGAGCACATGGCTCATGGGGCGCCGACGAATCCGCCGGCGCTCAAGGCACCCTCACTCAACTGTCCCCCACCAGAGTCACGGTGCGTGCAACAGCTCCCCTGCCGGCCCGCCACCCGGCGCTTGGGAATTGGGGCGAACTCTGCAAGAAAGAAAACTCACGTGTCCATTCTGGGACAGGAAAAAGTTTAGTTCTCAGCCCCTTCCCTGGTACTCCGCGCAGACTGACTCTTGGGGCGCGGGGCCGCCGGAGCGTGCGCGCTCGGCTTTGTGCTCCGAACTCGGCCCGGAGGGGGAGGGGAAAAGAGGGGGCTGGGCTCCAACCTCCGCGCCGCCCCCCCAACTCTGCTCCCAGACTCCATGTTGGCCGCCCCCCTGCATCGGGGACGCGCACAGCCCCCGCAAGACGCCCGGCTGCCCTTCGCCTGGCCCCGGGGTCCCGGCGCGCACAAACTTTCTTCGCGTCGCCAGCCCCACGCGCCCCACAGCCTTGGCCCGCCCGGGAGTGACAGATGCCTCGGAGACAGACTTTCCTTTGTTCCAAAGGAAAGGGGAACTCGCGCGGGCTCCCAAGCCCTCTCCGTCGGAGCCCCGCCCGCGGCCCCCACCTCCAGCTGTCACTCGGCGGCCCCCGGTCCCGCTCCGCCACCGTGCGGGAGGGGGGGCTGCGGGCGGTTAGCAACGTGCACTTTTGAAACCAAACAAACCCGCTCCCCGCGCGCTCACCCCGCTGCAGGGCACCGGCCGCCCTCTCCCAGACTGGGATCTTTGGGAGCCGACCCCTCCCACAAAGACGCCGAACAGGACCCCCCGGGACATTCCACGCCAGCGCTCCGCCGTCCCGACTCACACACACCCCCGGGCTCACACACCCACTGTCGCACGCGCCGGGACGACGCCCCCTCCCCCGCCCCGGCGCCCCAAGAAACTTTCCAAGTTGTCCGCGCGCCTCCTCCCGCGTCTCCAGCCCTCCGGCGCCCCGCACTTACCTTCCCCGGCGGCTTTCCGGCCCACGCGGCCTCGGTGGGGTGAGGGACGACCGGGCCGGGACGGGGGGCGCTGGGGAACGCGCCGGGTACCTGCCGGGTCTGACACCCGCCTGACAGCTCGCGGCTGGAAAGCACCTCGCGACCTGACGTCAGATCCCCTCTCCTCCCATCGCGCCCGCCGCACCCTCCCCCACCGCCGCGAGGCAGAAACAAACTTTGTGCAGAGCGTGGCCAGCTACGCCCACCCTTGGGGGCGGGCCCGCAGAGCTAGGGGGCTTCGCTCCGCCCACGCGCCGGAGGGGGCGGTCCCGCGGCACCTCCTTCCTGCGCCCACCCACCTTAGGAATGCCACATGGCCCGGGCCTGGGGCGGAGCGGTGGGACCAGGGCTCCCGGAGTCAGCTCCAGGGCAGGAAGTGGCCCGCTCCTCCTTTCAGAGAGTGTTTCCGGAGCGCCTACTGTGTGCTCCTGGATGGGGGTGGGGGCACTACCGAGCATAAAGGGTGCCAGTCCCCGTAAGTTCGTCTCCTCCTCTGGGAGCTTGCCCATGTGGGGATGGGGAAACTGAGGCTCAGTAGGTACGGAGGCTAACTCCCAGGTGCTAAGGGACCAGTTGTTTTGTCAGCCTGTAGGGTCGCGGCGAAGGCCACTTTGGATAACACCCCAAGCCTAGCACAGAGGGTCGGCCAGGGGTGAGTACAGGCTGCGCCCCAGGAGCGTGGGAAAGGCGGGCACTGTGTCACAATTTGGAGATGACCACAGTTACTCGCTGGTCCCTGACTTACCATGTTTGCCAGTGTCCTTTGGCCCAGGTGGGTCTGATGGTAGAGCCTGAGCCTTTCCCTTGGTGGCTAAACCCAGATGCAGAGGGTGAATCTAGGCGCTGTCAACAGTCCAGGCTGGTGTCTTTTTTCTTCAAGTTTTCCTTACTAACAAGTTACTTGACTGGCCGACTGTCTCTTGCTGTCTGCATTAATTGGCATATCCTAATTCCAGCTCACAGAGACCTTTTCTGGGTTTGTGATCATACAGGCCCAGAAACCTGAGACCCTCGTGCCAGTACCAATGGCATTGGAACAGGCTTCCCTTGATTATTATTTTTTAAATGTTATCATTTTCTAATCATTATTTTATTGTTGAGCTTGGGGTCACCCTGCTGAGGCTACCTAAGGGACAGGGACAACAACTGTCATTGCTACATCAGACTCAACTTTTGTTGTTCATTTGCATTGTAGTCACAGAAACTTTGGGAACAAAAGTTAAGTTTCTCGCCCAGAAAGCCCTAAGCCAGTCAGGATGCTGATTAAAAGCCTCTTAAGATGGGTGTCATAGAAGCCAGACTTGCCTGAAAATACTTTAAACCAAAATGGCCATCCAAAATCTAAAACATTGCCCAGAACCCTCCTTTTTACCCATGGAGAAACCAAGGCTCAGAGAGTTGGTCACAAGCATTTTCTTGGCCAAGTCATATTCCATCCACAGACCTATGAAAGAATGAAGGAGATGGGAAATCTTAGGTAAGTAAGGTAAGAACCAACTAGGTCTTGGCAAGAGGCAGAGACCTTCATATAGGTGTGGCATGGAGGGGAAATAGAGGGACAGCCCGGTGAACCTGGAGATGTGACCTGGTTCTTAGCTGCTAAGTTGGACCTCATGTTAGGCATGTGTAGCAGGTCTGAGAGCCATATCTTCTCTTTGGGACAGGAGCCTCTGGTGGGCAGTCACAAGCCCACAGAACTCCCCACAGATTCCACCAGTGACAGCCTGCTAAGCCAGTGTCCCCAAGTCTGTCCAGATGAGTGATGCATTCCCATGGCCAGCAGCAGAGGGAACTGAATGCTGGGTCACAGGTCTGGATTCTCCCTAACCTTCTTAGAAGGATCCAGAGTTGGGGGTGGGGGGGCTGGCTCTGTGTCAGGATTTCCCATAAACAAATTCCCTAGCCTAAATATACCATGAATTTGACAGTTGCCAGGTCAGTCTTCTTGGTAAATATAGTTTAAGATGTGCGCGTCTCTACACCAGGCACTTCCACTCCTGGGTTAATGTCTTCAAAGCAGCTGCACACGAAGCTAAAACTCACGTGAGATTATTCTTCACGCTGCTGTTCTGGAAAAGTCAAACATCTAGGTGCCCTTCCTGGCCTCTGGATCGTTATTGATAACAACGGAACCATACAATATCATAAATCTGTGTGCTCCAAGCCAGTGAGGTCTGGCTTGAGTTTATTTTCAGCTATAATATTCGGCCTAGAAGGGGCTTTGGCCAGATGTGTTGATAATTTTGACAAGAAAACTTTCCGACTGGTGTTTGGTTTGCGACAAAGTCTGTCTGTTACTCAGGCTGACCTCAAACTCCCAAGCTCAAGGCTATGCCTGCTTCAGACTCCCAAGTAGCACTATTAGTTCTCTCTCTCTCTCTCTCTCTCTCTCTCTCTCTCTCTCTCTCTCTCGATATGAAGGTCTCCCTATGTTGTCCTGTTTAGTCTGGAATCCTTCTTGTATTTCAGCTTCCTGAATCCGTGTACCCTGCCACACCTGGCTCTGGTAAGGTCAAACCTCTCTAGCAAACGTGAATTTGGACCCCAGCACTAAGAATACATTACTATTGTTGTGGCAAGAAACCTCCCCTCCCCCACCCCGGCCCTCCCCCCTCCCCCACCACTGTTTTCCCCACAAAGTAAGAAACTGTGCTGGGCGTGGTATCACAAATTTATAATCTCAGCACTTGGAGGTGGAGGCAAGTGGCTCTTTGTGAGCTCAAGGCCGTCCTGGTCTACAAAGAGAGTTCCAGGCCAGTCAAGGTCCTCAGCTCCCCCATAAAACTAGGGGAGGGGGGTAGAGAGGTGGGGGTTGGGGTGGGGATGACCCATTGACTTGGAGGTTTTCTTAATAGCTCTCTGAACCATGTCAGTAATCCCAGTACTCTAGAAAAAAAAGCAGGAGCATCATGAGTTCAAGGTCAGCCTTAGCTGTAGAGCCTTAGTTCTTAACCTTCCGAATGCTGTGGTCCTTGTGCTTTGGTGACCCCCCAACCATAAAATTTTGTTTCTATTTCGTAACTGTAAATTTGCTACTGTTATGAATCATAATGTAAATATCTGATATACACGATATCTGATACGCAACACCCCAAGAGGTCACGACCCCTCATATTGAGAACTGCCACTGTAGAGCAGGAGACCCTGTCTAGAACAACCAAACACCTATACTGAGAAACTGCGCCCAGCCTTCGAAGGAGAGAGCCTTCCTGGTTCCAGCTTGGGGTCCTGACCTCTGGGGAGCCTTCATGCTGCTGGTTCCTAGGATACTTGCTGGTCACAAGGGTGCAGTAAATGTCACAGGAGTCCACTTTGATTGGAAAAGAAATCACTGGCTGCTGCCCTTGTTACCAGAGTGGCAAAGGGACCAGCTGTGACAGGCAGTCACCTCATGTGGTGAAGAGGTTTGGATCTGCGTGCCTGGCCCCCCGGGCCTCTTCTAAAGACTAAGGAAGAGCTTAGAGATCAGGTTGAGTGGGTAGAGGAGGAGCCATAGCAGGCCAGCCTTCAGGGTGGAGACGGTGGCTCACGAGAGGTTCTTGTCTCTGTCTCACGTGGATTCCCACTTAACTACCTAAAGCCGTTACCCTGTCAGTCAAGCCCATGCCGTTTAGCTTTCATGTTGTTGAGTTTGGTCGTCCGAGTTTTTTACCTCTTCTACCCCTGGTGCTGGGGTAGAATCCAGGCCCTCCTGCATGCTAGCAAGCCTTCTCCCATCAAGCCTCACGAAAGTCCCCTCTTTAAGACAATTTTGTTGGGGTTGGGGATTTAGCTCAGCGGTAGAGCGCTTGCCTAGCGAGCGCAAGGCCCTGGGTTCGGTCCCCAGCTCCGGAAAAAAAAAAAAAAAAAAAGACAATTTTGTTTTGGCATTTTATTTAGTATCTGTGTATACTTGTGGAGCTCAGAAGATAATCTGCGGGGCTCTGGAAATTGAACTCAAAGTTGTCAGGCTCAGCCGAGAGAGTTCCTATCACTGAGCCAACTTGTTGCGTCCCTGTTTTAATGTCTCTTTTGCACCTATATTGGTCTGGCTGGCCTGGAACTCACTATGTAGACTAAGCTGGCGTCTAACATGCAGAGATCCACCTGCGTCCGCCTTGTCCAAGTGCTGGGATTAAAGATACGAACCACTAGTCCTAACCTCTATTTAATTTGTGAGCGACTATCTTGGCAGGCTGTATGCTTCAACCTGGGGAGCCCATTGGTTGGGCTACCCCAAGAGTTTGGCCAACAGTTCCTTGTGGTTGGAAGCATGTGGCGCTGGAAGTTGGGGTTATAGCGGGTCGTTTCAGTAACTTTGCCCACCCTTTGAACCTCAGGTTTCTTGTCTGTGGTTAGATCAGGCTTTGGTAAGGCAAAGATATCACAGCTGTTAGTCTTTTTCGAGTAGCCTGTGCTCACGGGAGGGCAGGTGTGATTATCATGGCGTCTCAGCTTTGCCTCTGGTGCTGACTGTCCTTGTGTAACCTCCAAGTTGTTCATCTGTTTAGAAAAGAAGCTCCCAGTGCTCTGAAGGCAGAGGCAGGTCGGTCTCTGTGAGCTCAGGGCCTGCCGGACCACACAGTAAGGCCCTGTCTCCAAAAATAAGACAGTTACGATGGCCGGAGACTCATGTGGTACAAGGAGAGGACCAACTCTTGCATTGCTCTCTGACCTCTAAGCACGTGCATACACACACACACACACACACACACACACACACACACACACACACACACACACACACAATGTAATTTAAAAAAGGCCTGTGCATGATCAGGTAGAGATCGCTTCACTTCCTTGGCATTCTGCCATCTAAGGCTTGTGTGTTTTTAAAAGTAAGTGTGGGAGTTGGGGATTTAGCTCAGCAGTAGAGTGCTTGACTAGCAAGCGCAAGGCCCTGGGTTCGATCCCCAGCTCCAAAAAAAAAAGAAAAAAGAAAAAAAAAAAGTAAGTGTGTGTGTGTGTATGTGTGTGTGTGTGTGAGAGAGAGAGAGAGAGAGAGAGAGGGAGAGAGAGAGAGAAAGAGAGAGAGAGAGAGAGAGAGAGAGGAGTATTACTAAAAGTTGTATCACTTCTTAGAGTCAGTTCTGCCTTGGTCTGCTTAGACTTAGTAGAAAGATTTTCTATGCAGACGGTTTGCCTCAAAGGCATATGTCAGTGAGCTTATTACCACATGCCAACTTGGAAGTGTTGCAGGGGTGCGGTCAGACTTGGGTAGGGGTGCCGAAGGCTCTTTCCTTGATGTTGTCTGGCTCCCGGGCACAGATTAAGTACTACCGTGGAATGGTGTGCTTTTAATTGAGGAATAAGCAGTTTTACTGGTCAGGGTGTAGCTCTGTGGTAGAGTGCTTACCTAGCATGTAGAAGACTCCAGGTACTATCTTCCTCAGCATTGGAGGGGACTTAGGGGCTGCTGAGGTGGCTCAAAGGACAAAAGTACCTGCTGCTGCCAAGGGCGACGGTGTTTGGTCCCTGACACCCATCTGGTGGAAGCAGAAAACTGATGCCCAGAGCTATCCTCTGACCTCCATGCTCCACCCCCACAGCCTTCCAGAGAGGGGAGGGAAGGCCTCAATAAGTAAACAGATAAGTAAATGTTAATTAAGAGGATTTAGAGAGGGCTGGAGAGATGGCTCCGTGGTCAAGAGCAATGGCCGCTCTTCCAGAGGACCCAGGTTCAACTCCTAGCGCCCACGTGGCAGTTCTAGGGGATCTGATGCCCTCCTCTGGCCTCTGCGGGCACTGCATGCACATGGTACACAGACAGACATGCAGACAAAACTCCCAGACACACAAAATAAACCGTCAAAAAAGGAAGAGGATTTAGAAAACAACAATTTTATTTATTTAAGAGAGGGTCTGGCTATGTAGCTCTGGCTGTTGAACTCGCTCTGTAGGCCAAGCTGGCCTAGAACTCAGAGATCCACCTGCCTCTGCCTCGTGACTTAGGATTAAAGGCGTGCACCAGCATGCCTCTGTGTGTGTGTGTGTGGTGTGTGTGTGTGTGTGTGTGTGTGTGTGTGTGTGTGAATGTTTGTGTTGGAGTGTGGGTTTGTGCATATGAATACGATAACCATGGAGGTTGGAAAAGGGAAGGGAATCTGGTTTTCCCAAGTCACAGGCAGCCACTGTGTGTGGTGCTGGGAATGAGCTCGGGTCCTCTGACTGACTGACTGCTGAGCTCTCCATCCCTGTAGCATTCTACTTCTGTGTCTGTCCACACCAGGGACCAACCCCTCCAACATGGCTGTAGGTGGCATGGAGTAGGAATGGGCTCCTGAGTCAGGAGTTTTATTTTCTCCTTTTTGGGGGGAGGTGAGTGGATGTTGTTTTGAGACAGTGTCTAATGCACTTGCTGTGTACCTGAGGATTCCTGTGGACTCCCGATCCCCTTCCCTCCCCAGTGCCGATACTGCAGACGGTGTTACAACTCCTAGTTTTATTCACTCTCTTTTCTGGGGGTGCTTGTGATAGAAGCAAGAGCCGTGCATACCTCAAAGTATTTGCTATCCATGAACCCCTGCCCCAAGACACCTCCGCTCGTTTACTAATGGCGTATTGTATAGCGATTAGTCCTTCACTGCCTTGGTCATTCGGTCTGGGTTGCAGTTTGCAGTAAGAATCATGGTACATTGTTTTGTGTATGAGGGTTTGTTCCTTTTTTGTTTGCATGTTTGAGACAGGGTTTCTCTGTGTAGCCTGGAACTCTCTCTGTAGACCAGGCTGGCCTTGAACTTAGAATCCACCAGCCTTGAGTGTTGGGACTAAAGGTATGTGCCACCACACCAGCTATTAGTGTGTTTTTAATTATCCTCCCCTCTTTTATCTTAAACCTCATTTCACCGCAAAACCCAAGGGGTGTCCTCATCCAAAGAGTGGGTACATAGACAGTAAAGCCTGTCGTGAGGGTGACAGATTCTCTCCTGTGAACCTTTGAATTGTAAGGACACTGGTGATCCTTACAATCCACAAGTGTCTTTAAAAGGCCTTGGGGAAGGGTGGTATATTTTTGGTTTTTTGTTTGTTTGTTTGTTTGTTTGTTTGAAACCAGAACAATTATTTTATGATTGGAATTCTCAAGATGAACGGCTGCAGCAGCTGCCCTCCTCGGCGACGCTCCATCACGGAATCTGAATCTGCGACAGACAAATTTAGATTCCTCACCGCCAGTCCCGGTAGTGTCGTAGTGTGACACCTTCCAAGGAATGATGTTCCCTTCGTCATCTTGCCTCTGTCAGAGAGGCCAAAGAGACTGGAGAAGAAGAGAGTGGCGTGTTTTTATGTCTGAGAAATGTTCACTGCAACTCTTCCACTCCATTATCCTGACCTGCTGTGGCTCCTGCCTGGGAGTTCCTCTGCCTCTACCTGGTGGCTTTCAGCCCAGGTCATTTTTGCTGATCTAGCCCAAGGTTGAGTTAGAAACACGTTTAGCTGGGTTCCTTATGGAATCTGCAGTTCCTTTCATAGACAGTTCAGAAATGAATGTCCTGCTATGTGACAAGCTGTTCTAGTGGAGTGTCAGGAATAGAGTAAGAGAATATACACCATCCCAAGGGACTGTAGTCCCTTTATAAAGGAAGTTTCTTTTTTAAATAAAAAAGTTTGGAAGTACTTGACTTAGAAGCTAGTCTGTGAAAAATTCATCTAAACATGAAATTATACAAATAAAAATGGAAGTAGCACCATCTTTTAAATTTAATTTTTAAAAAAATATTCTTGCCTGGCATGGTGGCTGGTGTCTTTCATCCCAGGCCTCAGGAGGCAGAGGCTACAGGTCAGGACAGAGGACACAGGACACAGGCTGACCTGTTCCAGGAGCCTAGGGCTACAAAGAGAAACCTTGTCTCGGAAAAAAAGCAACAAAAGGATAAAAGTTCTGTGATCAGATGTTACCTGACTTTGCTGGCCTTGATCCTGATCCCCTGCTGTGGCCCCCCAAGGGCCAGGACTACTGTGAGCTTCAACACGCTAACTAGAGGACTTCATTGTTGTTGTTTTTAAGATTTATTTTATGTATATGATTGTTTTGCCTGCATGTATGTCTGTATACCGTGTGCATGCCGTGCCCATGGAGACCAGAAGAAGGCGTCAGATCCCCGGAACTCCAGTTACAACCCTCTGTGGGCCGACTTGTGGGTTCTGAGAGTGGAGACCAGATTCTCTGGAAGAGCAGTCTGTGCTCCTAACTACTGAGCCATCTCTCCAGTCCTAGGACTTAAGTTCTTACGCAATAATTACTAAAAAGCTAAAGTTTTCTCCCGCCAGGAACGTAGTTACACAACAAATGCCATTACAAACAGTAGAAGAAGGAATTCCCTTCCTTTTCTCTGTACAACGTGATATTATAAAACCATCATTACAAGAAATCGATTAATAGTGAGCCCATTTGGGCTGATGTGTGTGTGTCTGCGATCTGTGCCACTCAGGAGGCTGGGGTACGAGGAGTGCTTGAGGCCTTAAAGTTTGGGGCTGAGGCTGCCTAGCATGAGTGAGACAGTGTGCTCAGGATTAGAAAAATCTTACACACACACGCCCCGAACAAACAGCAGAATCCAGAAACCCAGGCCCGATAGCGAAAGCCTTGGGAAGCAAGAGGATTCGAAATTCAAGGTCATCCTCACCCCACAGCAAACTAGATCAAGGCAGTCTGCCGACACAAGGCTCCATTTCAAAAGAGCGACAGAAAAACACCCAAATTTCATTTTTCTTCCAACAGGATTTCTGTACGTAGCCCTGGCTATCCTGGAACTCACTGTGTAGACCAGACTAGCATAAAGCCTGTGTCATCTCTGAGTGCTGGCTTGCAGGTATGCAACACAAGTCCCCCTCCCGTGTTTATTTATTTACTTTAAAGATTATTTACTATTATTTCTTGCTTTTTTTTTTTTTTTTCAGCCAGGGTCTTACTGTGTGGACCTGGCTGACCTGGAACTTTCTATGTAGTCCATGTTGGCCTAGAACTTGAGACATTCCTCCTGCCTCTGCCTCCCAAGAACTGGGATTACAGACATGAGCTACCATAGTTTTCCCATGAGCTAGCCTCAAACTCACTCTGTGGCTGGGGAGGACCTTGGATTTCTGTTCGCTGCTGTGTCTGGTTTTATTTATGAGGTACTGGAGATTGAACACAGGGCTTTGTGCGTTCTTGAATTTTGAGACAGGTGTAACTTTAATTTTTATTTTTTTTAAGATTTATTTCATGTATATGAGTACACTGTCACTGTCTTCAGACACACCAGAAGAGGGCATCAAGATCCCATTACAGATGGTTGTGAGCCACCATGTGGTTGCTGGGAATTGAACTCAGGACCTCTCGGAAGAGCAGTCAGTGCTCTTAACCACTGAGCCATCCCTCCAGCCCGTAACTTTTTTAATGATCATTCTTACATGCTTTAACCTCCCTCCTAGCCCACCACCCACCAGAGGTTGTGGAAAAGAAAGGATATGGGGGAAGGGGACCTGTTTAGAAATGGCTCTTTGGATTAATTCCCATCCACGTTGTCAGTAAATTAGCAGTTCAGTTCACAGGTCAGCTGGATCTACTGGAATATACTTCAGGAATACACTAGCAGTCCAGTTGGGCAGTCAGAAGACCGACTACAAATCAGCAATGGTGGCATGACCTAACAGAGACAGCCAGGCCTCAGCAAATTGGAACTTGTCAGCAGGAGGGACCAGGGCCAGCAGGAACACCAGGAGAAGGTCTCATTCTTGTCCGTGTATCTCTTGATGAAGCAAAGATCAGCGAAGACGAGATATCAAGAAGCTTCTAGCTATGCAAGCAAGCCAGCCTCACCTCTGACCCTTTCCGTTTAGTATTATTTATATTCCCGCCAAACATCACGTGCCCTCTGCGAGTCTTGCCTCATTGTACGTCAGCATGTGAGTCTGCCTCAGCTGACATCACTCTGCCAATCAGCCTGAGTCCTCAGAAGCGGCCAGAAGCCGCGGCACCCCACCAGAGGTGTTTTTGGTGCATTTCTCTCTATGGAGTTCCGACAAATGGAGCTCAGCGATGCATGTAAGGTGGACCAATGCCTGCGTGCCATTAGCCAAGAGTCCTCCATCAAGGGTTCTTTCTCGTACTTGAGTTAGCGAAACATCCTTTCACTTGTGTCTACTTCAGGAAAACACTCCTTCACGTGTTCGCCCCAGCAAAACACGGTCCAACACAACTGACTTTCCAAAGAACCCTTAAGTTCCCACTTCAGACAGGTTCCGACTAACTTGCTCCAGCTGGCCTGGCACTCGTCTGGAGCCTGGGCCTGGCTTTTTTTTTTTTTTTTTTTTTTTTTTTTTTTTTTTGGAGCTGGGGACCCGAACAGGGCCTTGCGCTTCTAGGCAAGCGCCTACCCTGAGCCAAATCCCCAGCCCCTCTGGGCCGTCTTCTTGATCTTTCTGACTGTTTGATTACTGAGTGTTTGTTCTGTGACACAGGTCTCAGTATGTAGTCTGGCTGTCCTGGAACTCATAGAGACCCACGTACTTCTGCTGAAGGGTTGGGATTAAATGCATCTGTCACCGCACCTGGCACATGCATATTGGCTTTCGTCATGAATGTCTCTTAGTGAACAACACTGAACGGTATTTTCAGTGAGACAGCCCAGTGGATAAAGACACCTTCCACCTAGCCTGACAGCTCGATCCCAGGACCCACATGGTGGAAGGAAGGATTGTTCTCTCAGGTGCTTCATGACCCTAATGCAATGCATGCACACACGTAATAAAAATAAAACTGAAAATATGTAAATGGAGACTGGCTTTTGGGCCCAAGCTCCTGTTCGGCTCTGAGGGCTCAGAGATGTTTGCTGAGGTCTCGCTCCAGTGCCTTCAGTCTTAGCCCTACTAGCTCCCTCCCTAACCTAACAGGTGCCCTCCTGTCCTGCATCTTGACATTTAGTTCTTTTTTAGTTCTTTTTAGTCCTTCTGCTTTTAGTTCTTTTTAGTCCTTCTGCTTGCTTTCTACCACTGAGCTAAATCCCCAACCCCGACATTTAGTTCTGGGCTGTGGATTAACCCTTTCTTTTCAGGATGCCATTCCCTTGTCATTTCCGGCTTTGGAGCAGCCTGCTCCCAGTTTCCTCTCGGATCCCATCCTTACCACATTTTGCTAACACTGGCCTCAGGAGAGTGAGTGAATTTTGTGTTCTGGAGGAACTGGTTGGCCTTTCCTTCTCCATCCTGGCCTGGATTCCTAATGCCCTACCTAGGGGAGGCCTATCTTTGTCTGAAGGTATTTGGCCTGCTGTCCTGCTCTTGGCTCAGCTCCGCCTCCCTTGACCAGGCCCCTCCTTGTCCAGGCCCCTCCCTCTCCTTGTTCAGCCTCCCTACAATGGACACAAATTACACTCTTTCCCCCTGCAGAGCCAGTTAAGGTTTTGTCAACGTTGTCCCTTTGGGCCCCCAAGGTTCAGGCTCTAGTGTCCTCCTTGACTAAGGTCTCGGTAATTTAAGGCGGGGGTGGGGAGTGGGGGTGGGGCGGACTCGGAATAATTTAAGCCAGGGTTGGTTGCAGTAGGTGGTGGGCAGGAAAGATCCCCTCCGGCTGTCCACGTGGCGATTTTTTTGTTTTTTTTTTTTTTTTGTGTCCTGTTTTATTGCTTTTCAAAAGGCCACTCTGAAACTTTACGCTCCCTGCCATCCTGCACAGTTCCCAAGCAGGGGGTCTTTGCCTGTCTGCTGTGGGTGGGTGACGGAATGACATTTCTTGGCCATCTGGATTATTTATGGGTGTAGACTGCTTGAAGTCAGGCTGAAAGCTGAGAGTGAGTCTCCCTGCAGGGAAGGATTCAGCCGTCGAGTGGTGGAGCCAGTTCCTCAAGTCATTGCCCTGGGCTTTACCTGGACTCTGGCAGACCCGAGGATGTATTTCCTTGGTCCTTCCCTTCCCACCCAGCTCAGTTTCCCAACCAGGAAACGGGGCTAACAATGCTGTTTCCTGCCTATGCTGTCCTGACTGATACTTTGCCTCTCGGGTGGATGAGAGGCCCGTGGGTCCATCCCTGTATTAGGAAAATACCCAGCCGGGGTGAAGTTCAGTCAGTGGAGTGCTTGCTTGGCCTAAGCGAAGTTCTGGAATTGAGTTCCCAAGACAAACAAGGTATAGCGGTCCCTACTTGGAATCTTAGCACGTTAGAGGTGGATGCAGGACGAGGAGAAGTTTGAGATCATCCCCGGCCACAGGAGACCTGTTTTTAAAAACCAGCTGGATAAAATAAAAAGAAAGCTTAGGTCATACATACCTCAGTGGACGTTGGCAGATGGTCAGGGAAAGTTACAGGGGAAACCTCCCCCCCTCACATTTTACAGCTTCCTGCAGTGACTGCATTCATGTTTTACAGAGCCTGTGTGTGTGTGTCTCTGACGGAAACACGTTCTTCTGTAGTAAGTCAGTTTGAGACAGAGAGCAGAGAGCCGGTGTGTGTGTGTGTGTGTGTGTGTGTGTGTGTGTGTGTGTGTGTGTGTGTGTGTGTGTAAAACGGCAGGAAGCACCACAGACAAATGTGTGGGTTTTTCATTAGAGGGCAAAGCATAAGTCTACACAAGCGTTTGTAAAGCAGTGCTCACCGCCGCCCTGGTCCTAAGAGACCCCAGGCTATAAACACCGTACGTGGTTATTCACTTCGAGGGAGTTCTGTGCATACAGGAGAGAAACTGTCCTGCAAACGTGTGCAGTGTCACCGGTGATTAAATACAGGCCAGATGAAAGAAGCTGGTTACAATAAAATACTAATTATAGGACCCTCCCGAATAAAACTCCAGGAAAAAAGAAAAGCAAAGAAATCTGAAAACGGAGATCAGTGGCTGTCTGCATTGAAGAACTTGACTAAAAGGATGTAAAAAGCGATTGCCATTCCGTACTTCAGGTGGGAAATTGCATTGTTTAAGGACAGGCGCTTCCAACACGGGACACTGAGGCAGGAGGCTCATGAGGTGACAGCCAGTGTTGGTTACATAATGAGACCCTGCCTCAAAAAGTAAGGGAAGAGAAACAAGCAGGAGGCAAAGCTGTAGGCGTCAGTAGTTTTGAAGAACTATTGTGCTCACAGTATAAAACCAGTAATCCAGCATAAAACCAGTAATCCAGTAAAATTTAGCTGCTGGAGAGAGGAGGGTACAGTCAAGGTCGTCTTCACAGCCTGCATTCCTGGAGATCAAATTTCCAAGCAAAAGAAAAACACTCAACTACCGAGGGACAAAGACGAAGTGATAATAAAGAGTGGCAAATGCAACAGACGATTAAACTTAATCATATCAGCTGAGTGACCAGAGACTCCCGGGCCGGGGTAACGTACACTCTTGGCTTGCCGGCTAATGAGTTTGTAGTCTTCCAATACAGATTTGCATCTGAATAAACAGTCGTTTAAGGTATTTGTGCCTGCTGGTTTCCTTTAACTCCTCTGATATTTCTAGACTTTACTTATTAGTTTGAGACAAGGTCTCAATGTGTGTAGTAGACCAGGCTGGTCTTGCCCTCACAGAATTGCAGTCTCTGCCTCTGGAGAACTGGAATCAAAGGCGTGTGCCACCACTCCCGGCTGACTTTTGTTGTTGGTTTGGTTTTGATTTTTGTGTGTTTGTATGTTTGTATGACATGGGATGTTTTGGTACCTGAGGAGGCCAGAAGAGAGAGACTATTGGATTCCTTGGAGCTGGAGTTCCGGGCGGATAACCTCGTGATACAGTGGCTGGCAGTAAAACCCAGGTCCTCTGCAAGAACAGCAGGTGCTCTTAACCTCTGAGCCCTCTCCCCAGCCCAGAAAGCCAGTTTGATCTGAAGTCCCCCACCCCACCCCAAGATTTATATATATTTTATGTGTATGTGTGAGTGTCTGCATGGCATGTTATGTGGGCACATGTGCGAGGATACCTAAGGAGGCTGGAAGAAGACATTGGTGCCCCTGGAATTGGAGTTAAGGACAGTTGTCAACTACCATGTAGGTGCTGGGAATTGAACCTGCGTCCTCTGGAAAAGCAGCCAGTGCTGTAAATCACTGAGTCCTCTGTCTAACCCTTAAAGGGAAAGAACATTTACTATGTTTCTATAGGTCTGTGCTTAGAGTAAGAACTGCTAGGTCGGGGTTGGGGATTTAGCTCAGTGGTAGAGCACTTGCCTAGCAAGCGCAAGGCCCTGGGTTCGGTCCCCAACTCCGAAAAAAAGAAAAAAGAAAAAAAAAGAACCTGCTAGGTCTTGGTCAGGGTGGTGTCATGGCTACAGAAGCTTGGCAGTAAGTTACCTAAAATTTCTCGTGGGTAGGTGTGAGGCTTGTCTGGGGAGTACCAGGAGTCCTGCTCGCTGGGGGTTAGGGGGTGCACTCATCCTATTGTGTGCTTCAGATGCCTTAATTTTTCTATTTTCAGATTGTAAAGAAAGACTAATACTGGTGGTTCACATAAAGCCCAGGGTGCTAGGGGTAAGAGCTCAGGCTCCAGTTGGGTGCAGCTTGCTTTTAATCTGATCTTAAAACCAACAGAGGCTAGGGAAGGTACTGGGAGAGGGTAAGGGTCAGCAGAGGGGAAAATCAGGGCAGATTTGAGAACTGAGGGCTGGGGTGTGTGTGTCCCCACTCCCCGTGTGTGTGTGTGTGTGTATGTTGAGTATGTATGTATTGTGTGGGTGTGTATGTGTGTGTGTTGTGTCTGTGTGTTGCAGAGGAAGTTAGTTCATGATTCAGACACTGACATTCGGTGTGATAGTCTGGCTCTGTTGGGTTTGGGCTCTGGGTGAGGCGGTAAGCAGCCAAGACTGCTCACGTTAGCAGATGGAAACAGAGAAAGAAGGGACTTGGAACAAGTGTAACCTTTGGAGGCATGCCCACCATGATCCGCCTCGTCCAGCTAGTCCTCCGGAGATTTCTGAACCCTCCAAAATGGCGCCACTAGTTGGGGACCAAGCATTCAACACATGAGCCTATGGGGGAGACGTTTCATATTCAAACCATAATATTCTACCCCAAAAGCTCATGGCCGTCTCCTGGTGCAAAATACATTTAGTTCATATCCAAATGCTTCCAAAGTCATCTTTTAAAAATTTTTATGATGTTTTTCCCAGCCATGTTCAAAAGTCCAGACTCTCTTCCGGACTTTTACACGAGCTCTAAGCCCACGGAAGATCAAAAAGAAGCTTGCTTACTTTTAACATACAACTAGGGATGGGGTGTGTGTGCTGGAGAGATGGCTCAGCGGTTAGGAGCACTGGCTGCTCTTCCAGAGGTCCTGAGTTCAATTCCAGCAACCACATGGTGGTTCACAACCATCTGTAATGGGATCAATGCCCTCTTCTGGTGTGTCTGAAGACAGCTACAGTGTACTCATATAAGTAAAATAAATAAGTCTTTAAAAACAACAACCTAGGGGTTGGGGATTTAGCTCAGTGGTAGAGCGCTTGCCTAGCAAGCGCAAGGCCCTGGGTTCAGTCCCCAGCTCCGAAAAAAAGAAAAAGAAAAAAAATAAATAAAAACAACAACCTAAACAGGCAATAAATATTCCCAAGTCCAAACTGAGGAGCAGAATAAGTAAAGCTCAGACCAAAAAAGACTAAAACCCAGCACTAGCTGTGTAAGCCCCAAGACAGCGTTCAGACCTCAAGACCAGAGCCCACCCAAGAGTCAGAGGTGCACACATCTGTAATCCTAACTCCTGTGGTGAGACAGCAGAGCTGCTCAGAAGCTTAGGAGCTAGCTGGCCTGGGATACAGGAGACCCCACCTCAACAGGGTGGAAAGTGAGAAGCACCTTTAATTCCAGCACTCGGGAGGCAGAGACAGGCTGATCTGAGAGTTTGGTCCAGCCACATAGCAGGTTCAGGCCAGTCAGGACTACGCAGTGAGGCTCTGACTCAAAAAACAAAACAAAACACGGGGCTGGAGAGGTAGGAGCAATGGTCTGGCTGCTCTTCCAGGGACCCAGGTTATATTGCCAGCACCCACGTGGTGACTCACAACCGTCAGCACAGGGACAAATGTTGGCCGGGGCTTTTCGGGCTCACGACTCCAGCTCTCCCACAAATCAGTTCTGAGTTCAGGTCTGAAACTCCTGTCTGTCCTCAGTTACCACGCACACACGGGGTACACAGACATAGGCAAAGCAACTACACACACAAAGTAATAAACAAGAACAAATATTTTTTAAAAAGTAAGAAAACGCATTAGGGAAAACATTAAGTCTTGCATTCTACCGGCATCCAGGGTGCAGGAATTCACAACCGCACAGCCCAAGCCCCGGGCTTTCTCACATCCGATATCCGGCTTCCTTTTGGGTCATCTCTGCTCGCTGCTTGTAGCTTTTCATGGTAAACACTTCTCGCTCCTGCCAGCTTTACCTTTCTGGGGTCCCCGTTCCGTCCTTAGCGGCACTCTCATGGCCTCACACTGCTCTCTTAGTGCCTGCTGGCAATTGTCTGGCCATCTTGGAGCACAGCCTCACTGGCCTCTGGGTGCCCAGGTTTCTGACTAAGCTTGGGAAACAGATCCTGGGGAAAGGACTCTTGCCACCTGTCTTAGGGTCTCTATTCCTGCACAAAACATCATGACCAAGAAGCAAGTTGGGGAGGAAAGGGTTTATGCAGCTTACATTTCCACGTTCATCACCAAAGGAAGTCAGGACAGGAACTCACACAGGTCAGGGAGCAGGAGCTGACGCAGAGGCCATGGAGGGATGTTTCTTACTGGCTTGCTTCCCCTGGCTTGCTCAGCTCGCTCTCTTATAGAACCCGGGACCACCAGCCCAGGGATGGCTCCACCCACAATGGGCTGGGTCCTCTCCCTTTAATCACTAGTGAGAAAATGCCTTACAACTGGATCTCACAGAGGCATTTCCTCAAGGGAGGCTCCTTTCTCTGTGATAACTCCAGCTTGTGTCAAGTTGACACACAAAACCAGCCGGTACACCGCCTATGTAAGCAAGGTGCCCCTAGGCAGAGGGCTTCCTTCTCAAGGGACAATCAAATGAGCTTCCTCTTTGCATGGCTTTGAGCCCGCCATGGTTGGGGTTTTGCCAGTTCCTGAGATGCCCTCAAGGCATCCTTTCCTCATTTTTATTAGCGATTATTAATTGTACAAAATAATGGGTCTCATTATGACATTTTATACATGTGTGTAATAGTCTGTGGTCATCCTCAATCCTTCATTATCATATTTTGGCTCCTTGAAACATCTTTTCTCTTGCAGAGATGCAAAGTACTTGGCTTTTATCTTTTTTAAGGCAGGGTTTCTCGGTGTAGCCCTGGGTGTCCTGGAACTCCCTCTGAAGAGCATCCTGGCCTCAAACTCAGAGATCCACCTGCTTTTGCCTGCTGAGTGCAGGGTTTAAAGGTGCGCGCCATCACGTCCCCACATACTTGACAATAAAATATGTATTTTTGCTTCATTAGTCTGAATGTTTTGCCTGTGTGTCTGTGTACTGCAGTTCTGCCTGGTGCCTGTAGAGGTCAGAAGAGAGCATTGGATTATCTGGAGAGGCTGTGAGCTGCCACGTGGGTGCTGGGGATTGAACTTGGATCCTCTGGAGAGCAGCCTGTGCTCCTAAACCTCTGGAACTGTCTCTCCAAACTGGGCTTCCTTTTCAACACTCCAACATCAGTCGTTCCTTGCCCCAGCTTGCACAGGCTTTTCTGACTAAATGACATCTTTTAGTCTTCTGTTCTCTCTCTCTTTTTTTTTTTTCTGTTCTGTTTTTTTTTTTTTTTTTTTGTTTTTTTTTTTTTTTCGAAGCTAGGGACCGGAACCCAGGGCCTTGTGCTTGCTAGGCAAGCGCTCTACCACTGAGCTAAATCCCCAACCCCTTTCTGTGCTCTTTTTGTTCCTCATTCTTACTGTAGACCTGGATGACAACAGCGGACAGTGCCACCGCCTGAATGCCGATTCATCAGATTTAGTCCCTCACCTTCGAACTCAGCCTCCTTCAAAGTCTCAGCGTGTGGCGTGGACAAACGCCGACCGCCTGCAGCCTTCTCTGGCTTCTCTGGTTCATAACTCCAGCTTTTCCACATTCTCACCACAAATCAGTTCCGAGGGTTTCTGGACCACGTGGTCAGATCTTTCCAGTAGTGTGTTCCCGGTGTCTTAGAGTCTGTCATTCTGTTAGTTACTTTGTGTCATTTTTCCAAAGTACTTGACATGACCAGTTCAGGAAAGGAAAGACCTGTTTATGTACAGGAGGCCACAGATCTCAGTTCATAGGCCCTAGCTCTGATTCTTGGTGAGACAGAACATGGTATGTGGGGTTGAGGATGGAGATGAGGGTGGGGCATGTGGCAGACATCCGTCACTCACCTCGTGCCAGACTCTGGGCCACAAGAATTTCTGATGGGATGCTAGGAGCCCTTGCTGAATGAATTGGACAGGGGTCCTGGTTAGGAGGAGGGCCAAGTGGAAGCCTTAGACCCCATTCTCAAGCATCCGGGCTGAGTAGGGAAGCTGGGTCAGGCACATGGGCCTTGAGAGGAAGGGAGAGGATTCTTCTCCCAGAATCCTCAGTGGTTATTGGGCTCCTTCGGCCTGTGGCCGCTGAGGCCTTAAGATAGCATCCTTGCGGGCTGGAGAGATGGCTCAGTGGTTAAGAGCACGACTGCTCTTCCAGAGGTCCTGAGTTCAATTCCCAACAACCACATGGTGGCTCACAACCATCAAAGAGATCCGATGCCTCTTCTTTTGAATGGACTTATATATAATAAATGAATAAATCTTTAAAAAAAAAAAAAAAAAAAGATAGCATCCTTGCCTTTTGCATGGGCAAGTTTAAGAGGAAGCACCATCAACCCAGCTGGGAATTCTGTGACTGAGGTCTCCAGTTTATGCAGTGTCCTTGGGTGACCCCTAGTGGCACAATATGGTAACACTTTGTGTTCTTGAGGCAGGGTCTCAAGTTGCCTTGGCTGGCTTTGAACTCATGCTCCTCCTCTTAGGTACTGGGGATTAAAGGTGTCTTCCTCCATACCCTGCTTAACTGCATCCGTTGACTGTGTCTCCGTTCACCAGCAAATCCAGTCTGTTTGCTGCCTAGAATGTACTTTTGTACCAGGTTTTGTTGATACCTTTAGTTTTTTTTTAAAATACTTTATTTTGAGTTAAGTGCACATGTGTGTGTCTGCGCACATACTCCAGTGCCTTTGGAGGGCAGAGGCATCCGCTGCTCCTGGGGCTGGCGTTAGGGGTAATTGTGAGTGGCCCAATGTGTATGGGAGATGGGACTCGATCCTGGTCCTCCTCATTCCAGCCCTCTGCGGTAGTGGTGCGTGTTCTCTCAACCGTTGAGCCATCTCTCCAGCCTCCTGATGCACTTACTTTTTATTTATTTTATTTTAATGAGTATGGATGGTTTGTCTGCATGTATATCTGTGCCCCACATGTGTGTCTGCTGCCTCAGAGGCCAGAAGAGGGCGTCAGTTTTCCCTGGAACTGGAGTTACAATAGTTGTTGTCAGTGCTACACATTGGACTCAGCTCCTGGCGGCACCCCGTGGTTTGACCACTGAACCATCTCTCCAGCCCTGATACATTTACTTTCAATACAAGTCCTAGAAGGATATTCCTTCACGCTTGCTTGCTTTGTTTGTTTTTTGAGACGAGGGTCTCACTTTGTAGCCCCAATCTGCCCGTTTCTGTCTCATGAGTCCTGGGGTCAAAGGTGTGCGCCGTACAGGCCCTGTGTGATGGCCGTTCTTGCCGTCAACTTGGTATAACCGGAAAGAATACATCTCGGCTGAGAAATGGGTTCTTTCAGATTGGTCTGGGCGGGTCTGTATGGCATTTTCTTGACTTTTGTGATGCAGGAGGGTCTAGCCCAGTGCGAGCGGCATCTGGGCTGGGGGTCCTGGTTGTATAAGAAAAGGAGGCTGAGTGTGAACACGGAAGGGAGCCGGCTAGCAGTGTCCCTCCACGGCGGCCTCTGCTCCAGTTCCTGGTCTGGGCTCCTGCCTCAGCTTCCCTCTGTGGCTGACGGCAACCTGTAAGTCAGATGACTCTTCTCATCCCAAGTTTGTTTTGGTTAGTGCTTTATCACAACACCAGAAAGCAGACAAGAACATCTGGGTATTTCCTTTACTCAGTAAGGTCTACCAGTATTTGCTTTTAATTGTATGCATGTCCATCTGTGTGTGTGTGTGTGTGTGTGTGTGTGTGTGTGTGTGTGTGTGTGCGCGTGCATATAGATGTATACTGGATTCGCTGTGTAGCACAGGCTGGCATCTGTTGCTGGGATTACTGATGTTCCCTACCATGCTCAGGTTAATCTCCTAGATTGAATGCAGCTTTGGTCGCCATTGAATCCTGAATGTTTTGTTGCTCACCCTGATTCCCCCCCACACACACCCTTATTTAAATTCTTGGAATTCTTGCCCATTTTAAAGCTTGTGAATTCCTATTAGAATTATCTGAATTGGGGCTGGAGAGATTGCTCAGAGGTTAAGACAACAAGCAAGAAAAAGTCAAAAGGATCAGTTCCTTAACTCAGGTCCTAACTCAGAGGTTAAGAGCACTGACTACTCTTCCAGAGGTCCTGAGTTCAAATCCCAGCAACCACATGGTGGCTCACAACCATCTGTAAAGGGATCCGATGCCCTCTTCTGGTGTGTCTGAGGACAGTGACAGTGTACTCATATTAATAGATACATCTTTAAAAAAAAAAAAAAAGGAATTGTCTGAATTGAATTAAGCAAACTATTATTTTCTCTTATAAAACTGTGGTTGGGGCTAGAAAGGTGGCTCAGAGGTTAAGAGCACTGACTGCTCTTCCAGACGTTCAGAGTTCGATTCCCAGCAACCACATGGTGGCTCACAACCATCTGTAATGGGGTCTGACGCCCTCTTCTGGTGTGTCTGACAGCTACAGTGGACTCATACATTAAAAAATTAAAAAAAAAAAACTGTGGTCAGTTTTATAAAAAACTTTATAAACTCATTTAGTTTTGTTGTGTTTTGAGACAAGAGTCTTCTATGCAACCTTAATGACTGGGCTTGAACTCACAGAGATCCACCTGCCTCTGCCTCCTGAGGGCTGGGATTGAACGTGCACCACCACAGCCGGCCTCACTTAGTACTGATAACAACTGTTTGCCGTACACATTGATATCCTGGGTTTGTAGATGAAAGCTGAGCCTCACAAAAGTTAACTTACCCAAGAACAGTGGAGTGGCCCCGTGGTGGAGCACTTACCCAGCATGCACCAGGCCAGGGTGTTGGCCAGTTTAATTCTGCTAATTGGGCTCCTCTGGCTTCAGGGTTCCTTTCCTCTCTGCCAGTGAGGGTGGACCTGAGGTTAAGGAACTGATCCTTTTGTCTTTTTCTTGTTTGTTGTCTCCGGGTAGGGGATCAGACAGCTGAGTGCTCTGTCTGCCGCTGAGCTGTGCCCCCGCCTGCTGCTGTCCTCTCAGAACTCCACACACGCCTGTCATTTCCTGTGCACTTACTGTATGCAAGGCTGTCCCTGGGGATTTAGGCAGGGCCATGTTGGTTTTAGTTCTTTTTCTTCAAGGTCTGATCATTTATTTGTTCATGTTAAAGAGTCTTATTCTTGACTGGACTCAGCCTTAGAAGTAAAAACTCTCAGTGAGGACAATCTCTATCTCTTGGTCATCTGTTCCTGGAACTAATCTTAGAATTTTTTATGGGGTTTATTCACTTTATTTTTTTTATGAGCTTTTTTAAAAAATTTTATTTATATATTTATTTTGTATATGAGCACACTGTTGCTGTCTTCAGACACACCAGAAGAGGGCATCAGATCCCATTACAGATGGTTGTGAGCCACCATGTGGTTGCTGGGATTTGAACTCAGGACCTCTGGAAGAGCAGTCGGTGCTCTTAACCGCTGAGCCATCTCTCCAGCCCCTATTCACTTTATTTTATGTGTGAATGTTTCAGCTGCCTGTGCCAAGTGCGTGTCTGGTCCTGTGGAGGTCAGAAGAGGGCACTGGATCCCTGGAACTGGGATCACAGATGGTCTTGAACCGCTGTGTGGGTGCTGGGTACTGAACCCCAGCAGAGCAGCTGCCGTTCCTCACCGCCGAGCAGAGCCTGTCTCCGCTGCCCTGGCATTCTTCTTTGGCTTCCTTGATTTTTCTTGGCCAAATTTAGCATCTTCCCCAGCTCTCTCGTTTCCTTAGTGTGGTGTTTCTTCAGAGCAATGCGTTCATGTTTGTGTCTCGGGATTCGTGGAGTAACGATAGAGTGAATCTCGCGTGCTTCGGTCCTGGGTTTCTGATCTTCCTTAAGGGCTTTATGACATCACTGGCAAACATTATCTCTTTTAGGGAGATAGAAACGTTTGCCGGTTCCTTTAGCTCTTTTAGTCCCTAACCATGGAGCCCAGCCATGTCTGCCAGTCCAGGAATATCCTCCTCTCCTTTCTTCACAATAACTAAGTTGAGAGCACTCAGATTGGCTTCCACAGGGCATCTGTGAACAAACTCGGGCTTTCTCTCTCCGATTCCTCTGGTCTATAACAAGAATGGCCCTTACCCAACAGCAGCAGGTCAGGCCGACTTGCTCAGGAGAAATACGGGTTTGTTGTTTCTGTCACTTGTAAATTGTTGTCTTTATACAGATGAGGGCAGGCACAAGATAAGACAAGGCCTGTGATTGGGCAGTGAAAAAGTAAGGTCGGGACAGAGTTTTTGTAAGGCAGGAGGTGAGGAAAAAAGGGAAAAGAACCAAGTTGGAGGCAGAGAAGGACGACCCAGATTCATGTGGCCTTAAATGGCCACAGGTAGTTATGACTATTTATTTTCTTTTTTTAATAATTTTTTTAATTTAATTTATATAAGTACACTGTCGCTCTCTTCAGACACACCAGAAGGGGGCATCAGATCCCATTACAGATGGTTGTGAGCCACCATGTGGTTGCTGGAAATTGAACTCAGGACCTCTGGGAGAGCAGTCAGTGATCTTAACTGCTGAGCCATCTCTGCAGCCCAGTTATGACTATTTCTTTTCTTTTCTTTTTAAAGATTTATTTATTCTATGTATGTGAGTACACTGTTGCTTTCTTCAAACACACCAGATGAGGACATCGGATATCATTGCAGATGGTTGTGAGCCACCATGTGGTTGCTGGGAATTGAACTCAGGACCTCTGGAAGAGCAGTCAGTGCTCTTAACCACTGAGCCATCTCTCTAGCCCCATGACTATTTCTTTTTTCTTTTTTCTTTTTTTCTTTTTTTTCGGAGCTGGGGACCGAACCCAGTGTCTTGCGCTTGCTAGGCAAGCGCTCTACCACTGAGCTAAATCCCCAAACCCTTCATATTCCCTTTTTAAAAGATGGTGTCTCGTGTGTTCTGGGCTAGTTTTGAACTTGCTACGGCTAATGATGACCTTGAATTCCTGACGCTTCTGCCACCCAGGTAGGGTCCATCTTACTGTTCTTTGTTTTTTAATCAGGTAATCTTTCTCTGTGGTCCTTTTCCAATTCAGAGGCCTCCCGTCTTTTCCTCCGGAGACTCAGCTGACTGTTTTAGCCTGTGGAGTCCAGAGAGGGAAACCCCTGAGGGTGACGCTGATGCTGGCGTGATGCTGATTTTGGAAATGGTCTCAGGAAGCCCAGGTTTCCAGTTCCCTATGTAGCTGATGACCTTGACCTGCCTCCACCTCGGAAGTGCCAAGGAGGGGGCTTTGGAACTAGTCAGAGAGCGAGAGGGGGCTCAGGACCAGGACAGCTCACATCCAAGTACTCCCCGGGCTCCTCAGGTCTCGGCAATAACACCCGCCATTTTGGTGGCTTCTGAGTTCGAGTGTTCAAAAGGTTTCTAGAGAACTTTCTTGTCGTATCGAGTTAGAGTCTAGGTGTTCCTGATGTGTTTTAGACAGACTGTGGACTGATGGGATGAAACCAGAGTCAAAGGGGTTGACAGCATCCTTAGTGCACGAGGGAGCTAGGACGTGTCCCGACTGCAGACAGCTGTACTATTTGCTTGTCAGAGTCTCAGAAAATAACAGGGTACACCTGGGAAAACATGGTTCTTCACTGCTTTTACATTTAATTTAACTTTATTGAGACAGGGTATCACTACGTAGCCCCTAGCTGGCCCAGAACTCGGGAGCAATCCTCCTGTCTCTGTCTCCCTAAGCATTACATAGAGTCCAGCTCCCCGATTCTGCTTCCTTCTGCATGAGTTGGGTGTAAATCACTTAGGTGCATGGCTGCTTCCTGTCCAGTCTCTCTTTCCCATTGCTCAGCAAAAGATGATTCCTTTCCTGTCCACCTTTGCCAGTGTTTAGTATTGCCTCTTGCTTTAAGTTTTGACAATGTGGTAATAGAAAGTGGCTTGCTTTTTATCCCCCACCCCCAACCCCTGTACACCAGTCAGGTTGAACATATGTTAGCATATGGATTTGTGACCCATCACACAAGAAAACAAAAACAAAAACCAAAGATTTAACTTATAACTGGATTGCTTGGTCTTTTCCCTCATTTCCTCCCAGTTCAAAATGTCTGCCTTCCTCTCCTCCCTACATTTTTATCCCAGGCTGGCCTCGAACTCCAGATCCTCCTGCCTCTGCCTCCTTCAGCAAATCCTACCGGCCTGCGCCACCAGTTCCGGCTACATTTTTAAAATAAAGGGTCTTACTTAGTCCAGGCTGGCTTCTGTTGTATGTCCTGAAGACACGCAAAACCCATCTACTCACCCCCGACAGGGAACCCGCAACAGTCCTGTGCGATGTCACCGGAGTCCAACTCAGTGACCCAGTGAGTTTACTGGGTTCCTTACAAGAGTATGCGTGAGGGGCCACAGGAGCAGAAATGACTCACAGACATCATCAAGGCCCACCCGGCATGGGTGACAGCTCCTGAATGCTGGGAACCTGGAGCACACTGTCAGCCGCAGGCAGCTCAACAGGGTGGAGAGTGTCCTTCCGGGTGGCTCAGGATGGTCTGAACCTCTTCTGGGCAGCTCACTTGGTTTCTCTCTGTTTCAGGTATCTGGTCTCAGAATCTTGACGACTTGGCGAGTCCGAGAGCCTGCTTATCTTCCTTAGAGGGACTCTGTGACAAGGATAACTGGACTTTCACAGACCAGCCGGGTATGTAAATAAGGACACAAAGACATTTGCATATTTTAAAGCTGAGGCCTTTGGGATACCTCTCATCTCCTCTGACCTAACCAATTCTGCCTCCATCCTGCCACGTGGCCAGATCTACCTCTCTGCTTGTGTTCACATCCGTCTACTTCTGTGTCTGCTGGCTGAATCCTCTACTTCTGATTTCTCTCCCATCATCCCTTTCTCTTAATCAGAGAAGTCCCACCTTCCACTTGCTGCTTAGCTATTGGCCCTCTGCTGTTTATTAAAGCCAATCAGAGAATGCCTTAGGCAGGTGAGGAAGGATAGAGACGCACTTTTGCACAGTATACCTCAATGGCTTTTTCTCTAACATCAAAACCTATATACATTAAGAACAATTATGAAAGCTACCAGGTAAGAATGATGCAGTTTTCAGTCCATTTGTATGTGTCAACCTTGGAGGAAATACTCCATTTTATTTCTGTCTTGGTGAGTCTAAAGCTTTGTACCTAAATCTCCTTCTAACACTATCCACTAATAGCGCTCTCATTTTTCTTATAGCTTTTTTTTTTTTTTTCTTTTTTTTCGGAGCTGGGGACCCAACCCAGGGCCTTGCTTGATAGGCAAGCGCTCTACCACTGAGCTAAATCCCCAACCCCTATAGCTTGCATTTTTAATCATTCATAAGGAAGACTGGAAGATTCACAACTATCTAGCCTTCAACCCCAACAGAGACCTGAGAAGGATAAATGTTACCTGAGTAAACAGGACGTGCAGAGCAAGCAGCTTCTAAAACTGAAGAAATGGCAGGGACTGTTGGCTCCCTGGACAGTCACCCAAGGTTCCTCTATATTGCTGGGGCATTCATCTTCAGATGCTAAGTCAAGAAGATCTGATGTTTATCTGTGAAACAGGAACTTTAAAGGACTAACCTACCTTGTCTCACCAAAGTTGATCAACTTCCCAGTGTCCTGCTTGTCCATAGTTTGAACAGCATGTTGTCAACAATTGAGGTCAGAGGCATTTGTTAGTTTGTCTGTTTTCTCAGTGGCCATCTTTGTCACCGTGGAAGCAAACTCCAGGTGGAGGCTCTGTGGTACCCATCATCCTCTTTAGAGTACTGTGGGTACTGCCAGGAGCATATATGTTTCTATCAGAAAATTCTTTGATTATTAAAATATCTTAAATGCCATATTCTGCAGATCTCTGTTTTGAAGACCATCTGTCTATCTAAAGTATATCTTAATACACAAACATTGTTTCTAGCTATTTACTTTACATAGGAGACTAAATAAAGCTTGTTTCTGTAATTAACTAGTACCTAACATGACTACAAGTAAGATTATTTATAGATGACCCACTCCTATTATTCCTTAGTTATCCTAAACAGTTTACAACAGCAGCTTTCAAAAGCACTAGAAGGGCTGGAGATGGCTCAGTGGTTAAGAGCACTGACTGCTCTTCCTAAAGGTCCTGAGTTCAAATCCCAGCAACCACATGGTGGCTTACAACCATCTGTAATGAGATTTGATGCCCTCTTCTAGTGTGTTTGAAGACAGCCACAGTATACTTATATATAATAAATAAATCTTTTTTAAAAAGCACTGAAGTTTACATCAAATTTATAGATGAGTTGCATATGTACAATACCTTAAACAAGAGTTGAGAAATATATCCAGTATGTTTTGGCAAACATTACCTTAAATTTTCAACATACAGAAATCCATACCAGTGTTAAATATTTGATACTTCATGTTGCTTTCAAGCCCAAAAGCAAATACAATAATCTACTTTTCTTTTCCCTATATCCATATATCCCCCTCCTTATTTCTTTTTGTCCCCTTTTCCCTCTTTTCCCTTAACAGTAGATAAGAGAGAAAGAAGGATGGAGGGAAGAGAGAGATCCCTGAGTCTAACCTCTTTCTTTTGCTTCCTTCCTGACCATTAGTAACTTGTGACCAACCCCCTAAACACAACAAACATCCATAACCCAACCAAGGACTGAAACCCCTCACCCCTCCTCTCAGGAATGGGGCGTCACTTTCTTACGACTTCTTCCTACTTTCTGGGTGCAATGGCATCCTTTGGAGGATCCTAAGAAAATTGGGATATTGGCCAAGTCCTGGGAGAGCAGGCTGTTTATCTTTTTTTTTTTAAAGATTTATTTATTTTATGTATATGAGTACACAGTAGCTATCTTCAGACACACCAGAAGAGGGCATCAGATCCCATTACAGATTGTTGTAAGCCACCATGTGGTTGCTGGGAATTGAACTCAGGACCTCTGGATGAGCAGTCAGTGCTCTTAACCACTGAGCCATCTCTCCAGCCCGAGCAGGCTGTTTAACTTGTCCAGGATCTATGGGATAGGAAAGTGCAGGGCTTAACTGCAGTCCTGGCTGGAACAGTCTGTGAGGCTGGACCCTCTGAGCTAGCTGCTTTGAATCTGTCCTGATACAGCAGCTAAGGCACTCTGTGTGGCTGAATCACCTGGGCTACTTGCTTTAAAGTTAACATATGTTTAAGCATTAACATAAGTATTGAATGTGGGGGCGGGGACAAAAAAAAAGTATTGAATGTGTGTTGCAATAAATCAGGTAAACATGATTCTTGTCTCTGTGTTTGAGCAGGTGAAAGGCATCAAACTTTATAAGTCTGTTTGTACTGCATAATAAAACGGTAATATAAATCTCCTTCCATGCCATGTGAAAGGATGGCATGTAATAGTAAGCCCTGAGGACTAGGTAGCCAACAAGATTCATTGGCTTCTGTAGAGACATTTGTGTCTCCACCAGTCTCTGTTCCCATGTAACAAGGCTAGCATTTGTATCAGCTGTTATGTTGTTCTTCTGGGTCTCTTCTCCCATGTTTACAGCCAGGATTTCCAGGAGGTCTTTCCTTAACTTAGAAGGAATGCATAGCTTTTCACTTCCTGTTGAAACAAAAACAAATCCTCTCCCCCAAAGCGATGCATTTCCTGGCTTCCATTCTGAAGCTAACATATTATTACAATATATGGGCCAACTTAATTCCAGTGTTTTTCAGCAGCTGTGCTACCTGTCTCTTTGACATTTAAAAAATTTGAGGTCGGTGAGGCATTATTTAATCTATCTCTGGGAAATCCCATACCCTTCTTCTGCTTTATGAGCATTCCCTTTAAAATACAGTGAGATCTTCTGGACTCTTCTATATGTTGAGCCTCCAGATGCTCTTGGACCAGTTGTTCTAGTGGCTGTAACTTTTTAAAATTTAAGGGCCATTGCTCTACCTAAACAGGTTTGTCAATTAAGCATATAATGGTAGGACAGTTGGTATTCTGTCAGCAGTGGGCCTCCTCATAGATTTGGATTGCCAACCTGTGCTGTGTCCTCCTTACGAACAGTCTGTTACTGTCTTTAATAACATTTTTTCAATACCTGTTTTGTAGCTTCTCTCTGAAGTTGGGGGAATGCTGATCTGTGCTTCCCACTATTGCAGTAGATCTCATTCCCATTTGTTCATGGCTGTATCTGCCACAGATGGCTTTAATCTGACCTAATGGTCGTATGCATTTGATACACTGTGAACTTTATCTTACCTGAGACAGTGTGCCAATCCCTAGAAGCTGTGTAGATACCTTTTGAAGTGGCCAAGCTGACTTCCTGGTATCTTATGAAATTATTGTTACATCAGCTCCTGGATCTACTACACCTTCCACCTCAATTCTATCTTCTTGTAATTTTAACTTTGTTCTCTTATCATTTATAGTAGCTTGCCAGAATATCTGTTATATTCAGAATCTCTTCTTCTATCAATAGGTGCTGCTCTTTCTCTGGTAAATGTTTAAGTTTTGAGCAGCGCCGTTTGTCCTGTCAGGTTTTAATTTTTTTATGATTTATTTATTCATTTATTCTATATGAGTACACTGTCACTGACTTCACACACACCAGAAGACAGCATTGCATCCCCTTACAAATGGTTATGAGCCACCATGTGGTTGCTGGGAATTGAACTCTGGACCTGTGGAAGAGCAGTCAGTGCTGTTAACCACTGAGCCATCTCTCCAGCCCAGGTTTTAATTTTTCTAGTCACATTCCAGAACAGTTTTTCCTCCTCTGACAGGAAACACATAACTCATGCTGTTTTTTGACAGGCCCTAAGTGAGGCTCATTAGTCTGTTGTCTGACAGTAAGTGATTGTCTCAAATATCCCTGGATGAACTACATCCATAAGCCCTGTGTCTACTCCTTCCACATGGGGAACTTTCTCCCTGGATTATCATTAGGGAGGAATTTGTCCCCAGAACTGTATATCTGCAGTCCTTGAGAAAATGGACTGATCTTTCACTGCCACAGCCATGGACATTTTGATTTTTCAAATCTGTTGACATTTTTTGTCCAACTACAACTGAATTGTGAGCATTAGATTCAATATCTGCTGTTGTTTTAATCTATTTGCAAGTAGTTACAGATCTGGTCCTTAAAGGTCTCATTGCCATTCTGCATTCAGCATTAGCATTCTCAAAAGCTAAAGATTCAGTTAAAAATCCCCTAGCATCTGGATCTGACATTTTTCTACTTAGAACTGAAGTTAATCTTTGTAAAAAAAAGTCTGTGAAAGATTCATTTGAACCCTGGGTTATCTTTGTAAATGATTTATGTCAAGGTTCATGCTTGACTGAGGTGGGGTGCAGCATTGGATGAAGGCCAAAAGCTGATGACTTCTGGCTATTTAATTCTCTCTTGCAATTCTGAGGCCAAAAGCTAATGGCTTCTGGTAGTTAACTCTCTCTTACTGTTGTGAGGGCCAAAGTTGATGGCTTCTGGCAATGTCTGTCTTCTGCTCTCCTGAGGCCAAATGCTGATGGCTTCTGGCAATAGGGGAAAAAAAAGTTAAAATCAAACATAATTGAGGTATAGAATTGTAAACTCTTTAAGTTAGGATAGATGATCAAGTACTTTACATAAATTAACAAATAAGATAGGCTGGATGTTATAAGTGTATATCTACCTTATAATTTGCATAATTGTTATAATTATGTTCAATTCATATCTGAAAGCCTTTTTTAATTGAGCGAAAGGGGGGATATGTAGTGGGTTTAGTCTAAGGCTGTTTGTATTCTAATGTGAATTTGGGTCTTCAAAATTGTTTGCATGAGAGAGTCTGTACCTAAGACACTGAGGGACTCTGACCCCAGTTAATTCTGATTGGTAAATTAAGACATCAACAGCCAGTAGCAGGGGAGAAGAGACATGGAGTGGTGGTGGATAGGATTCCTGGGCTTGGGACCTGGAGGAGGAGGAAGGAGGGAGATCCATGATGCCTGGAGAGTGTGGAGGGAGGAAGGATGCCATGCATGAGAAGAGTGCAGGACAGAGGGCATGGCTGCTGTGTCAAGGAGCTGGGAGAGCACAGCTCAGATTGTGGCCCAGTTGGGCAGCCCTCTGGGTGCAGAGCAGCCAAGATAGGACATAGAATTAATAAGTACTAACTCGGGATTAGCCAGGTAGAGGTTAGCTGGTGGCTGAGCTATTGTGCTGCTTAAGGCATATTAAGATATAAAAGCTGGGGCTGGAGAGATGGCTCACTGGTTAAGAGCACTGACTGCTCTTCCAGAGGTCCTGAGTTCAAACTCCAGTAACTACATGGTGGCTCACAACCATCTGTAATGAGATCTGATGCCCTCTTCTGGTGTGTCTGAAGACAGCTACAGTGTACCTATATATAATAAATAAATCTTCAAAGAAAAAGATATAAAAGCTGTGTACGTATCTTTCATTCAGGAACACAAACCACTGAGGTGGGCAGCGAACCTGCCACCGGGCTTTAGTTATTAAAAATCAATTCAATGTTCTCCCATGGTGTTTTTTCGTGTTTTAACACAGAAAATATTTTTTAATTCCTCTAACTCTCTTTTTCAAACTAACCATTTTTTTTTCCTCTTCGGCACCTAAGCACATTTCAAAATGTTTCTATTTGCTCAAACTTAATACATCACTGGTTCCAGGAAGATGGTCTTTCCATGCTGCTATCTATGAGTTTCTCAGTCTGGTCCTGGCTTTCTCTGTCTGACAACCGTTCTCTGCCACATGGGCCTGTAAGCCTCAGAGTTCGATGCAAACACAGGAGGTTTATTTTCCGGCACGTTGGGGTCGACCTTCAATCAGCCCCTTGTGGGGAGTGACTGGAAGGCGACCTCAAGTGGCTATGACAAGCAGTTTTTATACTTTTTAGGAGTACAGGTTACATCAGCAAGGTTACAGTTTAAACTTATTGGCTAAGCATATTGACCTTTGAATCTATTGGCTGGCAAGCATATGGCATGCATTCGAACTCTATCTGGGACCTATCAGGTGACTTGAACTCTATCAGGTGACTATCAGTACATTCTGTAGTTTTTCAAGAATGTCCCTGCGCCTCCCAGAACTGTGGATGGAGACTGGAACTTGGCCTAGCCTTGACCTGGGCCAAGTATGGTGGGAAGCTGGTACTTTGCCTAATCTTGATCTGTGGCGGTGGGTGTAAAGCTGGCGAAAGCCCTTAGGTTCCTTCACATGAACCCCATAACCTACCTACTTTCTACCGGGCCAAGCCTCTTAATAGCTCATACACTTCAGTAAGAACGAGGGTCCCTCAGGCCAAGCCTTGAAGGGGCTGTGAACCCAGCTATGACCCACTGGTATGAGTTAATTAGTATGTTGATATTAACTAATAGTTATATATTAATTGTTATTGTTAATTAATAGGTTATATGTTTTAATTATGTTTAAGAGTTTATAATAAGTGTTTGTATAAGTTTAAGCTCAAAGCCGTGTCAGGACAGGAAAGGGTTAATAAGTAGTAATAAGTAGTCAGGACATTGTCTGAGAGTGCTGTGACCACAAGGTCACAGCTTGAATTGTAGCTTGCTTGGTTACCAGCAGTGGAGAATTTATCTTTAGGAAGGGAGACAGAGGGGTGGTTGGGTTGAAAGGAGAGGGCCATTTTAGAGCCATGCAGTTAGGAGGCAATGGAGCTGTTGGAGTGGTCCATCTAGGACAAGTTTTAGGCTCCATGGTGGCAGAAGGAGTGAGGTTTGCAGTAGCCATACATGGTCCTAAGGGGAGAAACAGTCACTGTAACCCAGGAATGGGCCTAAGGAAGCTGTAGTTCCTTGAGGGACGGTAGTGACAGTGGTTAAGGAATGTTGGAGAGTCTGGCTTGCTCTGTACTGGGGCATTGGGACCTTTCCGCAAGGCCATGCTAGACCGCATGATGTATAATAAGAACAAACATGAAACTGTTATAAAAACTGTTAGGTAGGAGTTATATTCATGATATCCATCCATTCATATTTGGCCACTTTGTCTAAAGCACTCTACTATCTGTCCTGCTTTGGAGAGTTCAGAGTTATGTATATAAGTCATTTTTTTTGTCATAACTTGTAGTATTACTAACCTAAAATATTTTTTAGACCCAAAAACATCTTCATAAGTCCAGACCAAATTAAGCCTAATTGCTAGACTATAACTATCTAGTCTCAGATCACATCAGAGACTTGAGAAGGAATAAATATTAACTGCAGGAAGTGCAGCAAGCAACATCCAAAGCTATAGAAATGACAGAGGAGCTGTTTGCCTGGACAGTTCCCCATTGGAGCATCCAACTTCAGCCTTCTGACCCAGTATGTCTGACAGACTTTTATGAAGCAGGAATTATGAAGGGCTAGCCTACCTTGTCCATGCAAACCTTGGCAGTTGACTTTCTTTCTTTTTTTTTTTTCCGGAGCTGAGGACTGAACCCAGGGCCTTGCGCTTGCTAGGCAAGCACTCTACCACCGAGCTAAATCCCCAACCCGGCAGTTGACTTTCTAGTGTTCATGTTTGTCCCCTTTGGACAGCATTCTGTCTGTAGTTGAAGCTAGGGCAGTTTTTGCCCAGGGGTAACTTGCCCCATTTGAAGAAAACTCCACAAGGAGATTTTCTGATGTTCATCATCTTCTTTGAAGTAGAAATGGGGTTGCTGCCAGGAGCAGACCTGTCTCACTGTCCAAAAAAAAAAAAGCTTAAGTTGATAAAACATTTTAAAATGCTGTATTCTGTTAAGTTTCTGAGGTTTTTGAAGGCTATTTAGCCATAGCATATCTGAGTAATAGGCAAATTTTGTCTAGTTTTAGCTATTTACTCTCTGTTCAACCTAGAAAGCATATTTTCTGATAAACTAGTTCAATATTTAAGATGACCCTGAGTTTGGTTGTCTGATTATTAACTTGCATTTTTTTTAAATTATCCTAAACAGGTTGAATAGCAGCATTAAAAGGGACTAGAGCTTCATATTATATCATTAAGAATCATCTAGTAAAAAAAAAAGAAAAAAAAGAAAAAAAAAGAATCATCTAGTGCTAGAGAGATGGCTCAGTGGTTAAGAGCATTGACTGCTCTTTCAGAGGCCCCAACAACACATGGTGGTTCACAACCACCTGTAATGAGATTAGATGCCCCCTTCTGGTGTATCTGCAGACAGCTACAGTGTGCTTATATATAATAAATAAATAAATAAATAAATAAATAAATAAATAAATAAATCTTTTTAAAAAAGGTATCTAGACATAATACCTCAAGTAAGAGTTGAAATTATGTATATATAGTATGTTGTAACAAAAATAAACTTAATTTTTGTATCCCTATACAAAGGTTTATAAGTTGTAACAAAATATAATCTTAATATGTATCAACATGCAAAGATTTGTATTAATATAAGATTATTGGCTATTAAATGTTCTTTGGTTTAAGAGCAGATTCAATAATCTGCCCACTTTTCTTATTATTCCTATAAGATTCCTATATTTTCTTTCTTTCTTTCTTTTTTCTTTCTTCCTTTCTTTCTTTCTTTCTTTCTTTCTCTTTTTGAGATTTCTATATTTTCAACCCCTCTTCTCCTACGTAAGAAAGAAAGAAGGATAAAACGAAAGGAGAGAAATCCCTGAGTATACCCTCCTATACCTTGCCCCCCCCATTAAGACCATTTGATAACTTGTATCTAACCCCTTTATAACAACAAGCATTCATCACCCCATAGAATGACTAAAACCTACCCACCCTACCTTAAGGGAATGGGGTGTTGCTCTCTTAAAATTGCTTCCTGCTGATTTGGGTTGAAGTTTTTCTTTTCTGGGGGCGGGCAAGAAGATTGGGGAAATAGTCTTAAGTTAGTCTCCGTGGTATGTTCTTACTGTGTGTCATTTTTATTATTCCTGATTGTCACAGCTGTTTTGAAGTTGCTGTGGAAGCCAGTTTTTTGAGGAAACAGCATTGAGGTAGTTTGAGGCTAGGATCAGGCAGGGTGCTGGAACAAAATGCCCCAGCATCTCAGCATTCCCTGAAGGTGGATCTTTTAGGGCTGTTTATCACCTTGAGGGTTTGAAGTAAATTATTAGCTCTCGAGTAGTCAAACCAATTGTAGCCCATAGCCAGTTAATATTTCCCAGTAATTTTTGAAAATTATTAAGAGTTCTTAATTAGTTTCTCCTGATGTGTACCTTTTGTGGTTGAATTTCCTGCAGATTTATCTTATATCTTAGGTAATTAATAGAGTCTCCTCTTTGTAGGTTTTTAGGAGGAACTTGTAATTCCCAATAAGGCAATTTTTTTCTTCATTAAACACTCTTTCTAAGGTATCTCCATTGTAAATAGCTAGCAAAATGCCATCCATCTAATCATAAATTATGGATTGAGGAAATTGCTTATGAATTATTTCCAATGGTGGTTGTACAAAATATTAGTGTGAGGTAGGACTGTTTCTCATTTCCTGTGGTAAGACTTCCATTGGTACCTTTTGATTGTCATTGAGTGGTTAAATGTGGGCATTGTGAAAGCAAATCTTTATCTTGTCTTTGTAAACGAATTGTGAAAAAGCAGTCTTCTAAGTCAATCACTATGAGAACTTATTCCTTAGGTAGCAAGGAAGGCACTGGGATTCTAGGCAGTAAAGAGCCCATTGGCTGTATAATTTTATTCATTGCTCTTAGATCTGTTAACATCCTCCATTTGCCAGATTTCTTTCTAATGACAAATACAGGAGAGTTCTAAGGGCTGGTGGCCTCTGTATGTTGAGCCTGCAGCTGCTCCTGGCTAGCTGCTCTAGTGCCTGTAATTTTGCCTTTGTCATAACCATTGCTCAATACAAATAGGTCGGTCAGTCAAACACCTTAGTGGTAAGGCCATTGGCGTTTTGTCAGCAGAGGCTCCCCCAAATCAAGTTGAAGAGCCAGCCTCTGCTGTGCTCTGTTTATGGACAGCCTGGGCAGTCTGTATCTGTCTTTGAGAACACTTAAAAGATGTTTTTAATCAGAATTTTATCACCTATTTTATAGTTTGGTCCTGAAATTGGAGGGATGCTAATCAGTGTTTTCCACTGACGAAACTGATCTCTTCTCCACAAGTTTATGGTTATATCAGCCATGTATTGCCTTTTTCCTGTTTGGCCCTCTAGCTCTATGCATTCAAGCCATCTGATACTTTTTTTTTTTTTTTTTAAAGATTTATTCATTTATTATATAAGTACACTGTAGCTGTCTTCAGACACACCAGAGGGCATCGGATCTCTTTACAGATGGTTGTGAGCCACCATGTGGTTGCTGGGAATTGAACTCAGGACCTTTGGAAGAGCAGTCGGGTGCTCTTAACCACTGAGCCATCTCTCCAGCCCGATACTTTGTTTTACCTGGGATAAAGTTCCAGTTCCTCTAAATCGGATATCCACTGCTTGAAGAGGTCAATCTGGTGGCCAATATTTTGTTGAATTATAGTTACATCAGCTCCAGTGTCTACCATTCCTTCAATTTAAATATTATTTATACATACCTTTAGTTTTGGCCTCTGATCATCTATAGACATTTGCCAAAGTATTCATTTTGTGGCTTTTTGGTTTTTTGTTTCATTGATAGAATTTGCTCTGGCCTTGAAATCTGGATTTTCAATGTCTCTGTTCAGAGTGTTGGGGTCTGGGGTTGTGCAAACAGTGAGGACAGGACCACCAAAATCAGAATTAAATGAGAGGCGACTTTATCCACCACAGGAAGCACTTCTACTGGCTAAGGATGTAGTCAGACTCAGGAGCTGAAACTGTGGCCTTGAAGGGAGAGAACGAGCTCCCTTTAAAGCATAAAACCACAAGCAGATGTTCAGGGGATGGTTAGGAAGGAATTCATAAATCGAGGGTTTGTCCTTGAGTAACAGCCTGTCTCAAGATATGGCTGTCTGTGATAGCAAGATGTGTGTACAGTTTCAAGGTTCTTCTAACAAGGCAGCAGTCTAATCTCAACGTGCATGGGGGCTGACGCAGGCCAGGTATCCTGGAGAGAATGTAGGACTAAAGGCGTGCAGTAAAATGGGGGCCGAAGACCAATGCTTGGAGTTACTCTGGGCTGCCCCCCTGCGAATTGGAACTGAATCAAACCCTTGATTCATCAGTTTCCTCAAGGTTGACTCATTGGCCAAGGGGGTAAATAAGTCCTAAGGACTGTTAGTTTTACTGCCGAAATGAGGGCCTGGACAAACTGAAGGAGGGCATTTGTGCGGTAGGGCCCACAAGTCAGGGAAAGATTAGAAAGAGTACTGGTGGGCTGGAGAGATGGCTCAGCAGTTAAGAGCACCCGACTGCTCTTCCAGAGGTCCTGAGTTCAATTCCCAGCAACCACATGGTGGCTCACAACCGTCTGTAAAGAGATCTGATGCTCTCTTCTGGTGTATCTGAAGACAGCTACAGTGTACTTATATATAATAAATGAATAAATCTTAAAAAAAAAAAAGAAAGAATACTGGTCTGGTTTTTACTGAGACTTGGGTAGTAAATCCAGGGAACCATGAGAAGAGGGACTGGAACCAGTTTTTGGTGGACTGGTCTTGGAGATTTTTTTTTTTAGCCAAGGAAAGAGATTTCTGAATCACTCCAGAATGGTTTGCTTAAAAAAAAACATCGTTCACCCAGAAACAAGGATAGTCCCCAACCCCAGTGTAAGAATACAAGGTCTAGGCCCCTTTGGTTCTATAAAACCACCTCAGCCAGAGTGTCGAGGGATCAAGATCATGTTGTCGGAACAAGACATAAGGTAGGAGGGTTGTCCCGTCCTGGCCAGTTTCTAGGGTTAATTCATTCAAGGTCTCCTTAAAGGTCCAATTCATCCGCTACTTGTCCTGAGCTGTGGGGGTGATAAGCACAATGCAGTTTCCAATTAGTCCCCATGCCTTACTAAGTTCTGTCTTACCTAAGACGAAGGTGGGTCCCTTGTCCAATCCTATTACTGAAGGAAGTGCATACCTTGGGATGAGTCCATCAATGATCTTTTTGACTGCTGTGCACGCCGTTCCCTTGTGGTCAGGAACGCTTCTACCCATCCTGAAAGGGTGTCTTTAAAGACTAGAAGATATTTATATCCATATTTACCAGGTTTTACCTCAGTGTCTGGGGCTGTCTGGTTGATAGAAGCCATGTTGACTGCCACCCGATTCTCAGGTGCTTTGAGGTCCATCTGAGTGTAGGGGTGGTAAGGACTCAAGGAATTCATCTGGTGGTTCAGTCTGTTCCTGCATTGCCTGACTTAAACAAACTTGGGGGCCATCTAGCAGCCATTCAACGATGTCCCTCCCCCAGTAAGAATCTGGCTCAATGGACGTTTAGCCTCTTGTGGGAAAACTGCTAATTAAAGAGTCTCCCATTTCCTGGATCGCCGTCTGTGGCTCGGTGAGTAATGGCGGCCTCAAGTAGTTTCTAGGATTAGTTTCCTTTCTCCTGAGAAAACCTGCTCAGCCAGCTCCTGAGATTCCTGAAATGCTTTCCCATGCTAACGAAGCATTCCATGTACCCTGAGACCACAGCCAAGGACTTTTGTTCCTCTTATATGTCCCTATTCTAAGTCTCCCAAAACTTTATAAGCCTTCAGTCACCTAAATAAAGTTGATTGGCCTACTGACAAGCAGTTCTGGTGTGGTCATTCATCGTACGTACTCGCAGGGCTTCCCACCATCTTGTTTGACATCTCTGCTCCCAAGATCCACTAGAGTGGGGAGACCTGCAGCTTCACCCTACTTTTAGCCATATTGTCATCCCATGCTTTGTTGGGCCACAGGGAGGGGAAGGCTTCACAGATGACGGCTTATTATCCATAGGGTGACTGTCTTGCCCCAGGGACCAGTTTCCAGTATTCCCACTCTGGATCCTGTCCCTCTCCTCAGTCATGAAATGAACCTGAAGGAGCTGTTGACAGTTGTCCCTGGTGGGTCGGTGAACAGCAAGAAGAGCTTGAGGTCTTGCCCTAGTAAGGGTTTTACTGCTGCGAGCAGACACCATGATGAAAACAACTTTTTTTGAAGGCAACTCTTATAAAGGACAACATGTAATTGGGGCTGGCTCACAGGTTCAGAGGTTCAGTCCATTATCATCATTGCGGGAACATGGCAGCATCCAGGCAGGCATGGTGCAGGAGGAACTGAGAGTTCTACATCTTCATCCAAATCAGACAGGAGAAGACTGGCTCCTAGGCAGCTAGGAGCTTAAAACCCACATCCCAAATGACACACTTTCTCCAACAAGGCCACACCTCCTAAAAGTGCCACTCCCTGAGCTAAGCATATTCAAACTGTCATAGATATGAGGTGGCTTGGCCCACAAAAGGGGAGGAGGAGGAGGAATTACTCTGATGAAGCAGAGGGCTTGGGAAAAGAGGTAAGAGTGGAGGAAGAGGAGGAGGAGGATTCAGGAGAATTAACAGGGGTTGGAGGTCTCACCCATGTTCAAGGTCAGGGGGTGTAGGGAGGGGTATGGTTCTCCAATTCCGGATCTGTGATGGGGGTAAACACCACAAGGATGGTAGATCGGCTAGATTTCCTTCCTGATTCTTTTGGCTGAACGGGAATTGTAGTCTCATTTCCTGGAGGGGAGGATAAGAGATTTTTAACCAAGAAAGTGGTGTCAATTAGTTAAATAGTACCACATCACATGTGAAGGGGACCTGATCCGGGTGACCAGGATGACTAAAAACAACATCTTGAATCTTGACATGGGTAGCTGAGGCAGCATCCTTAAAGTCCTGGAAATGAGAAAGAACAAGTTCCAGGTGGGTCTGAGGGTGTGAAAAGGCTTGACACGTGTTAGAACTAGGCCAGGAGTTAAGATAACAAAGAGACCCACAGTGAACATAACAACCCAGAAAACGCCCAGTGAAAATTGGCCGACACAGAAGGGAGAGCACTGAGCATCAGTCCACCGGGAATTGGTGACCAGTACCAATCCCAGAGGGTTTCAAAGGAGTGACCTGACGGCCACAGGAAGGGATGAGGCATCCCTCGGGCCCTTTTGACTCTGGGATCACTAGTGCATCCACATATTTATTCTCCATTGAGCCCCAGTTTGTGAATGAAACCAGAAAATGAAACCAAAGAGGAATTTAACGATTGGTCAGGACCAAAAGAACAAAGTTTTTGAGACTTGGGGAATCTCATTCTCAAATTGTGTGCTTCCCGGCCAGCACACCAAAATGTTAAGGTCATAGGGTGTGCAAATGATGAGGACAGGACCACAGAAGCCAGAAATAAACCAAAAGCACCTTCATTCACCGGGGGAAACACTTCTAGCCAGCTAGGGTTGAAGCCAAACTCTGGAGCCAACCTTGGCCCCAAGGGGAAGAGTGGGCACCATTTAAAGCATAAACCGATAGGCAGACGTTCATGGGTGGTAAAGAAGAATTCTGTTGATTGGGGTTTAGTCCTTAACAGGCCAGATGGGTTTTTTTTTAAGTTTTATTTATTTACTATATATAAGTACACTGTAGCTGGTTTCAGACACACCAGAAGAGGGCATTGAATCCCATTACAGATGGTTGTGAGCCACCATGTGGTTGCTGGGATTTGAACTCAGGACCTCTGGAAGAGCAGTCAGTGCTCTTAACCACTGAGCCATTTCTCCAGCCTGATGGTTTTTACTTTAACTGAAAAGAATGTGGGCAGGCAGTAAAATGGGGGTGGTGGACCAATGTTTGCTGTTATTCTGTCCTCTGGGCTTTTCAGGAACAACGGCTTTGATAACTGGGAACCAGAATCCAAGGCTTCCAAGTGAGCAGTGGATAGAACATTTTTTCAACTTATGTTCTCCCATTTCCTTTCTGGAAAACCAAGTTGATTTACTGGCTGGAAATGGTCCTCTAGAATCAGCCTGGCTCGAGAATCTATTGTTTTCAAGATAAGGAGGGCTTTGAATAGCCCTAGAAGAGAGATGTTGTTTTTATACTAACCGCTAAGTGTTGGGGGATGCTCTCTCCAAGGTTAAGAATCTCTTACAGGGGAAATGGGACAGGCTAAATGATCAAAACTGGCTTTCGCCTCTTTTCAACTGGTCCCCATGGCTGCCCACTCTCGTCATCAGCCTGATTGAGTCCTTAGTTCTGTTTCTCTTTGTGCCCCGTGTGTGTGATAAACTTCATTTCATGTTTTGTCCAAGACCACATTAATGCGATCAAACTTACAGTCTTGAGGGCAAAATACAATCAATCCTTTGTCTAAGGAGTGGACAGGAGGTGTAACATCAAAGACTTGATTTGGGTACATAAAGATGGGGGAATATAAGGACACAGTTCTCTGAAACCAGTCATCTCAGGGTCAGCTTCTTCCAGGGTCAAGCTAAAGCTCCTATCCCCAGGCCAGGAATCAATTCTTACCCTGTTTCTCTAGATGTTCCTTGTTTGTCTGCTAACCAGTAAATTATAAAAGAACATCAAGGAGTTTCCTGTTATCTAAAGTAAGGCACACAAGTCCTGTGTATGTGTGACTGGCTGCCTGTCATAACCTAATTGACTATGGCCGCTTACTCACTCCTCTGTTCCCTTATCTCCGAGTTTTGGACCACGCGTCCAGGATCAGGCTGATCACCGAAGCTCTTCGTCAAGGACCTTGAAGCCAGGTGGCTCAGATAAGGCCTGGTCACCAGTGTTTACTCCCTTCCTCTGACTGCCAGCCTTGAGTCCAGCCAAGCCACAACGGAAACCCCTCGCTCAACCTCCATGCCAAAATATGATTAGACAAGGCCCAGTCGGCCCCCCTCAGATCCCAGCTCAGGGAGCTGGCCACCTCCCTGAGCACTCAGAGAATAAAGTTTCTGTTTTGTTTTGTTTTAAACCTCCTCTTTGGTAGAGGGGACTGCGGTTTTTTTTTTGTTTTGTTTTGTTTTTTTTTTTTTTTGGTATGTATGTCTCTGTGTGTGTGTATGTATGTATGTATGTATGTATGTATGTATGTGTGTGTGTGTGTATTTTACATGAGTACACTGTAGCTGTCCTCAGACCTACCAGAAAATGGCATCAGGTCCCATTACAGATGGTTGTGAGCCACCATGTGGTTGCTGGGAATTGAACTCAGGACCTCTGGGAAAACAGTCAGCGCTCTTAACCGTTGAACCATTTTCCAGCCCAAAGCTTCTGTCCTTGAAGCGAGTTTTCTCAGCTTCTCCCCAAACCCAACAAAATAACAGAAATTGGGTGTGTGTCTGTAAATTCTGAATTCCTGTCATGATGGGAAGGGAAGCACTGTGGCCCGCTAGCCTGGACTCTACCTGGGCCAGCTAGCCTGGACTACACGGTACAGCTCAGAACTAAGAGGCCCTGCTGCTTTGACGAGATGGAAGGTGAGCACCCACTCTGAGAAGCTGCTTCTGCCTTCCACACATGCCATAGTGTGTGATACACACACATATACACACAATCTTAACAAAAGATGGGCCGAGGTTGGGGCTCATGCATGGGACCTTGGCTTCCATCCCCAGCATTCTATAAAACCAGACTTAGTAGCCCATGCCTTGGGAGGCAAAGGCAGGAGGATCAAGAGTTGAAGGTCATTCTTTACTACATGGTGAGTTTGAGGCTAGCCTGAGTATGTGAGATTCTATCTCTCCACTAAAGGTTGAAACAAACAACTTGGTGTCTCCTTTTCTCCTTCCTTCCTTCCTTCCTTCCTTCCTTCCTTCCTTCCTTCTTTCCTTCCTTCCTTCCTTCTTCCTTCCTTGTTTTTTCTTCAAGACCAGTTCTTCTGTGTGACAGCCCTGGCTGTCCTGGAACAGGTGAACACTTTTCAATAAGATGATAATTTGAAGTGGGGGTGGGGGGTGGGTAGCACGTCTTTAATCCTAGCACTAGGGAGGTAGAGTCAGGTGGATCTCTGTAAGTCCCAGGCCAGCCTGGTCTACAGAGTGAGTTCCAGGACAGCCAGAGCCACACAGAGAAACCCTGTCTCAAAAAAAAAAAAAAAAAAAAAAAAAAAAAGTCCTTCGTTCTGAGGTAAAGCAAAGCATCTGGTTGTTCCGGAATTTAAAAGTGAAAGTTGAGGGGTTGGGGGTTTAGCTCAGTGGTAGAGCGCTTGCCTAGCAAGCACAAGGCCCTGGGTTCGGTCCCCAGCTCCGGAAAAAAAAAAAGGAAAAAAAAAAAAGTGAAAGTTGGAAAAGTTTGTTTTTGTTTTTGTTTTCTGCTCAGTTTTAGTGCCTAAAATGGTTTTGGAAAAGGGCCACGAGATACGTTTAGATTCTGGCCATGCGGGAAGGGGAATGGGGTGATGAACTGGTGGATGGGGGACCAGGAAGGGGGTGCATGGAATGTAAAATAAAATCACTAATAAAAAAAAGAAAAAGAGAGAAAAAAAACTTGGCCTTATTTCCTGTCGGCGATCCTGTTCATAAAGTAAGCTTGTGACTACTGATAGCCCTCATCAGAGCAAAGCCGGGCCACACCCCTCAGTGCTGTCCGCACGTGCAAGCTTCCCAGCATGCACCAGCTTTGACTATCCCGCCTCCTTACTCTCCTGCCCTCAACTCCATCCGGCTTCTCCTTTGTGGCTTCTGGGGTTTGCACAAACCTTGGAAAGTTCTGATTCTGGAAGGTTTCGCTTTATCGCTAATTGTTAGCTGAGAAGATACAACCCACTGACTTGTATTTATTCATACACAAGGCCTTCCCCTTGTAGCCCAGGCTGGCCCTGAGTTTGAGCTCGTGGCAATCTTTCAGCGTCACCGAGCTCCTGCTGCCTCTCATTTGGGAGTGAGACACCACCTTCCTCCCAGCTGCAGAGCTGGGGGGTTGGCACTGTGGGCCGTGGGTGCACTCTGCCATGCCTGGGCTTCCTGCTTTCCGTCCTCTGCAGACCTCTGCTCCCTCCATACTTTTGGCATCCTCCCAGCCCATGACAGCTATGAAAGCCTTCCTGCCTAGGAGAGACATGGATCTCAGAGAACTTTCTTCTTACCCGCCCTCCTCCTTCCTGACACATGGCTTTACTCTGTAGTTTAAGATGACCTCGAACTCGTGACATACAGGGACTGTAGGAACAAGCCTGGCTCCCTGCCGCCTTTACCACCAAGACACTAAAAGCAGGCCTTTGGTGTTTGGATGGCTTAGCAAAAGGGTGTAGTGTCCAGGGGACAGGCCAAAGGTCACTCAGCTCTGCAGGTGGGGCTGGGATTGAGTCTAGAATACTATTTGGGGGGCTGGAGAGATGGCTCAGCGGTTAAGAGCACCCGACTACTCTTCCAGAGGTCCTGAGTTCAATTCCCAGCAACCACATGGTGGCTCACAACCATCTGTAAAGAGATCTGATGCCCTCTTCTGGTGTGTCTGAAGACAACTACAGTGTACTTATATATAATAAATGAATAAATCTTTAAAAAAAAAAAAAAAAAAAAAAAAAAGAATACTATTTGGGGCTGGTTTGTACCTTAACCAGCCTAGTCCCACCCACAGCGGAGACCAAGAACTTGTGCGGTTCGTTTTGGAACTGGGAGTGTGTGTGTGTGTGTGTGTGTGTGTGTGTGTGTGTGTGTGTGTATGTGTGTGTGTGTGTATGTATGTCTGCTTGCTACAGAGGATGTAGTTGAGTGTAGCCTCCAGGCTGGGTTGGTACCTCACCCCCCACTGCTGTGTGTGTGCTGTGGCTTACCTCTCAAGGATCACTTTGGATCCAGAATCTGTCCCGGACCTCTGCCAGGGTTAGGTGGGACACGTGAAGCCCCCTTCTCTACCCATAGACTACCAGGAGAGCCCGGGCAGTCCCCACCCTTCACACTGTAGGGATCACTGTCAGTGACCCCATTATCAAATGTGGTGGAACCCAGCCCTGCCTGTGTGCTGGAATAGAATGTCTGTGTGTACGTATGTTCAAGCACTAGTGCATGCTTGAATGTGCCTACGGTCTTCTGACTGCCTGGCGCTGGACCAGATAAGGGGGGCGGCTGAGTTGGTGATCAGTGAACTACTGGCCCCCTTACTTCTTCTTGTTCTTAAGAGTCTCCCTTAATGTTAAGCTTCCCCCAGTGAGGTGACCTAGAAATCAGGCTTTAGTCCTGAGGCCTGTGACCTTGACCTCTGAAACCCCCGCCATCCCCCAGATTAGAACTCATCTGTTGTATGGGGTTTGGTGAACCCAAGGGTCTTACGATTCTGTCTTGTCTTCCCAGAGGGCCATTTCTCTTCCATTTGCTATCTGGTCTCAGCTGAGCATGGAGCCAGCACCCTTCCTGGGGGCTCTGAGGCTTCAGAACTGCATAGCTGGCAGACCCCCAAGCTCTTCCCCTGGACAATAAGCATGGTGCACCTGGGCAGCCACTGGAACGGGAGTAAGGCACAATGGGACACTGTCTGCCCCCCTCCCTGCCCCCAGACACACAGACACACAGACACACAGACCAGAGGCGGTGCTCAGCCTTGTATTAGAGAATCTCTCCCTCAGGCAGTGTCCCTCTATGCATTCTGGGTGTGCTGGGACAACTCCATAGGTGTAAGTGCAGACTGTCATCCTCTGAAGGGACATGGTGAATGGGTGTGTACCTTTGTGGGGATGCTGGGAATTAGTGTCCAACACCAGAACATGGGTGCTTTCTTCCTCAGGGTAGCCCTGGAATGGGAGGGCATGGCTGAGGGTGGCCATCTTCAGTGGCTTCCTTCACCTTGGTGCTAGCTGGCCCCACCCTTGGCTCACCTCCCCACTGTGGCCCTTCCTTCTAGTGCCTGGGTCCATGGTGGAACCCCTGCCTCACCCTGTGTGTCTTAATGGCTCATTTCCTGCCCTGGGAGCCGGGACCCTAACTCCTCATGGGGAGGGTAGAGTGTATGTGTTGGGGAGGTGACTGGGATGGGGTGTAGGCATTGGGACAGCTAAGAAGAGCCTAGTCGTCTTTGTCCTTGGCGCCGTGCTTGAGGATGCGAGTGAACTCCACATAGTTGAAGTTGCCCTTCTTATCAATGGGCGCCTCGCGGTACATCTCGTCCACCTCCTCATCCGTGAATCGGTCGCCCATGGTGGTGAGCAGCTCCCGAAGGTGGTCCTCGTGGATGAACCCTGAGGCGTGGCATGACGTGGTTAGGAAGAGCAGGCTCTGGCCACGCCCACCTACCCCTCCCAGACCTTGGAAACCTCATAGTGGGAGGGGCTAGAAGACCCCCCTCAGGTTTCCAGCCACTTGAGGGACATGGCTGTGGATAAGATAGTTTTCGGAGGGGTCCAGAGGGAAGAGTTTACAGAGGGACTATGCACGGTGTCTGTGGAGACTGTGACACCGTGAGGGGTTAATTATCTGTGACAGAAGCTGGGGTAAAAATGAGAAGGCACAGTTGATTTCTGGAAGGTTTTTTTGTTTTGTTTTGTTTTGTTTTTTTGTTTTTTTTTTTTTTTGTTTTGATTTCTGGAAGGTTTAAGCAGTGTGTCCTGGGCACTGGGAACTTGGGCTCCTTCCCTTGTAGCACCCCGGTGCCCCCTCCCTAGCCCAGGTCTCCCGTGTACACTGACCTGAGGCTTCCTCATCAAAGCAGGCAAAGGCATTGCGGATCACGTCCTCGGGGTCTGTGCCATTCAGCTTCTCCCCAAACATAGTGAGGAACATGGTGAAGTTGATAGGCCCGGGGGCCTCGTTCATCATACCCTCCAGGTACTCATCCGTGGGGTTCTTCCCTGTGGTGGATGGACATTGCGGCTGCTGTTTCCAGTTCTCTGTCCCCAACTTGAGTGACTCATTCCCAGTGAGCTTTGTAGACTGGGAAGCAGGTGCCAGGCAGCCAATTTCCTGCCTTCTCCTGGGCATCCAGCTCCTGTCCCTGCCTGCTTTTGAGGTATGAGGGCATGCCACAAGCCCTGGCTCCTCCACCATTACGGTGTAAGATTAGCTGCTCTCGTGGGCCAGGCCACCTGGTGCACCCCCTACCTTCCTTGTGCCAACAGCATACTCTTTTCTCACAGGCCAGGAACTGTGGTATAGACCTTATCCAAGGTCACAAAGCAAGTGAGGCCCAGGGGTCAGCAGCTAAACTCGGGCAGTCTGTTCCCAGATTCCAGAAACATTTCACAAGTGCCTACATGGGTGAGTTTTGGTGACATATAGGCTTGCATTCAAGTCCCAGTTCTGTGCCTCAGGACTGTGACGGTAAGACACAGTTCCACTGGTCTCTCGGCAGTCATTGGCACAGCTCTGGGATGCTGTCGTCTGCTAGGTTCAGATCCAGCTGTGCTCGGTGCTACTGTGCCACCTTGGGCAGATTGCTTGTTTTTTCTGAGTCTCTGCCTGCCATCCCCCAAGAGGGAGCTGCATGGAGAATTAGGGTGATGGCTGTAGAGCTTACTACTATGTCTGTCTGTCTGTCTGCCTACCTGTCTGCCTGCCTATCTATCTATCTATCTATCTATCTATCTATCTATCTATCTATCTATCTATCTATCTATCTATCTATCTAGTTCTTCTCTCATACAATACATCCTGACCACAGTTTCCCCTCCTTCCACTCCTCCCAGTTCCCTCCTCTAACCTCCCCTCTTCCCGAGATCCACTCCTCCTCTGTTTTCCCTTCAGAAAGCAGCAGGCTTCCCTAGGGTATCAACTGAACAGGGTTAACCAGATGCAATAAGACCAGGTCCAAACCCTCATATCAAGGCTGGACAAGGCAGCCCAGTGGAGGGGAAGGGTCCCAAGAGCAGGCAAAAGAGTCAGCGACGCCCCCACCCCCATTGTTACCCCCACCGTTAAGAGTCCCATAAAAACACCAGGCTAGCAACCATTACACATGTAGAGGACCTAGTGCAGTCCCGTGCAGGCTCCATGATTGCCGCTTCAGTCTCTGTGAGCCCCCATGAGTCCTGCTTAGCTGATTCTGTGGGCCATATTCTTTAACTTGAAAACCACATCTGATCTGTGGACCCACCATACACAGGCACGTGTTTTTCTGGCTGCCTAGTTAAACCCATCCAGTCTCCGGGACGTGAGACCCCAAATACAAGGTGGGAAGCCTTGTATTATAGCCTGACTGATGTGGGAAGCCTTTATGACTGTGCCTTCTGAGCCTCCACTCCCTTGCTTTGTTTTCAGAAGATGCCCAGAGGAGCTTTTAGCCCAAGAGGACCAGCCCTTCCTCACCTGGACAGTCTTTCCCTTCCAGGATGCTCAGAGGATCCATATTGGAGTGTTGGGTTTTCTTTTGGGAGAGGGTATTCTCAAGAAAGCCTGGCTGGAAGGACGGGCACCCCCTTTTCTAATCTGGGCGGCTGGCCTTTTACACAGGCAGTAGTAGGCCCAAAACAGAGCCAGGGGTTGAGTGGGATGGCCAAGCTCGATAGTATGGCAGCTCTCCCAGTGCTACTCTTATCTGTCATCTAGCCCTGATCCTCTAGCCCCATTGAAGGCCATGCTGAGAACTGCTGATGTGGCTGGCTGGCTGTGGCCAGCGCATGGAGAGAGGTGCACTCTGGAGGCCTTGCCTCTGTGCCTCAGTATACCCATCTGAACACTGGCACTTTGGACCTGATCCCTGACCCCTTTTGGCCCTAAGACCCTGACCTTGGAGGTGTCTTGGGAGTATGGAGGGGTGCTCTGGCCTCCCTTCTAAGCCTCATTTTTCCCATCAGTACAAACTCAAAATACTGGCACGTTTTTCTAAGATTTACCACATAGCCCGATGCATAGATCTGACTTTCCCCGGGGAGTCAGGCTGTCTAGGTTCAAATCCCGTGTTAGACCTGCTCCTTGCCTCAGTCTGCCTCTCTGTTGAGTGGGCAGAGTTGGAACAATATGACCTTCAGGGTAGCACTGTAACTCTCATTTCACAGGAAGTGCCCTGTAGGTGCCAAGCACCTCTCTCCCTGTGTACCTGCTCCACTCACCCAGGGAGGCCAGCATGTCATGTAGGTCCTCCTTGTCAATGAAGCCATCACGGTTCTGATCAATCATGTTGAAGGCCTCCTTAAACTCCTGGATCTGGGACTGGTCAAACATAGCGAAGACATTGGACGTAGCCCTCTGGGGCCTCTTCTTGGTGGTCTTGGCCTTGGCTCTCTTGCTGGACATCTTGGCTTTGGGTGTTGGGGCTTCCCTACAGGGAAGAGTATGGGATGCTGATGGACAGGGAACCTTCCTGCCTCCCCCTGAGGGCTTTTAGGGCTAAGCTTGCTATTCAAGGCATCCCACAGGTTTGGGCCTCCAGCCAACCAGTTCTCTCTGAGTGCAGCCTGTGGGCCGAATTCCTCTATCTCTCTTCATCTGGAAATTGGGAAGACAGAGCATCCTGCTGCATGAATTAGTTAATTTAGTATCTAGAGAGCCACTGAGTGGTGCTGAGCATGGAAAGAATTAATTTTGTTGCAACTGGGTATAACAGGATTGACTTGGAGCCAACCATTAATGTGCTTTGTCTATGTTATTTCTTGGTAGCATGTGCTCATTTCGTGGCAGGGAGGTAGGGCTCTCCTAGAAGAAGGCGGATCAGCAGCACTGTACTTCTGATATTACCCTTCCCCACCCCTCCCCCATCCCTCACTCCATGCCTCTGCACCCCTCCCCCATCCCTCACTCCATACCCCTGTACCCCTCCCCCATCCCTCACTCCATACCCCTGCACCCTCCTCCATTCCTCTCACTCCATGCCCCTGCCCCCCCCCCTATCCCCCATTCCATGCCCCTGTACCCCTCTCCAAAGCCCTCCCCATCCCCCTCCCTCTATGCCCCTGCACCCCTCCTTGCAGCCCTTCCTATCCCTCTCATTCCACACCTTTGTTCCCCCTCCCCGCAACCCGCTCACTCCATGCCCCTCCCCCAGCCCTCCCCATCTTCTGCACTGTCTGTGGAACACAGCTGCTCTCTCTCCTCAAGGATCCTGATTGGTCCCTAGTGGATGAGTTTCATTCTGGGCTCTCTGTCACTTCCTGTACATTGAAGTTCCCTCAAGTTGAAACCACAGATCATTTAAACCTGGCATTTTGGCATTTGGGCCTTGGGCTGGTCTCCCCCATCCCATTCAAAACTCAGACCTTTACTTGTCTCCTTAAAACCCTTCCACATCCTGAGAGTAAATCTCGATTCCACAGCATGGCATGAAAGGACCTAGTGTCCTCCCAGCTTCCGACTGATCCACTTTGTCCCGTCCCTGACCTCTAGCATTCCACAGCCATTCCCAGGCCTTCCTTCCTTCCCTCCTTCTATAGCTGTCCCCCTGGGGAGCTCTGGAGTCCCAGGGTGCTGTTCTCCGCCCTTATCTTGACAACAAACACTTGCAGACTCCCTCATCCCTCACCGCTAGGGCAGCTCACAAGCAGCAGGCAAGTAGATGGCTCTTTAGTGAAAGGTTGTCAGAACTCCACTCTACAGATGGGGAAACTGAGGCCAGGGAAAGAACTCAACCTGACCCCATCACAGCTTGTGGGGAGAATACATCTCAAGACTTAGTGTCTGCTTCCCCTAAACTAGCCAAGGCCCCTCTCTGCCCTATGCACTGCATCCCTCGGTCCAGGGCCTATGTCCTTCCCTGTAATCCCCCTGGGCTGGGATCATGGTCAGCTCCAGCAGGTCCTAGGGCCACATCTGCCTGTAGTCTTGAGACTCGAGCTGTATAAGATCCAAGGGCCCTACAGCATGCAACAGGCTTTGGTGTGTCTTTGTGAAATGCTGGGTGGGCATTGGTAGGAACTGAGGGCAGAAATGCTGTCCCTGGAAGCTGCCATCCCACCTCCTGTGGCCATCAGCATTCGTAGCCCCTCCTGTCTGCAGACCTCTAGAGCAGACCCAGCCAGGCTCCCCTAGGGTATCGCAGCCTTCTTCATCCTTGAGAGGCAATGGCCCCCCAAAAGGGAAGTGCATACCCATGAGAGGGTTGCAAGTCAGGACACCATGCTAGGCTGGAGTCAGTGGGTGGCAGGCTTGGCTCTTAAAGGACCAAAGGCTGTGGCCAGGCACTTTCTAGACTTGGTTGAATGACTGAAGTTAGAAATAAGCTGGCCCCTAACCCTGAAGCCATAGTCTCCCCTTTCTTGAGTCCTAGACACCAAGGATCAGACAGCTGGACCTTGGCTGTCATGGCTAGAATATTCCTTCCTACTACAACAGTTGACACCTAGGTAGAAGCCAACAGGGTCCCCTTACTCATTACTAGTCTCCATAGCTGGGCCAGATGCCCTGCTCTCGAACCAGCTTATCAGAGACTAAATACTCTATGTTCCTGGAAGCAACCAGGGCAGCTGGAGGGCTGTGAAGAAGCCAAGACACCAAGACCCCTTCACCCCACCGTTCTCTGGTGCACACAGCACTGAGGATAAGGGAGGTGCGAAGTGGTCACTATCCCTTCTGCGGTAGGGTTTGCAAAATTGTGTGTGTGTGTGTGTGTGTGTGTGTGTGTGTGTGCTGTGCTTCCGTAGGGCTCAATTTCCTCTTGACACACACACACACACACAGTTTCTTCGGTCAGGGACTCCCTCAACCTCCTCACTGGCATCTCTACAGACAGGTAGCCTGGAGCTTCTGGACTTGGTGCGTTAGGCTCTTTAGCAAAAGGACACTCTAGATCCTTGTTTCCTTGCCCAAAAACCAGTTTTCCGGGGCGCAGAACCATCAGTTGCTCAGTCCCAGGCCAGGGTCCCCTGTAAGACCTGAACAAGGCAGTAGTCCCAGCCCACACCACTAAGCATGCCACAGCCCTCTGAAGGCCGGGTGAGGTTCGGCCTGACCACCTACTGTAGCTGCCCAGGCGCTGAGCGGGCTCCCACCTGCTGCAGAGAAGAAAAGTCCTTGGCGTTGCTGCGGTGCTTCGAAAGCTGGCTTGCAGCAGCTCGCCCGCTCTCCGGAGCTCTAGGGGCGGAGCCTGGGCTGGCCGGACCCGGGCGGCCGGGCCTTACAAGGCAGAAGAATGTGCGGGGGGTGGGGTGGGGGCGGGGCTGAGGCAGTCAGCCCGGCCTTATTAGGCTTCCGCTTGCTGGCTAGGAGGCTGGGGTGTCCCTAGAATAGCCCCCCTCGACGCAGCCACTCCCTGGGTCGGCCCAGGCTGGGGCATGGAAGCAGACTGGGGTGTTCAGACTGGCAAGAAGGGCGGAGCCTTCAGGGTTTCCCAGCTCTCGGACCCCCTCTTGTCCCAGAGGCCCCTGCTGTGTCTGGTGGAAGGCTGGCTTTCACCCGGCCAAGTATGGTCTTTTTTCCCTAGTGAGACACAGACAACAGCGGCCATCACTCTTTCCCTAGGGAACTTTCCGGCATTCGGCATTCGGTTACTTTGTAAATAGCTGCCTGGCCTCCTGCAATGGGGCTGGCAACTGATGCATCTGCCTAGGGAGCCCTGGGAGGGAGGCCTGAAACCGACTATGATCCGGGACAGTTCTGAGCATGAGGGTTCTGTGAGCCGGGTTGAAATGGAGTAAGGGTGAGGCGAGATGGAGCCAGATGCCGTGGTTCATGCCCGTAATCTCGGCATTTGAGAAGCTGAGGTAGCAGGACTGTAGGTTCTAGGTCCGCTCCGAGCTATGGAGCAAGACTGTCTAAATAAATAGAAGGTAACAGTTTTTATCTGTCCTGGGCAACATTAGAAGTAACAGTTGAAACACTTCCAGAACTAGAACTTGGCGAGTTTAGCTTAGCGTCAAGTCCAGAAGTCACAAAGGAAAGACTAGTGGATTTCAGTGCAGGAGATTTAAAGCGCACACTCAAGGACGAGAGAGCAGACAGAATGTGGAGGAGATGTTGGTTGGGCTTATGGGGCAGTGGGAAACTGGGAGAGAAAGAGAGAGGCTCTGGAAACATTTCAGTGCTTCCGCCAATAGGACTTGGAAATGGATCAGAGTGGAATGAGAAAGAAAAAAGTTGGCTCCAAGAATTAAATTCTTTTAGAAAATATATTTATTTGGGAAGAGAGTTGGTGTGGAAGTCAGTGGACAATTGCGGGAGTCAGTTCTCTCCTTCCTCCATATGTGGCTGGGCCACATATGACAGCGAGTGCCACTTCTACCGAGCCTCTCTCAGGCCCAGCTCAAGGACTTCAGCCGAGCAGCTGGAGGAAGAGAGAGCTGCCATTTTCTTAGCTGGGCAGGGTGGGCGGGCATAGGAGGGACAGATTTGGGAGGGATTCATTTTGTCTTAGATGTATTAATTTTTGGAAACTTTCTTTTCAGATAATTTCAAGCAACAGATAAGGTTATAAGAATCATAGAGGGGTTGGGGATTTAGCTCAGTGGTAGAGCGCTTGCCTAGAAAGCTCAAGGCCCTGGGTTTGGTCCCCAGCTCCAAAAAAAAGAAAAAAGAAAAAAGAATCATAGAAAACTGACTTCCTTGAGAGTCTCCAGTTGACATTTGGCTTCTCACTCTTCCCTATGGGGAAGACAGGGGACCCAGGGACCCACAAAGTTATTTATGCATATTGCCAAATACTTGATATCGACCTGTACATAATGTGCCTTTTATCACTACATATAATATTTTAGCATATCCTAAAAGGAGGGCTCTCTTACGTATTGATAGCATAATTATCAAAGTCATAAGATTTAACATTGATCTAGGCTTCTAATTTACAACCTATATTCTAATTGCAACAAGTGTCACAGTAATTCCTATATGGAAATTTGTTTTGGTTCAGGGTGTATGTGATGGGTGAGGTGCAGGTGCCAAGGGCATCATCCTATGGCGCTCGGAAGGTGATGTTATGGAGCCGGGTGTGGTGGTTTGTATACGCTTGGCCCAGGGGTGTGGCTCTATTAGGAGGTGTGGCCTTGTTGGAGTAGGTGTGTCACTGTGTGGGGGCTCTAAACCCTTGTCCTAGCTGCCTGGAAGCCAGTCTTCTCCTGTCTGCCTTTGGATGAAGATGTAGAATTCTCAATTCTTCCAGCACCACGCCTGCCCGGATGCTGCCATGCTTCCTGCCATGATGATAATGGACTGAACCACAGGACCAGTAAGCCAGGGCCAATTAAATGCTATCCTTTATAAGACTTGTTAGTCATGGTGTCTCTTTACAGAAATGGAAACCCTAACTCAGACACTGGTCCTCTCCATCTTTACAAGAGCTCTGCGGATAGAACTCGTCACCAGGCCTTTGGCACAAACTCCACGATTTGCTGGCTTGTCGTACCAACTGCACAGCTTCCCAAGTTCTCTAGGTTTATTTACTCTGTGTGTGTGCATGTGTGTGTGTGCGTGTGTGTGTGTGTGCGTGTGTGTGTGTGTGCGGGTGCACATGCGTGTGATACATATTATAACTAAACACACATATACACATGCATACATATATTTTTGAGATGGTCTCATGTAACACAGGCTGATCTCTGTGCTCTGAGGATGATGCCCTTGGCCTTTTGATCTTGCACTTCTATTTCCCAAGTGCTAAGAGAGTCAACCCAAGGCCGCCTGCTTGTTAGGCAAATACTCTTGCTCAGTGAGCTACATCTTTAACTTCTTTTATAGACAGACAGACAGAAAGACAGACACATACACATATGCATGTGCGCGCACACGCATACACACACACACACACACTTTGAATTGGACCCACAAAGGTACTTACAACAAGTGTTGAGCTGAATATGGTGGCACATGTTTTCTAATCCCAGCACTCAAGAGGCAGAGGGAGGTGGATCTCTGTGAGTTCAAGGCCAGCCTGGTCTATAGAGTGAGGCCTACAGAATAAGGTCCCATCTGACAAAAACACGAGGGATGTCAGCACCCTTGTGCTGTATGTCCAGCACCCGTTTCCTTACTTTTTAAGGCTGAATGCTTCTCAGTGTCTGAATATGCTGTATTTTGCTTACCCACCTCTGGATGGACATTTAGGCTGTCTTCCTGTTTTAATTACTGAGCATACGGCTCAAGTTGGGGGCATAGCTCAGCGATAAAGCACCTGCTTAGCATGCATGAGGCCTAGCAATGCAAAAGGAAAAAAGAAATACATGAAAAAAAAATGCTGTCTTTAAATGTTGTTTAAATTCATTTTTTGTGTATGGGCATTTCATCTGCATGACTGTGTATCCCTGGAATGCTTGGTGCCAGAGAGGCTATCAAATCCCCCAGGACTGGAGTTACAGATGGTTGTGAGCTGCTGTGTGGGTACTGGGAATTGTAAGGTCCTCGAGAAGAATAGCGTGTGTCCTTAACCACTGAGCCACCCCACCACACACACAGATACACAGTTGGAGACAGGTCTCGGGCAGCTAAAGCTGGACTCGAATGTGAAATGTAGCCGAGGATAATCTTTAATTTCTAATCACACTACCTCTGTGTCTGAGTGCTAGGATGACAGGCACACGTCCCCACTCCTGGTTTTATGATAGGCTTGGGATTGAACCCAGAGCCTCATGCATGCTAGGCAGGCGCTGCACCCACCGAGCTGCATCTCCATCCACAATGCTGCTTTTTGGTGATTTATCTTTTTGTTTGTTTTTGAGAGAGGCTTCAACTACGTAGTCCACAGCTGGCCAGGAACTCACCATGTAGACCAGGCTAGCCTCATACTTAGAGAGATCTGCCCTCTGCCTCTCAAGTGCTGGGTGAGCCGTGCTTCACCACACCTGGCTAGTTGCTTTGTTTTAGATACACGGTCTACTCTGTAGCTGGGGCTGGCTTTGAACTTACGAGCCTTCTGAGTGCTAGAGTTACAGGTATGGACCACCATGCTTGGCAATAACGCTATTTAAAACACAGCTGTTTGGGCTGGAGAGATGGCTTGGTGGCTAAGAGGACTGACCGCTCTTCCAGAGGTCCTGAGTTCAGTTCCCAGCAAGCACATGGTGGCTCACAACCATCTGTAATGGGATCTGATGCCCTCTTCTGGTGTGTCTGAAGACAGCTACAGTGTGCTTATGTATAATAAATAAATAAATCTAAAAAAAAAAAAGAAAGAAACAAAAAGCATGGCTGTCCCATTAAACCCAAGTCCCACTTTCAGTTATTTTGAGCGCATGCCCAGAAGTAGAATTGCTGGATCATATTGTAATATTTTTTAAATTAAATAACTTTTCATTTCATTTAAAACGGGCTTTTGTTGCCCTCCGATATCCTGAGTAAGGTTCCCCTCCCTCTACCTGTCCCAATTCCTCCTCCTCTCTCCTCCCACGTGGATCCCTTTCCTTTCTGGTTCTCCTACAAATAGGAGTGGATCTAAGGGAGAGGAGACGGGCCGGGGGGCGGGGGGCGCTGGGAGGAGAGCAGGAAGGGAAACTACGTTCTGAAGGTAATATATGAAAGAAGGATAAATAAAAACATAAAATAAATACTCTTCTGAGGGATAGTAATAAATATAACCAAAGAAAATATAATAAACCAGAAGTGAACACACTGGAGTTGGACAAGACACGCAGAAGGGAAGAGCCCAAGAGAAGGCACGAGAATCAGAGATCCGCTCATTCACGCTCTCAGGAGTCCCACGAAATCTCTCAACTGGGAGTTACAATAACCGGCAGAGGACCCGGTGCAGACCTGCGCTTGCTGCCTGTCTGAGTTCGTGTGAGCTTTGAGCATGTTGATCTAGAGGGCCTGTGTCCTCCATACCCTCGGGCCTTTGGGCCCTTTCAGCCCCTTTTCCCACGGGGTTCCCTGGGCCGAGGGGAGGGGTTTGAGGGAGACTTCCTGTTTAGGGCTGCGTATTTCAGAGTGTTTCACTCTGCATGGTGTCTGGCTGGTGGGTCTCTGTTCCTATCTGCTGCAGGAGGAAGCGTTTCTGATGATGACTGAGCAAGGCACTGATGGATCTAGGAGTTGAAGCAGAATCATCGGGAGTCATTTTCTTGCTACATGTTTTTTGTTTTTGTTGTTGGTTTTGTTTTTGTTTTGTTTTTGTTTTTTTTGTTTGTTTGTTTTTTTGTTTTGTTTTTGCTATTGTTTCCCAGAACAGTATTTGCTGTTACTCTAGGTCCCTTGTCTATCTCGGCTCATGTCCTTGGCCACCGAAGCAGTGTGAGGTATGGATGGGTTCCATTTCCTGGAGTGAGCCTTAGGTCAAAGCAGGTATCGGTTGGTTACTCCCATAAACTTTGCCCTAGCATATCTTGCAGGCGGGAAACCATTGTAGTTCAAAGGATTTGGGGCTGGCTTGGCGTTTCTGTTTCTCCTTTGGCATTGTGCCAGATACCTTCGTGTATAGAAGACTCTAGAACGCAGGGGTTGAAGGATTCCGCCTGACTTCTCCATGTTCAGTGAATCGCACAGGTGTTGAATTCAGCAATGGAGGCTTGTAGCCAGTTTGTGGAGGACAACCCACAGCCTTGGCAACAGCCTGCGTGGGTTGGGGACTCCCAGGGGACCCCTTTGGCCAACAAATCGATTAGATGCTCCCAATCCCAGAACCAGAAGCTTCATTTGGTAACAACACACAGCTAGTTGGGACTCTGCGTCTCCGTTATCTGGCAGTTTCATTTTAGGAAGCTTCTGCTATTTCCTTACTTCCTCTCAAATGGTCCTTGGTTTTAGCTGCCTCTCCCTGTATTCCCTCCCTCCTCCTCCTCTCCCCTTCTCCCCTGGTCCTCCCATTCCAGTCCCTGCACTCGTCCATAGCTCTCTGTCCTGTTTGCCTTTGTAATTAGATCTATCTGTACTCCCTAGTCCCCTGCTCTGAACCTAGCCTCCCTGGTTCTATGGATGGTAGCTTGAATATCATTGAAGTGACAGTTTAAGACCCACATCTCTGTAGTCTGCACAATACTTCTTTTTTTTTTTTTTTTTTTTCCAGAGCTGGGGACCAAACCCAGGGCCTTGCGCTCGCTAGGCAAGCGCTCTACCGCGGAGCTAAATCCCCAACCCCACCGCACAATACTTCTTATGCCGAGATCGGGACGTGACAACCAATTCTTGGACTTGGACAGTCTGTGAGACGCCACGGGTTGAGCTCCTGAAACCCGTGTGACTGCCCACAGGCCACACATCGCTTGTGAATATTGGGTCCTGCATTATCTTCGCATCTTTCCAACCTGGTTCCTAAAAACATTTCCCTAGAATATTCATTTGCGAGAGTATCTCACAGAACTTAGGGAAAGCACCCATACACTTATGCACCATTCTGTGCATGATACATGTGTGTGTGCACACGCATGTGCCATGAGGTCCGTGTGCAGGTCAGAGGACAGCTTTCCTTTTACCTCCTGGTTCAGGGGATTGATTTCAGGTCATCCAGCTTGTGTTGAAAGCCCCTTTACCTATTTTGAACAATCTTTAAAAAAAAAAAGGTTTATTTTTTTATGTATGAGTACATAAGTATAATCTAATATTTATTTTATGTATGAGTACACACCAGAGGAGGGCATTGGATCCCAACAGATGGTTGTGAGCCACCATGTGCTTGCTGGGAACTGAACTCAGGACCTCTGGAAGAGCAATCAGTGCTTTTTTTTTTTTTCTTTTTTTTTTTTTGGAGCTGGGGACCGAACCAGGGGGCGCTTGCTAGGCAAGCGCTCTACCACTGAGCTAAATCCCCAACCCCGCAGTCAGTGCTCTTAACCGCTGAGCCATCTCTCCAGCCCCCTATTGAGCAGTCTTATTTGTGTGTGTATACACGCATGTGTGCATGAGAGTGTGCATGCGTGCCTATTTACAAGTGTATGGTTGTATGTATATAAGATTTCGTGCCAGTGTGTGCACACATGTGCCACTGCACATAAGCGGAGATCTGAGAGTATAATTCTTAGAAGTTGTTTCTCTCTTCCCATGGATACACTGACACGTCTTGCTGGCCAGCACCACCACAGCAGAATGTTGTGCCTCTCAGTGTATCTGGTCGGAAATGCCAAATAGATGTTAGATGGCGATAGGTGCAGTGGCACATGCGTGCGCACACCTGCACACATCTCTTGCTGTCAGTGTGCACTGTGGCCACCTAGTTAAGGCAATGCCTGCCTGAAGTGTGGTGTTCAGGGAAAGGCATGGGTCTAGGTGGAGATTTAGGCTGCTCCTAGGCAAAGGGCAGACGAGGGTCTGAATTCCCTACTGCTGCTTTAGACCTATTCTCTGCCGACACATTTAGAGAAAACTGGTGTTGGCTGGAACCAATCCAGAGAGGCTGGAGCCAGGAGGCAGGGTTCTGTGTGAATGTCCCTGTTCTGCTAGAGCAGGTCCTGCTGGAAGCCTTGTTCCTTATCTAGCACTCAAGACATCCCCAGCACAGCATGTCTGAGCAACAGCATGGGTCTTTGCCTCTGCTGGCTGAGCCCTTCACAGCCTCTGGAGCCTCCGTCCTTCAAAGCCCCAATGAAAGTTGCCATCTCTGTCAAGTACCTGCCTCTTCTCCCTAGGTCAGTCATTAAGGAAGTTGTTCTTTGGGTTGGGGACTTGAACCCGGGACCTTTTGCATACCAGGCAAACATTCTTCTACTGAATTACATTCCCTGCCTCATTTTCGTTTTTTGAGACACCGTGTTGCCTGGGCTGGCTTCAAACTCCTGAACTCAAGTGACTCATCTTCCCCAGCTCCCATGTAGCTAGAACTGTGCCTAGTTTTTCTTACCCATGTCCTGGCAGTTCTGGAGAGGACACCCAGTGACTAGCACAGGCTAGACCAGTGCTTTATCACTAAGCCCTTCGGTCCTTGGGGCTCTGGTCCCTGCTGGGTCCTGAGTCACTGGGAAGAACCTGACTCTCTTCCTTCAGAGCCCCCATCTCCCTCAGTAGAGGCAGGCACATCTAATGACACGCAAGTCATCATAGCCAACGGAAAGCAAGTCTTAGTGCACACACATGGAGCACAGGTTGGCACCAGCCCAACCTGGACTAAGTGCAGGGGAAGGCTTTCTCCAGGCCTTGCCATCCACCTTGAGAGCAGGGGAGAGAGATGCAGGGTACAGTGGGAAGCCTCCATGCTCTGTGCAGGAGTCAGGTTGCCATAGGGAAGAATCCATGGACTCTTGATAGTGATACAACTGAAAGGAGCCTGTCACCTCCTGTCAGTAAGACAGCATGCTTTCTCCTGTAGGCAGAGGACAGACCGCAAAGGGCCCAGGTTCCCTGCTCTGTACAGTGGCAGGTTCAGCAGGGCTGGAGACACCCTAGATCCATGTACACTTCCTACCCCACTACTGAAGCTATGTCCTGGTTGCCGGTCTGTCTTCTACCTGCTCCTCATGGCCTCCAGTAGCAACTGCTTCCTCCTCGACTGTCCTGAGGTCCCCCTGCTGCTCATGGCAGAAGATGGCCCTTGCTCTCTGCAAGACTGTTCCGTGAGGACTCTACAGAACTCCGAGGACTTACAACACTGGGGGAGCTTGGGGTTCTAGGAGGAATATATGGGCTCGCCACCCTCAGATCTATAACCCTGTGGGAGTTCTGAGGACTCTAGGGTGCTTAGTCTGTTCTCCTGGGTCTCCCTGCACTCCTTCCCATAGCCTCCAGGAAGGGCATTCCTTGGCTCTGAATCACAGAAGCCCAGACTCATTCCCGGCTTCTTCGAGAAACCGCTGTCAGCCTTTCTGAAACCTGTCAAATGCTTTCTGATGGGACAGGCTCAAAGGAGGTGGAATTATCATCTAAGTACTATTCGTGTCAAGACTATGTGCTTCAAATCCAGCCAGAGAGGGGCCGGGTGTAGAAGCACACGGTTACCACCCCAGCATTTGGGAGGCGGACTCAGATTACAAGTCAAGACTGGGCTATGTAGTAAGACGTCTCGAAAACCAAAACCAAGAAACCTGAAAGCTGCTTGGGCACGTAAATGATCGCAAAGAACACAAGGAAGCAGGGGTAGCTGCTGTGGTCTTCAGACTAGAAACTTTGTCTAAAAGCAGCTAGAGCCCCTAACTGGACTTAATGGACCAGGGGGACATCATGGGGACCATGGCTTGAGCGACTTGCAGGACGTTGGATACTTTAGGGTCCAAACATCCGGGTAAGGGATTGTGGCCTGGAACATTTGTTTATTTGAGGGTGCTGTGGCCAGGCAGAAACCATCCTTGCTCTTAGGAGGTGCTGGATAGATTTGGGGAAGGTCCCTTTAGTGATGCACTATGCTGTCTAGGTGTAGAGCCCGATGTTCCACACAGGACACCCACCCTTTTTGCTTGTGATTCCAAGAATCTTCCCCAGGCCGGATCAAGACTCTCCCGTGCTAAGTTCCTCTGCTTCCGGGTCCCTGAGGCCCAGGGGGTAGTGTTAGGTTGCAGTCTGACCTCCGGTCCTTGTGTCTAGCTTGCCCTCTCCATTCACTCATACATTTGGATGGATGGCTAGATGCTGGATGCAGAAACAGTCTTAGTCTGACATAACAGGAAGCCACTTGCCCTTCAAGTCAGCCATGGCTAGGGTAGGTGAAGGACAGTACTGTCACACAGACTCCGATGGTAGCTGTTGTTCAGCCACACTGACAAAGGCATGCTGGGATCGAAGCACAGGGGTTTATTTTTTTTTTTTTTTTTTTTTTTCCGGAGCTGGGGACCGAACTCAGGGCCTTGCGCATGCTAGGCAAGTGCTCTACCACTGAGCTAAATCCCCAACCCAAGGGGGGGGGGTTATTTCTTAAGGGGTCCAGTTGGGGTCAAACTCCTGAATAGGGGGATGAATAGGGTCCCTGGGCCTGGGGTCACAGGAATCCTGGCTGGGTTGAGCCAAGGGACGTATGTTATTTTAAGGCCTGGCCCAAGATCTTTTAAACACAATGTTCTGACCCCACTGGGGGTGGCATCTTCCTCACTTCCTGTCTCAGTCAGTAGCAGGCCTCTTCCACCTTGGTTGGACACTCCACGGAGCTCCTCCTTGTCTTCCATAAACTTCCTGCCCTGTCAGAGTGAGTCTAATCCACACCACACTGGCTTCCTGGTGAGCTCCTGGGCAGCCCATGCCCCTCTCCTGGCACAGCAGAGCGCATTCCCTAATATACTGGATCCTTAGGCTATTGAGGGAGCAATTGCTGCAGGTCATGGGGCCCCTCCTACCTGTACAGAGTTCAGGCTTTTGAATGATCTGCCTTCTCTTCTGTGGTGGTCCCTGTGAAGTAAGTATGCTGTTCTGATGTCTGGTGGGCTGAATGCCACATAGGTGCTCCCTTGCTTTACTGCCCAGGCTCACAGACCAGGGATGCTCTCTGAACACCTTGTCTCCCAAGTGCTGCCTTTTGGGAGGGGGATCTAGCTGGGTTTCCTGGGATCATCTGATGCCACGCTCCTTATCCCAGTCCAGTCCAGCCCACCACACTGCAATAATGCCAATGAGGCCTGGTTACACGTTACCTCATTTATTCTCACAACATGCCTGTGAGGTAGGGAGGGGCAGGGACTGTCCCCATTTTACAGAGGAGGAAGTTGAGGCACACAGAGGTCAAATGACTTGCCCAAGGTCACAGAGGGGGCGGCCAAGCTGGAACAGGCCCCCAGAGCAGGCCTTTGCTTCATCCAGGGGACCCCTGCAGCATGCGCCAGACAAGAGGATGTCCCCACTGCCCTTGAATCATATGCACAGTATAGAACAGCCCCCGGCACGCCAAACTGTCTGCTGGGCCCCCTCCAGGCGGCCTGACCCATCCTTGCCCTCCCCACCCTGCTCTGTGGGCCCAGGCCTTTGCAGCTCAGGGCTCAGAACACCTTGGGGATCGGGGTGGGGGACAGGAGAGGAGGATTGGGATGAAAATCACAACAGAATAAAAAATTCAAGAGGCTGGGCTGACAGGTTAGGGGGACAACCAAAAACGGGACTGCTTACACACAAGGTATATTTTTACACACACTTGTACACACACCTAGATATAGTACATGTAAAAATATATGCTATTCACACACCCGCCTCCTGCAGGTACCCCGAGAGCCGGTGGCGGTGGCGGCGCTGGTGGGCTTTGGGTGAGCAGATGGGCGTTTATTAAATATACACTCTAAGGTCTATGTGCATTATGTACACATACGTACAGACACCGCCACCTGCCCCTGGGGGAACTGGACGAAGGTGCGGCCAAGGGCGGACAACCCCCTGGAAGCCACTTGGGAGTCCTACATTTCCTTTTGCTGAAGAAGAGGCTGAGCATGGTAAGTGTGGGCTCCCACGTACCCCGAGGACCAGTACTTTCCTATCTGCTCGGAGGCCAGTCCAGCCTGACACTGCCCAGGCTGGCGGACGGCAGCGGAGGGAGGGTGGGCCAGCTGTGTGTGAGCACTTAGTGGGGAGGGTGGGAGGAGGGGATGCTGCCCTTCTCTCTGTCCTCTGGGCCCTCAGCCCTAAAGGGTGTGAACCAGAAGCCACAGAGTGGTGACCCCTGTGAGTTCTGCAGGGAAACAGAAAAGCTGTGGGATGTAGGGAAGGGAGGGACATGGCAGGGGCCCAAGGTTGCCTTGGACTGTCGTCGTCTTGTAAACAAGCTAGTTCTCAGCAGACAGAGCAAGCAAAATGACCGCAATCTGGAGGCCGGGCCACGGCTGCCCAAGTCGTCGTCTGGTCCACCATGGCAGCCCAAGGGAAAAGGTTCTAGATTGTGGTTTTTGAATTTTTTTTTTTTTTTGAGTCAAGTCTTCATAACCTAAAGCTTGGAGGGACCCAGAAAAGCCACCTTGTGAGCCCTTGTACGTGTCAATTGGAAAGTTGGCTCAGGGTCTCTAGAGATAATAACCATACCAAAGGGTGAGAAACGCTGTTCCGTTTGCATTGAGTTTTTAATGATTTAAAAGTGAGTGCTTTCTCCTTTGTGGCCTTAGAGCCTGGTCTGGGCCTCAGGGACATAAATCTCGATGCTGTCTGCACTCTCTGTGGCTGAGTTCTGCCGCACAGATGCTGCCCGCTTGGCGGCCAGGAGTCTCTTTCTGGCCTCCTGCCGCTGCTTGTCCCCCGCGTCGGAGGCCTTGTCGCGGCTCATGGCCGCCTTGGATTTGGCCGGCTTCTTCGGGACTGGAGGGGGTGGTTTCTTCTCTTCCTTTATTGAGACAGTGAGGAGGGGACAGAAATAAACTAAAGGTGCCACGTTTTGTGTGGCACTGCCCCCTCCTTATGCAGGCAGCTGGCAATGCCCACCCCGAGTCTCCACGCCAGACTGGCACAAGCAACACACACTAGAATCTGGAAGCCACAGAAGCAATGATAGTGGGAGGAGCAAAGGATTTAGGAGCAAAAAGCAAGCTTAGGCTTAGAACGTTCTAGAACAGGACGGACAACCCCACCTGTGCCCACCCGCTTTCAGCCATTAGGTACCTTGCCTGAGCCTCCCAGCCAGAGCAGTGACTCCCACTGATGGCTTCTATCCCGCATCTCACATGCTGTCCTTGCATGAGAACTTACCAGGGCCTCAGACCATCATGACAGGCCCTGGGCTCACTGATCTACAGGAGGCCGCCTGAGCCTCACAGAAGCACAGGTGCCACAGGGAGGCGGAACTGGGGCCCGGCCCCAGTGCCCCTGACAGCAAGGCCCTAGAAGGGCCCTTCTGCGTCTTCTACTAGCACATGTGACCCTTCCGCTAGACATGCAGAGCATGATGTCATGCTTTAGGGACAGCCTCCACTACACAGCGAGCAGCATGCTGGACAGGTGCCAGGCATGGACCCCGCGAGGTGATGGACGTGAGCCCCAGCTCAAAGACGACACATGGAGAAGGAGCCAAGCAGCACTGACCGATGTGGGCAGCGTTACTGCCGACCAGGAATTTGTCCCTGGACTTCCCCTCCGCACTGCTCCATGCTCACCTTCCTCTTCTCGGGGGTCTCCACCAGCTGCCAGCTGTTGGCCTTGAGGTGGTAGAGCTCATCGAACTTCATGCTGATGTCCTCAATGGACAGCTGCAGCAGGTCCCAGAACCCTGCCAGGTCCTGGGCTGTCGGACGGGGGTTGGCATCAGGGTTCTGTGGGGCAGATGGGGGTCAGTGGGGCAGCAATGCAGGAACCTGGCCTATCTCCCTCACCACACACGGGCCTCTGGCTCTGGCCCTGGGCAGGGCCTCGCTTCCTTGTTCTGTAGCCAGGATCTGTGAATGAAGCCGGCTCTGGTCATGCCAGTGTATGTGGCAGGGATCCAGTTTTATCCTGAGTAGGCCCTGCATATGACTGTGGCCATCGCTAGAATGGCTATCACAGGGCTGTGGTAAGGAATCCTTGGTCCTCCTGTGTAGGGAAGAGACCCATTCTTGACCAGTGTGTTTCCCGTGAGGTAGGGAGAAGGTACATCATAATCAGGCCGGCTGTGATCAGACTCTGCTGTTTTCCTCACACAGGCCCTGGAGACTCACTTCCCACTGTGCTCACCCTTGGGAACGCACGCTCCCAATTGGTTGGAGAGCACACTTCTCCAGGACATTCTGACCAGGACTCTGCGCTGGCCTAGGGGCAGGGAGGCCCCAGAATGGGCAGGGGGGAAGACAGCCATCTGGCACAGTAGTAGTGTTCCCTTAGGTCTCACTGCAGGAGCCTCTTGGATACAGACTGGACTAAAGGTATGAGTAAGTCAGGACCAACTGACATAGCTCTCATAGTTATTCTATACCAGGTTCAACGATCTGGAGGACTGCCCCAGCCCTCCCCGTATGGAGACTGGTGTGTAATGCCGCCATCTTTATGGTGCCACGAGGGGGCAGCACCTCCTCTGCGTGGAGGTCAGAGGCTACAAGGGGCTCCCTCTCTGCACTCAGGTGGGCAGCCAAGGGACTGGCTGGCAGGCCTGTTGATGAGGGGGAGTCACTCACCAAGTTCTGCTCACAGAGGCCACGGAACTGTTGGAATTTCTGGGACATCAGGAGCTGGGCGCTGCCCACAGCACTGAGAACTTTTCCTAAGACTGAGAGAGAGGAAGCAGCTCAGTACACGTGGTGGTGCTGGACAGAGGTCAGCCAGCATGGACCTGTTCAGGGTGGGCCTGGGAACGTGTGTGTGTGAGTGTGTGTGTGTGTGTGTGTGTGTGTTTGTGTGAACGCACGTGTGTGTGTGTGTGAGTCTCTGTGTGTGTGTGTGTGTGTGAGAGAGTCTGTGTGCACGCGTGTGTGAGTCTGTGTGTGAGAGTCTGTGTGTGTGTGTGTTTGTGTGAGCGCACGTGCGTGTGTGTGTGAGAGTGTGTGTTATGTGTGAGTCTGTGAGTGTGTGTGTGTGTGTGCGAGTCTGTGTGTGTGTGTTTGTGTGAGCGCACGTGCGTGTGTGTGTGTTTGAGAGTGTGTATGTGTGTGAGTCTGTGAGTGTGTGTGTGTGTGTGCGAGTCTGTGTGTGAGAGTCTGTGTGCGCGCGCGTGTGTGTTAATAACATGTGGGCTGTGCTGGGGTGGAAGGGGAATTGGAGGTCAAGTATACATGTGTGTACATGTATGTACATGTATTTATGTACACAAACACACAAAGTTAGTAGGTTTATTTGCACATGAACCCATTATTAAGGAAGACAAACAGAAGAGGGCAGGGCTGGAGGTAGAGGCAGGGGGTTAAGATCTGAGGCCAGCCTGGGCTATGCGAGACCTTGTCTTCTAAAGAGTCAGAAGAAAGGGGGTATGGGAGCTCACGCCATTCATCCCAGCCAGCACTGGGAGGCCGAGACAGGGAGTTTATCAGCTGTATCGGGAACCTTATCCCAGTTTCTAAGGACGTGCTATGGCAGTAAATCAGAAGCAGGAGAGAAATGTAAATTATCATGGGCTCGAGAAGGAACAGAGAGGGGCTGTGGAGAATGCCCAGAGAGTGGACAGCTGTCACTCAGGGGACCTGTGTAAGACAGGGAGAGGGCAGGCTACCAAGTGCCCTCTGACCTCCACGTCCTCCCCATCACACACACACACACACACACACACACACACACACACACACACACACAAATACTAATAAAAACATTTTAAATACTTTTAGGAAGCAAAAAGTAGAAGGTGCTGGAACAGGGAGCTAGAAGCTAGCCTTGGGGTGGTGTGGGGAGTACAGAGCAACAGTGTTTAAAACAAGTGACTGAATCAGAAGTCAGAGGGACCTTGCTGGGTCTGCGTGGGTGAAGGGGTTGGTGGCAGTCTTTCAGGAGCAGACAGTGTGTGCCCTGATGTTCATGCTGCCTGGGAGACTGAGCAGCTAGGACTTCCTAGAGCCTTGATGGTTGACTCACATGGTCAAGGAGGGAAGCTTTCTTAACATGGAAGTCTTTAATAAAACGTAAACAGAACCAAACAGGAAAGTTTCAGAACAAATCTCCTAACCGTGAAGAGTTTGGTCCGGGAGTGTGAACAGATAGACTTGCAGCGTGATTCCAGTGTGAAAGTCACAGCAGAAATCAATGGGAAGCAACACGAAAGCAGGAAGGGAAAGCTGATGCTAGACAATCAAGCTCACACCTATAAGGCCAGCCTGGGCTACAACAGTGAGTTCCAAGGGCAACAGAGAATACAGTGAGACCAGCCTGGGCTACCGTATAAGACACTCAATAAAACAAGGCCAAGACCCTGTGGCTGGATGTAAGGCCACTAGGCAGTGACAGATGTAGATCCCAAATGAAGGTGGCAAGGTTGAGTTTTCCAAAATAGCACAAATATTGTTATATGTGTCTTTTATTTCAGATAAGAAAGGATGGTGGACTGAGCGCCAGGGGAATGATGGGGACTGTCAACTGTGTTACATCTGAAATGGCTACCAGTGCTATTCTGCAGCCAGATCCAAGCATCTCCTCACTGACCTGGGACATATCTTGACTTTACTTCCACAAAGACCTTACAAGAGCTCATCGAGGAATAATGAATCTTACTGAGAACCATGAAGAGGAACCAACATAGGAGCTATGGGCCCAGACACGCAAACATTTACCAGAAAACCGAAGTCAGGGGATTTGGGGACATAGTCCGTGATAGAGAGCTTGTCTAGCACACAGGGAGAACACCCATTGCATAGTGACTGGGTAGGGTGGTAGTGCCGGAAATCCTAGCACTTGAGAGCTGGAAGATCAGGACTTCAAGGACATTCTTGGTTACGTTGAGTTCCTGTCTCAAAGCAAACAAAAACCCCACAACAAAACAAGAAGCCGCCATGTGGGTGCTAGGAACTGACCCCAGATCCCGTGGTAGAACGGCCAGTGCTCTTAACTATCAGGTGTCTCTCCAGTCCGTAGGTGTGATGCTTGCTTGGGAGACTGAGGCAGGATCACAAGTTCAAGGCTTACCTGGACCATTCAGTAAGACCTTGTTATTAAAGTGCGGGCTAAACAGGCAGAGGTTTCTTTTGGGGTGATTAGAATATTGATTATTATATAGTGATGGCAATGTTGTGAATAAGAAAGCTGAGGCTCCATGTATTATGTATCATAAAGGGGTGAATTTTATAGTGTTTAATATCTCAGGGTTGCAAATATGGCCCTGTGGTGCTGTGCATGTAACCCTGGGTTTAATTATCAAACCAGCCCCCTCTCCCCTTTATATCATGCTTTAAATAACAGAGCAGAAAGATCAGGAGAACAGACAAACAAACCCCTGCTCACCAGTGGTGCAGACAGAGAGCGGTACACACAGCTGAGCCGTTCAGATCAATGAAATGAAGGAACTACAAGTGTTAACAGCGCTGCTGGGTCTGAAGAACAATGAATGGCTTTTATGTGTGGCCCAGGCTGGTCTTAAGCTCCGCCTACCTCTACCTCCAAAATTCTGGGATTACAGGTGTGTATCAGTGCCTTCCTCGGGGCCAGTGAGATGCCTGGTGGGTAGAGACATCTGTTCCCCAAGCCTGACGACCTGAGTGTCATCCCAAGCACGAACTCGGGCAAATTACCCTCTGGTTCACACTCACCCTTGGCACATGTGTGCCTGCACAGACCTCAGAAATATAAAAAGCAAATCCAAGTGTGAGAGTGTGGTGTACAGCACTTAGGAGGCTGGGTTCAAGGCTAGTCTTAGTAACACAGTAAAACCCCGTGTCATAAAACGACGGAGACAAATCCTATGCTTCTAATATAAATTTTACAACATGCATGTTCCTTAGGGATGCCTCAGATGGCAACAGTACAAACTCTAACAGCGCCTACTGCCGTGGCAGGAAGCATCCTAAAACCAGAGTCAAACTGGTCGGGGGGAGAAACTCAAGTACACACACTATAAAGGACTGCACTTCTGTGAACCAACCCAGCGTGTGTGGATTAAAGGGACACTCAAATCAGTGAAAGACTAAGACAGTACACAAACATGAAGAAACGTGTGCGTGCATGTGTAGCAACACTGAGAACAAAATGCAACATTCCAGCAAAACCAAATAAGCAGCCTAACGAACACCCGCCAGGCCCCACCAGGAGTGTGAGGATTCTATAGACTTCTGTCTTCGAGACTCGGCAAAGTTGGGCCCAGGACAGACCTGCAACCCAAGCTAAGGGAGAGGCTGAGACAGGAGATCACCAGCTCAAGGTCTGCCTGGGACAGACCTGGTCTCCAGACTTAAAAGGTCAAGCGCAGTGGCATATGCCTTTAATCCTAGCATTTGAGACAGAGGCAGGAGCAGCTCTGTGAGTCTCTGACTCAAAAACTAAAAAGGTAAGAGAAATGGAGCCCCATGGCAGTCTTCTCCTTACTTATATTCGCAAGGCCCCTGACCCCAAGCCCCGAAGTGCGAGGAAGTAAAATAAGCAAGGTGTGCTGAGGAGAGGGCAGGTGACGTGCATGCTGCCTAAGCTGTCCTCTGACCTCAGCCCTTCATCACACGGGGAAGTCAAGGTCTTAAGGGGATGTGCTGGGACTCTTATGGACAGCAGTGTTAGACTCCAAGGTGTACAGCAATTACACTGGAAACACCATGGAGCAGCTCCGGGCTCATGGGTACTGACAGCGCCTGTGATACACAGCGCACTCTAAGTCACTTAGAAAGGTGGGAATGGAGAAGGCCCATGTGCAGCTGCCTTGGAAAGTAGTTTAACTGATTCTCAAAAAGCTGAGCGAATTCACTCCTAGGTATATACACAAAGAATGGGCTCAGAGTGTGCTAGACTTGTACACGACTGTTCACTACAGCACTGGTCAGAACAGCCCGCAAACAGAAATGACCTGAGTGCCGGTCAACAGGTGGACTGGGTAAATAAGGCGGGCACACCCATCAACATCGAACATCATTTGGCAGCAAAAAGGAATGAGGCATGGTGCACGCACACGTGGGTAAAGCTTGGTGGTGGCCTGAGGGCTGGACGGCAACCACTAGCAAGTCTGGATTATGAATTCAAAAGGATTAATTTTACAGCATGTGAGTTATAACTCAGTAAAGCTCAGGGCCAGGGTATGGCTTGGTGGAGGGCCCTAAGTAACTAAAGCAGTTAAAAAATTAAAGGAAAAAAAATTCAAGAAACACACACACACACACGCACACGCCTGCATACACATACACACACTCTCACACACACTTGTGCACACACATGCACACACATACACTCACACACGCACACACATTCACTCTCACACACACACTCGTACACACACTTGCACACACATGCATATACACACACTCGCACACACGCATGCATACATACACTCTCTCACACACACTCACACACTTGCACACACACACACATGCATGCATTCACACACACACACACACACACACACACACACACACACACACACACAAAGATAAGGTACTGTGTACTATGCAGACAAGAGGAAAGACAAAGATAGGACGATGATTTCTTGTAGTCCCAGGCTTAGTAGGCTGAAGAGGACTTCAAGTTTGGGCTACAAAGCAAGACTCTAGTGGGAGAGGAAAAAATGAAAAATCAACCCAGCAACTCTAACACCAGAAAGGAATTTCAAAGAGGAAAAAAAAATAGAACAAACATAAGGGAGAAATTAGTGTGAGACATGGTCTCGCTCTGCAACCCAGGCAAGCCTGCACTGCGATACCCACGGTTCCCCAGCTCTGCCGCGAGTGCGGGAGTTACAGGCACACTGCTAACAAGTTTCACCAGACAGAATAAAGATCCTCAAGTTTTCCATGATAAAATCCAAGGACAGAGAAGCAGAATGGCTTCCAACTTCTTATCACAAGGAAGCACACAGAACACGGCAGAGCCCTTACGGTTGGAGATGACCTCGGCCCACACTTTCATCTGTGTTGTCGCTCACATGCTAATATGGAGGTAGCTATCTACGTCAATGTGATTATTAACCTCAACTTCATACCTAAACTGTGAGGTCTGAAAGACAGGCTGAGTATCCAAAAAGTTCTCTCAGGATAGAGAGAAAAGTGAGTGGAAGATCAAGCGGCAGCAGGTGAAGGGCCCGGTGGGGAAGGGCTGAGGGCAGTGTCTGAAGAAGAACCAAGCCTGTAGCTGGAAACATCTAGAGGACATGGCCAGGCCCAAGCAAGACAAGGGAACCAGGAAAGGTAGGAAACCCTAGGAAATCAATACTTAGTGACTTAGTTCTGGAGAAGGAGAAGGCAATCACACTGCACTGAAGAAGTGCGCGGGTGAATACAGAACAGACCAACGGCATGGCACGGGAGCACCGGCTGGCTGCCTTCTGTCAGACACTTGGTGCCTTCTGGTCTCTGCCGCTGGTTTGATTTTTTTTAATATGTCATAATTAAGTGTATTGGGTAGAACCCTCAAGAGTTCCCTGCCCCAAGGTGGGTGTGACATCAAAGCTGGGAAGAGGCCCAGAGGGCAGTGAAAACTGACTCTACCAACACCCTGAGTCATCAAAGGTGTCCTCAGAACACCTAGGATACAGGTCAACCCTGCCTGTCCTTCCTGAACCTTCAGGGGTAGAGGAACCAGCTGAGAAGCTGAGCTTGGTAGAACTTGGTCAGCACAGGGTGACAGCCTGAAGGCTCCCAGAGGCTGCCTCTCGCTGCATGCCGTGACTCAGGCTCCCTGCACACCACTCATTCCTTTCCTCAACCCCTTTCTGTTTGGTAGTGCTAGTAGGGCTCCTGTGTGCCAGGCCAGCACCACTGCAGGCCTCCCTGCCGGAGGGAACTTCTGAGTAAGTATCTAGAGTACTGACAGAAATGGGTAGCAAAGCAGAAACTGTCTTGCCGTTTGCAGGTCTGTCCTGCTGGGGTCCGATCAGATAGATGTCTGCACTAGGGAGCAGTGAACAGGCAGTAAAGAACTGGGAAGGGATAATTAGGGGGCAGCTTCGCGTCCAGCACGTCAGTCCTCACAAGGTTCTTCTGCAGGCAGAAGAAGATCAAAAACAGGTGGCTGAGCTGGGCTCCTGTGTGACCAAGCCCACAGCCTGCACAAAGGCAGTGCAATCCTAAGGCTCATCTGGGCAGAGGCCGGGTGAGGCAGGCGGAAAGAATGAACAACGAAAGGCAAGCTCACTAATTAGCCCAAAAACAGGGCCTACGGTCCTCCCTGATAGGCTCCAAGCGCACCCAGGGGACGGATCGCCCTCGTGACACCCACCTTCTTCAGAGAGGTTGTTCTCTTTGGTCTCCTTGTCCATCTGACAGCACCAGCCTTCCAGCCTCTCCGTTTCAGCCTGAAGGAGCTTCAGGAACCAGTAGCCATCCCTGCGGCAGGCCCCTGGCTGAGCTGGCTCTGCTGGGGAGCTGGAGGAAGTCTCCAGCCAAGGGTCGGGTGGGGGCAGCGAAGATGCCTCCAGGGCAGGGTCGCTGTTGTCTCCATAGGAGAGGTTGCGCTTGATCTGGGCAATCTTGGGGGCCTGTCGGGGGCCAGCATCAATGCTGATGGAATTGGGGTGTGAGGTACAGTCTGGGAGACTCCTCTCAGATGACTTACAACTGGAGTCATTGGCGTCCTGGGTATCGGAGTCAGTGTCCCGACGGGAGGACATGCTGTGAGAGGGGGCGCTGCTTCTGTGGGGGTGAGGATGGGGACAGGAAGGAAAGAGTCACCAAGAGGGCCAGAGACCAGCAGCCGCCTGACCCGGACACACGGGGAGACAGAGAAACGGATGCATCATCTGCTCACCATGCGCCTGAAGCGGGTCCCACAGCCCCCGCTCATTCTCTGCTCAGCCCTTGCCCGCCTGCCCATGCCCACACGCGCACACACACCACACACAAGGACAAGGTCATAAGGTTGTCTGTTTACTGCAGTGGGGCCAGGAAGACCACCAGGATCAGGGCGCTGGGGGCCACGGCCTTGCTCCCCTTGGGGTGACTGGTCTCAGAGCAAGCGCTCGTGTGTCCACCCACCTGCCCCGCCCAGCCCCCACACCTGAGCCACCACCCACACCCACACCCAGCTTGGGTTATTAGAAATCCAGCAAGGAGAAGTGGGTTAGGGAGAGCAGGAGAGGTGAGGGCGGAGGGAGGGAGAGGAGAGGGGAATAGCAGCCACCACACCTCTGTCCAACTTACCGCCAGTCGTCCTCTACCTGAACCCCGATGGACTGGAATTTGGTAGCGGGACTGGGCTCCTCTTTTGGCACTGGCTGAATGCAGTCAACCTTATTGAAGGACAACGACAGCAACGGCACGGAGACAAAGACAAGAATAAAAACAAACACCACACTTGCTGCTGAAATCCACATTAGTGGGACGACGCAAACAGACATGTGGACAAACGGACACGAGGCATGCAGACACTGCACGTAGGCCCAAGAAGGGCCAGGTTAAGCCGGGCACTGCTCATTCGCGAGGAGGCGGGAGGGGATGGAGATGACTGGCTTTCCCTACTCTGAGGAGGGCGCCATCACATCGATCGCTTTTGGTCCGTTGTCCTCCGAGAGGTGGGAACCGCTCCTTCTAGTCCTCTCCTTTACACGATCAGAGAGAAAAAAGGACGACGGGAGAGAACACACACAAAGCCACAGCCGTTATCTGGTGCAGTTGAAGCCGAGGGCTGTCTGGAGGTAAAGATCATTCCCCTAACCCTGTGGTGCAGCCTGAAAGGGGAACGGTGGCACCTGTCGCCAGTGCCAACCACAGACAGCAATTCTCAGACCCAAAACCCAGAGCCAGCAATGCCATGGGATCCTGCCCCTGGACCTGTCACACTTGCTTTGTAAAGAGGAGCCAATATGGTGGCAGCCAGCTAAACCCACCTCTCATGACCCCAGTACAAGGAAGGGGGAGCTCACACCTGATCTGGGGCTTGGGGTGTCAGGGTGAGATGAGGTGACAGCCTTGGGAGCTGGGATTCCAGTGCAGGGGTCAGGGAAACGTTTTGTTAGGGACAGGAGTAGTCACACTTCCTTTGGCAAGAGCCGGTTTAGGAAGCACAGCTGTCTCCAAGGAGCTGTGACGCCTCCGGTGACGGAGCAGGGTGGAGCTCGGCAAACACTAGGAGCCAGCGTCCTCTCCCAGGGTCCTGTTCTGAGTAAGGGAATCAAGGCTGGTCCTGCCTAACTCTCAGGCCTCTAGGAAGGGAAGAGGCTCTGGTCTGGCCAACAAGAAGGTGGCCTTCCCAAAGACACGGCAGTTAGGAACCTATGTCTGTAAGAATCCCACTGACAGGCTGTAGGGCAAGTGCCGGGCACTCATGAAGAAACCCAGCTGAGGAGAGCCGAGGAGAATCTGTCCAACTTCCTTCCTGTACGTGGGGGACAGAAGACCAGAGCCGTCTGAGACAAGGCCCTGCCTGGATCTCCTGCTCTGCTCCCTCTGCATTCTGTGTTTTGTCATCACCCGGCTGCTGAGGGGAGGCGATGGAGATGCCGGCAGCCCTGACGCCCTGCACCACACCCGCCTGGTTCTCTGCCCTTCGCCGGTCTGGAAGTGCTCCACCTCCCCGACCCCTGCCCTCACCTCTGTCCACTACAGCTGGCCTCGCCTCGCCCACTGCCTCCTACTGCAGTCTGGAGCTTCAGCCGCATAGCAGAGAACTTTCTGGATTTAGACTGATTCTTGAAAACTGTGAGGCTTGGCCCAAGTTTGCCTCACTCAGCTATCAGAAGACAGATACCTGATGGGTAGGGGAGGGGAGGCTGGGCACCTCAGATATAAATTCCCACCGGGTTTGGCTTTTAGACAGGCCATGGGCCACAGGGCCCTACCTATTTGAACCCTTTTTTCTGAGGGAGGCATAGATCTGCCACACACTCTCAGTTAGCCATGGGTCTGGTGCTTCAAGCGACCTACCTGTCCCCAAGGCCTGAGTGGGCTCTGGGTCAAGTTCCCCTTGAAAAACCCCATGGCTCAAGGGCCCTGGTCCCAGGCTTCTAGCCCGTCAGCGTCTATGCTCCACGATGCTCCCGCTGCCAAGCGGGGCCATGGTTTCCGTACCGAGCTGACCTTGGATTAGAGAACTGTTAAGCCAGCCCCACCTCCCGGGAGTTGTCTGGCAGGGCAAAGGATGGAGTGGACAGACAGACAGTAGACAGCAAACAGTGTACAGGAGCTTGCTGGCTGAGTGTAACTACATTCACTGGGACAACCCACTGGAGGATGTCCAGCTATGGACCTGCGGCAGGAGCAGCTGGACACACGAGTGTGGCTACAGGAGAATTTGGTTTAGCCACTTGGGGCAGATGCACCAGAATAGACAGACAAAAACATCTCTTCCCGGGAGACCTAGTGGGCCTCCACTAGATGTAATTACACGCAGGCCGGTGCACGGAGTAGACAGAAGACAGTGCAAAAGGGACCCCTACTTGTATTCCTATTGATGACAGTTTCCTTTTGGGGACGGCCTCGGAGTGGGACTCAGAGCTCGTCAGTGTCCCGTGTTCACTCTTCAGAGCTGCATGCTTAGGGGGTGGCTCTGGAGCCTCGGGGCCTGGCGTAATTCCACCCCGTGTCACACTGGGTGGCCGGGTACTGCTGTCCAGGCTGTCTGATGAGTTACTCAAGCCCGACTGGCTTGTCACTTCACTCTTGTGGTCTTGACTGTCCAGGTAGGTGTCCTGAGCAGACTCAGTACTGCTCTGAACGGTAACTGAGATGAACGGTTTCGATGTGGTACGTGGAGGGACCGGTGGTGGGGTCTTCTTATATGCCACTAGGCATGATGTACCTGTAGGCAGGTGAGAGGAAAGTGAAGGTGAGGCTTCGAACCCTTTAAGGCCGCTCCTGGGCTGAGGCCACGCCTGACCTCAGCTAGAGGACCGTGAAGCAAGAGAACGAGAGTCATACACAGTTATGACCAACATAGGCACCCAGGTCCTCTCTACCCCTCTTGCACGGCCCAATCTAGTGGGGAAGCCTCATTAAAGATGCTCTCTACAAGGCTGTGGCAAAGCCTGACCAATGACAGGAGGAGGCAATGACAGCAGAAAACTTATCTTGGCTTTCCCAGGGTCACTCTGGGACCTCTGGGTCCCACAGCTTCTTAACCATTTTTCTTCTGTCCCTCCTCACATCCTCTGTGTGAACAATCTGTTCCATCTGGCCAACACAATACACTCTCTTTGCCATTCTCAACCCACTTACTCTTCCTACAAAGACCCCACACATCAGCCTGCTGCCTGGGACTGTACTGTGTGTGACCCTTCCCTCTGTGCCTGAGTTTCAGGAAGCCAGGCACTGCAGTAGCTCTGTCACCTGGGGTGGCGTGCAGTGGGACACACATCAGCACAGCTAGTGTTTGCTTCTCAGGCTGCACTGTCGGGACCAGATTAGTTCCCACAGCAGTGCTACACCTGAACAGGGACCTCTCTCAGTGCTGCTCTCTAAGCACCCTCTGCTATGAGGGCTCAGCAAAGCAAGTCCCTAACTAGGTTCAGGGCGCCCTCTCCTTCCTATAGAGACCTGAGCAAGCCCCCACCTGAGAGCGGGATCTACTCATCATACCCACTCAGTGACAGCTCACAAGACAAGGCCCAGTGTCAGAGGCTGGACAAGGGACACAGCAGAAAGTTCTCTATCTGCTAATGGAGAACATCACTACACAACCTGGTAGAATGGCTATGAGAAAGTGACACAGTCGAACACCAAGGCTGTGGAGAAACACATGATCACCTTGCAAAAAGATCGGCATTTTCTTATAAAACTAAACATGCAATTATCACAGAACCCAGCGAGAGTAATCAGGCAGGTAGCACATGGAAACAAACATGCATGTTCAGGCAACTGTATTTGCAAAGCCGGAGACTGAAAACAAGCAGCTGAGTGGTTGAGTGGAGGTGCACCTCTACTGTGGAGTGCTACTAGGGAGTGAGAAGACACGGACGGAGCCACCACGGGATAGACTTGAAAGACTCTCAGGTCATTGTGCCTACCGGGTAAAGCAATTCCCCAGACACTGAATGAGCCTGTTTATATTACATTCTTGAAATTACTGCATTGTTAGAAATGAAAACAGACCAGTAATCGCCAGGGTATGCTTGGTGAGAAGATAAACAGGGAAGGCAGTAAAATAAAAGGGACTGACTCATGTGGTGAAGGAGCTCTCTGTGCCTTTGTGACAATGGCACTGCTAGAGGGATTCACATATAAGAAATCTGCATTCGGGGCTGGAGAGATGGCTCAGTGGTTAAGAGCACTGACTGCTCTTCCAGAGGTCCTGAGTTCAATTCCCAGCAACCACATGGTGGCTCACAACCATCTGTAATGAAATCCGATGCCCTCTTCTGGTGTGTCTGAAGACAGCTACAGTGTACTTATATACATACAATAAATAATTCTTTAAAAAAGAAGAGGAGGAGGAAGAAGAGATTTGCAAGTGCTGACCACACACAAGCACATGCATACAAACAGGGAATCCAAGTGAGTCTGTGTCTCTGCCAGAATCCCGCTGTGATGCTGCTCTACAGTGTGTAAGGTTCCTGGAAACTGGCTCCCCGGTAATACAGAATACCTTCTGTGTAATTTCTTGCACTGCACATAAACCTGCAACTGAGTCAGTCAACCCTAGTGGCCAGCCTGCGCAGTGGAGGTGACAGACCTGGGGGTTTCCAGCTAGGAGTTCTCACTTCCCACTCCCAAACTTCCCAGTTCTGCTCAGGTCTTTGGAGGAAACAGGGCTTCCTCACATGCACCCAGGCAGTCTTTGTCACTAAGTTAAGGGAGACCACTGAGGATGTGGCAGACAGCCGTGTCTCTGGGCTAGGAGAGAGACTATAGGAGAGGTGGGAAGGGTTCAAGTCATTTAAAAACAAACAAACAAATGCAAAAAACCTTCCGGATCTCTTTGTCCTCCCCAGGGTACAAGAAAGGGCAGGCCCTGTTACACAGGCTGGGTCGTATGTGTAGTTGTACTTGGCAGCTTTGGGGCTGTCAGAGGGTGTACTGATCATACCCACCTTACAGATAGGTACATGCAGCTCAGAAAGGCTAGGGAATGTGCCTAGAGTTACCAGTGCTCAGTGGCAACCACATTTGCTGGACAGCACAGTCCGCCTCACTGCTTCCCAGGCCTTGGGACCCTCCTAGTCGGGCACAGCTGCAGGTGTTTGAGGTCCCACTGCTGGGACCTGAGACCAGAGGCAGATGTGTTCTCAAGCCCAGATCCTACAGCTAGGGTAGGAAGGCTCTAGACTGAAGGCAGAGAGACCTGGCTTCAGGGGCAAGAGTTTGCTTTCTGGGTTTTCCAGTGCCCTCGCCTATTCAGAGCTTCCATCTGGCAACAGCATACCATTTTCACACAGCCCTTGGCAAATTCAAAGCGCCCCACCCATACTCTCAGTTTGGACAGTGTGACTGAAGGCAAGATCCCTGCTTGGATCTCTTCTACTTATGTGAAGTTATCCTATTCTGAAGCCAGGAGGAAGCATGAACCAGACAAGCTCAAGTTCAAACCTCTCTGTCCAGTCACCTTGTGGGAAATGATGACATAGGCTATACCACAGAAGCCAGGCTATGAATGGCCAGAGCACAGAACGGTCCTACTAGCATTGAAGAAAGAGGGAACTAGACCAGATCTGTAAGTCCCCAGCTACTGAGTCTGTGACCAGCATGGGGAGAGGGATTCCATGACAAGATGAAAATACAGGACAATTATTCAAGCCAGTCCCACCAGAGCCCAGCAGACAGGGCTGACGTACACAGGGTTTCAGCAATGGGAATGTCTAGCCTACAAGTCCCAAAGGAAGCAGGTTTCTGTCGGGTAGGGTGAGGATCCACACAATGAAGGCAGCTCTAATTTGTTCAAAATGGTAAGAAAGGAGCCAACTCTTAACGGGTGGGAGCGACTCAGAAGCAGACAAGGTCTTTGTCCTTGAAGACACTGGCTAAGTCAGTATGATAGTTACAAAGATGTCGTTTCTCCCAGGAGACCATAGCCAAGGTCTATATAACAGGAGACAGTTCTAGCCTCCTGTCAGGGGTGCAGAGGGTCAGGGTCTGGTTGAAGCACACTGAGGCCAGGACAGAGGCCCAACCCTGGCCTTAGAGGGACAATGAATGCCCGAGAGGCTGGCCAAAGGCAGTAAGGGCTGAACAGACAGACAATAGGAAGAGGAAGCTTATCTTGGATTCTTTGTTTCTGGAATACAAGTCACAGCTAAATACAGGCTAAGACTAGCAGGGAGGATTTGGGGCTCCCTAGGGGAAGGCATGCCTCTGCTGGGCCCTGACCTGACACAGGACCCTTGTGTGAATGAGGCTAGGTCCTGGCCTTTGCTGCTGCCAGCACCTCATTGGCCACCTTTCCCACCTCAGCTCCTCGAGGGTTCAAGTGTCACTTCCTCTTCTCTTGTCACCTAGGAACCTGGTCAAAGCACCTTTCCCACCGTTAAGGATTCACTTGTCACTTTCGACAGAGGCAGTAGTGGGGACTTCGTTTTGGCACAGGCTCGGGAAAGCACTGAAGGCTGCCAATAAACAACTGTTGAATGAGAAAACGAACCTCATTATTGCTACCCCAAAACCTTCAACTTCCAAAAATCAAAATCATTTGTTTGCATGTAGTGTATGCACCAGTTATCCCAGAACCTGTTTGGGTTCAGGGACTCCACACGTTTTATGGCAGCCTGGCTCACACGGAGCTCTAGGCCAGCCTGGGCCCAGGGAGACCCCCTCTCTCTTTGTGGGTAACAGTACTTGCTATGTAAGCATGAAGACTGAATTGAAATCTCCAGCACCCCCATAAAAGCTGGGTGTGCCTATGTCCTCCTGTTAGCGTCAGTGCTGAGGGATGGAAGAGACTCACTGATTGAGCCCCACCCAGACTGGCAGTGAGGCTCGGCTGGTAAAGGTGCTTACAGCTAATACCCGAGAGTTCAATCCCAGGACTCCACAGGCTGGTCTCAGACCTCCACATGTGCACTTTAATGTGTGTGCACACACCAGTAAATAAGAGACACAAAGAACGAAACAAAAGCAAGGCAGTTTAGCACGGCGAGAAACCCCACTTTCATGGAAATAAGGGGAAAAATAGAACAGGATACCTGATGCCTTCCTCTGGTCTCCACACCGACACCCCCCCCCCCCACTGATTTGGCCTAACACATTACCACACTACACACACACACACACACACACACACACACACACACACACACACACACAGATTTGGCCCACACACACACACACACACACACACACACACACACACACACACACTGATTTGGCCTAAGACATTACCACATTACACACACACACACACACACACACACACACTGATTTGGCCTAACACATTACCACACACACACACACACACACACACACTGATTTGGCCTAACACATTACCACATTACACACACACACACACACACTGATTTGGCCTAACACACACACACACACACACACACACACACACACACACACACACACACACACTGATTTGGCCTAACACATTACACACACACACACACACACACACACACACACACACACTGATTTGGCCTAACACATTACACACACACACACACACACACACACACTGATTTGGCCTAACACATTAGTATCCAAGGTTCTAAGCACCTCCCTGGTTCAGGGCCCATTTTGGTCCCCACTAGCCTTTCTCTTCGGCTTCCACTCCTCCCACTGTCAGCCGCCTCCTCCAACACTCGTTCCAGTGCTTTCACAAGTGTGCCTATTCCAGATGGAACCTTTCCCTCTCCTGGACTTGCTGTCCTATCAGCCCCTCTGCCATGTCTCTTCCCTCTGCCTATCAGTTGGAGCTCTCAGGGCTGGAGTAGTGTCCATGATTAATTAGTCGTGGTGCTTTTGCGCTGGTGGTCCATTGCCTAGCCTACAGGCCGGAGAGGCACCACTTGTCAAGTCAACTTCAGAGGGAAGCAAATGGCCTGAAGACCTAAGGTGGCAGAACTGAGCAGCACAGCTCTGCTTTCGTGGGACTGACAGCAGCCTCGCTGCCCTCCCTTGGAGATGCCATAGGTACCAGGGGTTATAACAGCTTGTGTCTAACAGCTAACCCTGGGCCATCACTGGAGAGTTCTAGCTTTCCCTGAGGAGGCTATGTAAGTACTCCTTCAATGTAACTGTCTGCTCCAGCTCAGCCTTGTACTTAATCTCAAAGACCTTGAGAGGAGGGGCTGCTAAACGTCAGCAGAGACTCATACGTACACCCAGTCACATGCTTGCCTGCATGCCACTTAGCCATGCAGGACCCACATGCCAAGACAGAAGCCGATTTGCAACACAGTCTCAATGCAGCCAGCATCCTTGACTTGATGGGCAGCATGCAAATCCTCATTCCTTTGAAGTAGGTGACTAGTATATTTCATTTCTGCCTTATGCTTCAAGATTTCATCCAGCTTGGTGGTGCCTGCCTGTGACTTACCACATGGGAAGCAGTCAAAGCCTCTGCTACACAGCAGGTTCAAAACCAGCTGGGGTTACAGAGAGACTCTCTCGAAAAACCAAAACATTACAACATTTTTCTTTACTATCAGATCAGATGAACATTTCTACACTACGCTTTTTAAAACCCAAGTGTCCATATTAGCTAAACAGAGAATCAGACACTCAGGGGTGGCTGGGACTCTACCTCCTAAGGATCCGGAGGCCACAGTGCCCCTAGAAGCTAGCTTCTACAAGTGCTTTGCTTCTGGGCTGGGTGAAGCCAAGGCCATTGCTGTCCTCAGGTTACTGGCTCTTGGGGCATGGTGGGGATAGAAAGAAAGGGCCTAGACATTTCAAGGACTGGATGCCAGGAGTCACGGACATGAAGGAAACCATAGAGAATGTAGAAGGGACCACCCAGCTTCAGGCTCCACATGAGCAGACAGGGCTGACCTCACAAACTTCCCTCATTCCCCTTCAGTGGTGCTGCTAGGCCTGAAGAGCTCATTCCCTCTTCCACACTCCTTTGTGTACTACGGCAGATGCCACCATTCATCCCAGGTTTCTCTCTCCTTGTCTCCACCTCAAAAGCGGGGAGGGAAGCTAGGGAAGAATTGTATTCAGCAAAGCTAGGTTCAGTGACAGATGCCCTTCAGAGCCACTGTCCTGCTGACGGCGGCTGTGTGGAAGCACCACCTCCCTTGAGGTATCTCAAGCTAACAACACGAGACTGGCAACACCTTTCACGCCAACACTCTCCCAAGCCCCAAGGTGATACCCACTGCGTTAAGGAGGAGTCAAGGCACTACACGAGATGCTCTTCAATCACAGGGTGCCCATAGTGGAGTGTCCCCAACTCATTTCCCCACCGGTCTTCTCTCCATCTGCAGCTGCCCTCACCTGGATCATCCACACTCTGCTGCTCCTTGGATGTTCACCTCCTGTTCTGCACTTCCTGTCCCCCCTTCCATCCTGGCCCCAGAAAGTCTCCAACTCATGGCACACTGTGAGCCCTTTCTACTGCAAAGGTCTCACCTACCCAGCCCCACCCAGGCACTCCAGTATCTGCACCTGCTTTGGGCCTCAGTGTCCACAGAAGCCAACAGGTTGCAGAGGCGAAAGTCACAAAATGTCCGAAGCTGGTCCTGTCCTCAGCTACGAGGGTGATTGAGACCATGCTTTCGCAGGGGCTCCAGCTGTCAGCTGGCCTTCACGGATTCGCTCTCAACACTTAATCAGCTCCAGCCACAGACCCCGGGGGCTTTTCATAGTCATTCTGACATAAGTATCTGAAACTCACACTCCCAACAAAGGCAGATAAAGGCAACGCTGCCTTCTCACACTGGCTCTCGTGCAGGCTGCAAGTGCCCTTCTGTGCTCTTTACTGCTTCTCCAGTTTCTTGGTTTGCTGGAGGTGTGCTTAATGGATCCCAAGTATGCTGCAGAAGGGCCCCCCAATGTCCATGGGGGAAGAGGTGTTAGATACACTTCAGTCAGGCATGAATCACACTGCTCTTGGCCATGAGTTCAAAATTAATAAACCAACTATCAATATCGAATCTTTTGGTGGAAATAAGATTGTGTACTGACTGGGAGAAATTATGGCAAGAGGCTTGGAAGAGCCCACATTTCCCATAGGAGTCAAGGTTTGCAATTATGATTCATATGGTATCGACTCAACAATTACCATGAGCTGTAAGCATTGCCTCTGTTGTGTGGCAGCTGATGGGATCCTCAAACCAAGACATAAGACAGGCCATGTCTGCTATTGTCCCATTTCACAGAGGGGCACACACAAAGTCCAGAGCCAGGAGAACCTCCCTACATTCTACAGCACTCTGTGAGGGTCATACAGAGGCCACAGCTGACCATCCACAAAAGGGGTGTGATACTCGATGCTCGGAGAGGAGCCAAGGTAATGACATGGGGTGCTCTCCACTACTCATGGGGTCAGCTACTCTTGAAACCATGCTTTCCGAGCAAAAGAGTGTGCCTACTTTCTGGGAGACAAACTTTGGGTGGAGGGCTAGACCCACTGGCAAGGAGCAGAGCAGGGCAGGGCAAAGTACAGCAGGACAGACGCTGAGCAGGGCACAGTTTGGCAAAATGTTAGGTGGTGAAGAGGAGCTAGGAGAGGGGTCTAGAAAAAAATAGAAGGTGGCCTCCTCTCGGCAGGGACCTCAACTTCCCAGGGCTGCTCACAGGATGGGAGGTTCCTTGCTGTCCACAGATTCCCCTGTGAAGTCCCTCAGAGCTGGGCTGTGGTCAGAGGACATTACAGCACATTAGACCACTATCTCAACAGCCCCAGTGTGCTTGGCAGCACCACAGGGAAGTCCAAGGCCATAGTAGACTGAGCTCACAATGAATACGAATCCTCCCCTCCTTCCCATCAGCCTTGCCCTCCCAGAAGTCACCCTGCCCACTCCAGAAGCCTGGGGACTTCCCTTCCCCCACCAGGGAAACTTTGTCCTAAGACAAAAGCTCATCTTCCAGAGCCCAGGGTTCCTCTCTCCCATCACCTATCTGAGCTCCCGCCTCCTGCTCTATCCTTGGCCTGTTCACCTCACTCATCCCCAGCCCTTGACCAGGGACCCCCAGCAAAGTAAGTTGTCTTCCAAAACCCACTTCCACCACAGCATTCAAGAAGCAACCCAAGGGGGCAACATTTTCCTCTCGCTCGCCCTGTGCTCAAACCTGTCACCCAGTTTGCCTGGTTTGCTCAGAGCACTCTCGCAGGCAATGTTCTGTGCAGCAGGGTATGTTTATCACCACCACCAGCTGTCCTAAAGCAAGAGGTCCAGTTTCCAAGCTGTAGTAACTAACCATAGCTGTCCTATTGGGCACCAAGCTGTAAGCACAAGCTACGGATACTAGTGCAACAGTTCTAACAGATGCCAGCACTCCAGCCCAGCACCAACCTTGCATATGCAACAGCCTGCCCCACCTGGTAAGAGATTGGGTGGGGGGGGGGGACGACGACGACGACTGATGCAGAAAGTAAGTCCTGGCTTGTCAAATATTGACTTATGTCAAATATGTTGACATAATTGCTGCTAATTTCCCAGGAGTCCTACGTACAAAGTACTACTTGAAAAGAGGCTCAGAAAACCACCTCACTTGTAGAGAGCTGACTGAAGTCAAACTTTGGTGACAGGTCACAAAACCCAGGCTTTTCTTAAACTGTCACAGGCTGAAGTCAGTGTGCAAACCAGACACTGCCAGGCCCTGTACACCTCGATGGCTGGGTTCTCTGCATCATTCTGAATGACCAAGTGCATCCCAGAATAGAAAGGCGGTGTTAACAAGGCTCATTCACTGTGCCTGGGGTGACAGGTGGTGTATCGAGTAACAGAGGCAGAAGCCAAGAACCCTGGGCAGCTGGGAGAGGATGAAAGGAATGAAGGGCTGACTGGGGAACACCAGGGGTTCAATCCAGGTCAGCAGACAACACTCAGACAGCCCTGGGGATGGCGGAGCAGGAAGGAGAGGCCCTCCTCAGAGCCTGCACTGTGATCCTGGGATTGGAATCACAAGTGACACAGTTACACAAGAAAACAGCCTGTGTGAAAAATACCTTAGTGACTCTGGCTGACCACAGACATATGTCAGACTTCACTGCCAGGGAAAGGCCCAGACCAGAGAAAGCTGCCTCTGAATTCTAGGCAACACTCAGGAGATTCAGGCATTTCCTGAACAACAGACTGGGTCACCTTGGAGCCTGACAAAAGGGCAATCCGCACAGGGAGAAGTTTCAACTTTTCCCATTCCAGGAAGTGCTTGCAGAGGGGACACACAGGGTGTGGGATAGCGCTATGGAGCACAAGTAGAGCGCTAGTTTCTAGTGAAAAGGTCACTTAGATGAGCAGGTAAAGGTACTGACTTCCAAACCCACTTGGAATTCAGCTTGTAGAGGGAGAGAACTAACTCCTGAAAGTTATTTGCATTAGTGTACACACGTGCGCATGCACACACACACACACGGGCACACACACTCTCTTTTAAAAAGTAGCTTTGTGTAGAGGCTCACACCTGCAGAGTCCTACTGACACTTAGGAAGGATGCCATCTCTAATATGGCCTTGTAGGCCCAGGGACACACGGAACAGAATCTGAGGGGTACCGTGGAGGGCAGGAGACAGGTGAAGGAGCAAGAATTGCTTACATGTCTCTCTCTGATGCCCAAAGGTCACAAAGTATAAGGCCCTTAGATTCCCCAGCATAGAAGCCTGTCAGAGAAGAGATGGTAGTTACCCTACCCCTCCTGAGATATATTCCGCCATACAGGCTCTAAGTCAAATTGCCTAGAGGCCAGGTATCCCCGGCTAGGCCCAATTTATGGTGGAAGATGAATGGTAACTGAGTATCTGTCACTAAAATGGCTCCAGGGGCCCACCCAGCTCTCAGTCCCAGGCTTTCCAGAAACTCTACCGGCCACAAGTGAGGGGTCACATTTTCCAATTGGCCAGCAGGCTGAGGGTTCAGTCCCTGTCCATGCGCTTGCAGACATGCCCGGCCCACATTGCTGGCACTGCTCTCCAGCATCCTTTCACCTTCCTCCAACATATTCTTTTTGCCAAATCACAGCAGTTACAGTCTCAGGTCCTTGGGCGCTGTTCCTGCCTGCAGTGCCCTTCTCTGGTGAGGAGGACACCTGAGTGCTCCTCCCCCAGAGGTCTCTTACAGTCTCCCCAGGTTCACCCCGCTCCCCTGCTTGGGCGAGCACAGGTCTTTGCTGCCATTCTAGCTTTGCTGGTCTGTCCGTTTACTGCGCTGCTCCTCCAGACCCTGAGCTTCCTGTAGATGGAAACCCATGCATTCCTCTGGCTCCGTCCCAGGCCCAGAAACACAGGGAGGCGGAATCTGAGAGAAGTGCACGGTGGGCAGATGGAGGTGCAGGAACAAGGGTCATCTCCATGCTGCTCCCTCACACTGCCATAGCCTTCCTTGTCCGAGCTCCCTTCCTCTGAAATCACAGCATGGTGACAGTTGGGAAGACAGCTTTCAAAAGCCACAGTGTGAGGCCCTAAAACGAAATCTCAGAATCTGACCCCTCAAGATATTTTTTACATTCTTCTTTTATACTGCTAAGGAAAACTGAGGCCCAGAGAAGTTGAGAATTTGTTCAGCATTACACAGCAAGTCATGTTCTATTTGCTAAGTACAAGGCCCATGTTTGTTCTACAAGACCCAACTTCACGGCATCCAGTCTCATTAATAGTAAGCATACCAGCTCGTCAGCAAAACTGACACATCCCAGAGTCTAGAAGAGGTAAGTTTGCCCTCCCCAGGAGCTTTCACAACCCAAGCCACACCCCAGGGGCACCTCGAGAAGACAGACAGACTGTACCTGGACAGCTTCTACCCGTCTGGGAGGCGCTCTGCCAACACTGTCCCTAGGCTTTTGGCTGTCCTGCTAGACTCTTCTACTCTCACAAAGAGACCTGTGACATCACTTGCCTCTTGAACTGTCCCTTCCCCTCCTAGGACTGACACCTATGTGGAAAAACAGGAGAATGCCCAAGTTAGGGATGGCCTAAGTCCCACTGGACATGTTACATCTAGGGGACTAGTGTTTTCATGTGTTGAGAAGGACCCTAAAGCTGTGTCCCTGCACAGTGGGAAGGCCATGACAGATGCTGCCTGTCTTGGGTCCAATATGAAGAACAATTTCCAAGCATAAGGATCTGCTGTCCCTTGAGAAGACAATCACTGTGGAAATAACTTAGGATACCACTCTATGACATAGCACCATCGTCCTTGGTCACCTACCAGAACCTTTATCCTGACTCCTATCCTTCCATGTACAGGACCAACCCAGGAGCTTCTAAGGCAATGTCTCACACGCAGTAAAACAGTAAAACAGCTCATTGCTCCTCAGACCAGATTTTCAAAAAATTGGCCAATAAAAAAAAAAAAAATGCTGGAGAGCTAATTCACAGAGCAAGCATGGCTGGGTTTCTGCCACAGTGCAGTTATATGTTACAAGACTCAGGCGAGTCATCTTACTTGTAGTCTCCACTACTTCCAGAAAGTAGAAACCCGGAGCCCTGGTTACTTTGTATCCAACATATCTGGACACTGAGCTAAATCTTTAAGGATGAAAAGAGAAAGCCACGATCTTGTCCCAGTAATTCTGGGAAGTATTGTCCCTTCCCAAAGGAAGTCTTGGCGAAAATAAAGGGACAGACATGGCTCAGATCCTACTGCAAGTGACTAAGTGAGAGTCCCTTCCACAAAGGGTGGGGTTTCCATGGACTCTGGGAGAGGGCACTCTCCCAGGAGAGCAGAGGTCCTTTACCGGTGCTGCTGGAGCCCGGGCACAGACACGAATAGCTCTGCAGGGTACAAGAAGATTTAGTCGCCATCACAGGAGCTAATTATTCACAGACCCCCGTGAACCCCCATGTTTCAAAGAGTTCCATCTTAAAATGGGTTCCTAGATGAGGCCCCCAGACTGGTCAGATCAGACACAGATGGCAGGCAAGGGCAGCAGGGAGTGGTTCTATGTAGTTTCACTTTGGGATGATGTGATGCTCTGGAGACAGATGTAGGGAGGAGTGTGAACAATGAAAATACACTTAATGTCCCCAGGCTGCTAGTCAATTTAATAATTTCTGAGGAATGAGCTAGTGGGTGGTACACTGAGGGGCCCGTTCCTACCATGAGCCCCACTTAGCAATTACCACATCCACCCCACATCCAAAGTCAGAGAAATACAGATTTAAAACTCTAGACCTGACTCTGTAATTTGGCTTGTTACTTCTTGCTACTTACTTTTTTCTTCCTCTGTTGACTTTGGAAACTGAGGTCTTACTAAGTCTCCCAGCCGCTGCCTTCCTGGTGCTGGGCTGACAGGTATCAATGTCCTCACACACATCTCCAACCTTAGTGAGAAATGTTTAGGAACAGGTGCTGGTTTGTAATAATATGCCTCTCTCTCCAGAAATTTAGCAAACAGAAAAATGAATTCAAATAGGAGATAAAGCTTGGAGGTGTACAGGGGCAGTGATATTTCTATTAGTAACCCAGGACTCTCAGAAGCAGCTAGACAGCAACATGTCTAGAGATTAAAACAAAACTTAAAAAAAAAAAAAAAAAAAAAAAAACATTACAGATCTTGTGATACAGGAAACAGAAAAAGATTATCCTGACCTTACTGCTGTAACACAGTTGTTTTTTTTTTTTTTTTTTTTTGGAGCTGGGGACCGAACCCAGGGCCTTGCGCTTGCTAGGCAAACACTCTACCACTGAGCTAAATCCCCAACCCCACACAGTTGCTTTTTAAAAAGGCATTTATTTGTGTGGCCATGCCAGGGGGAAGTCAGAAACCAATTCTCTGGAGTTGACCCTCCTTTACTTTTCAATGGATCCCAGGAATCAAACTCAGGCCATAGGCTTGACAGTACCCTCATCCCTGCAGCCGTCTTGCCAGCCTTCATACTCTTTTACCTAAACTTTTAAAATGTTCATTTGGGGATGGCAACTTTGCCCCTCCCTCCCCTCAAAAAAAAAAAAAGAAAAGTAATAGAAACAAGAAACATTCTTGTTTTTTTTTTTTTTTTTTTTTTTAGAGTTGGGGACTGAACCCAGGGCCTTGCGCTTGTTAGGCAAGCGCTCTACCACTGAGCTAAATCCCCAACCCCACATTCTTGTTTCTTAAACAAAGGCGGCAGTGTGGTTAGACCGAAAGCGCCATGAATCAGGACTTCAACTCTTGACTGTGCTGTGTGAGTTTGGGCAAGTCACCTACCTCTCTGTTCCTTCATCACTGAAAGCAGCACCTGCCTCCCTCAGCAATAGCATACGATGAAGTGTGCAGTGCATTAAAGAAAGTTAGCAATAATTTGGGACTGGTGAAGAAATGTTAGTGACTTATGAAAAACAGTAGGTATTTGTGATTTTTTTTTTAAAGGTAGTCTAGGGCTTGCTATGTAAATCACAATGGCCTTGAACTTGAAAGCTTCTTGCGCCCCTGGCTCTTCTGGATGGAGTGCTGAGATCACAGGAGTGCAATTCCATTCCTGGTCTGAAGTTCTGAGGTAACCTGTCTTTATCGGACTAGTAATACTTCAGGATCCTTGGCTCTCCAGGGAGCTAAAAAAGGTGCTCACTTCAGGGCTAACCAGGTTTACTCTCCCATCTAAATATGCCCAGACCTTCTGGAAATTAGCAAATACAGCCCTCCAGGGTCTTAATTGGGGCTGCTCCCCATCCTCCCTACTTCCAGTGATGTCCTCTAAGCCTCCCAGGTAGGCCCCTCTCTGCACTTGGCTGTCTCCTTCTGCCTTTTAACACAATCACATGGTATCTTGTCTATCTGTTACCTGCTTGGGCAGTCTCCAAGCTGGATGGAAATCAGCTGGTTCTGTCCTCCCTGCCTCTCTGCTCAGCCTCTGGTACTCAGCACATGACTGTTTGGAAAGGTTATGGAGGGGAGCCGAGGGCTGACTAACTGCCCTCCTCTTGGACTGTTCCCACTCTATCACATGAGCTCTCTCCTTTGAGGAAGCTGTCGGGTAAAGGGTAGTTTAAACCTGTTTCTACTGGGTGCTGTCAAACAAGCCCCACCCCTGGCACAGGTAGCACAGGTAGCAGACACCTCCTGACTATGACCACACCTCTGTGCAGAGCAACAGCCACGTCATGAAGCGTGGGAAGCCTGGGAAGGCAGAAGGTTCCAGGAGAGTCTGAACTATTCAATCTGCTTCCGACATACGCATAACAGGCTCTCGGCCACAGCTCACAGAAAACTGCCCAGATGAGCACTCTGTGGAGACAAGGCCCAGCTCTCAATGCCAGGCAAATACCTGTGCAGGGCAGATCTCTCCAGCTCAGCCAATCCTGACCTCTGCAGAGGCTGCCCTTGCCTCTCAAAAATTCGGTTTACTTGAGCCTACCAGTTTGTGGGGAATGAAAGCCCTTCTCCTTGAGTTCTTCCGATCCCCAACCAGAGCCTTGTGTTAGTAAACAGACAGCTAATGGCTGCCCTCCAAATAGCCCACAGTCCAGCTACACCTCTGGGGGTGGGGTTTGGAGTGGGGGATGGAGTCAGTGTTTTGAGTAATAGTATAGTCTCTGCACTGGGCCTCCTTAAACGCCTCTCTTACCTTCAGGGTGAGACTAACCAGGTGATAGGAGCCACTATATTTGTAAGTGAGAACCTGAGAGCTCTAGGTGACAGGATTCCAGGTGTTTGAGTCCAAATAGCAGGACTCTGAGCTGCAGGTCTGTCTGAACCTAGGGGTATGGGCTCATCAGTGCCACTTTTCTATGATACAGGGGTGTAGTCCTTCTTCAGAGTGCTTCCTAACACTTCCTAAGGTACCCTTAGGGAGTAGAGTTCATCCCAGAATACAAGAGTTAGATACTCTTGCTAGCTCTCCTAAAATGCAGATCCACTGTATGGATAGAAGACGTACAGAGATGGAGGGACCCACCCCTGCAAAGAAACAGACGCCCTGTGCGCTTCTGAGCACGGAAGACCTAGCCTGAAGCCGAAGCTACCTATTACCCCGAGACTTAAAGAGGTGAGAGGATAAGCTGAACAGAGCAAAGGGGCTTCCAGGCAAGCTGGGTACTCAGAAGAAACTGCTTCAAGGCAGAGGCTGGTATTTGGTCTTACCTTTAGGGAAAGTGAGCAGCTCTGTGAAAGGTGAATTCGGAGGCCCTGGTTTCTTTCCCAGGCCCAGTTCTGTTCCGCCCAGCCCCAGAAGAATGGGGTGTTTAAAAGGCAGTAGCTTCCCACCTGGGGGGCCTGATGCTGGGACCACACCCGAGTGAACTGACTTCACCAGGGAACCCGTCCTACTGGCCCAGTCCCAGACTGCCTAGCCAGGGCGCCACTGTCTATTGCCTGGCGCCTCTCCCCACTGGGCCCCACCCACGAGCCAGACCTCTGGAACACGGGTGGGACCCTTCAGGGATGAGGCACACCATACCGTTCTAGTGAGGTCTGAGGCTCCCCTAGACCTTCCCAGTCAGGCAGGGCTTGAGGCGGCTGCTTCCTGCTTTAAGTTTGGGTTTTAAACCCAAAGTGAAACTAAAAGGAACACGGGGAAAGCCGATAAGGCCAGGGGACACAATCCCCCAGCTTCCGCCCCCTAAGGGTATAAGATTCTCCAGGCCAGTCTTCTGAACAATCAAATGTGGGAGGAGCTCTACTTCCTCAGATTGGGGGGTGGAGGGCTGGGGTGGAGATAGGTTGAAAAGGAGCTGCAGAGATGAGCTATCTGGGGACCCACCTCAGAAGTAGCACAAAGACAGCCTTGTGGTCTCCCTGACTCCCTCTCCTCATCTGATATCTAAGCGCCTTTGTTCCACAAGTACAGTGGAGATCCCAGCAACCGGGGACAGAACAAATTCAGGAAGCTCAGCACAGTCTGCCCTGTAGCACAGAAGGAAAACACCAGCAAGAGGTGCTCTGAAGCGGTTGGATGGTAGGCTGACCAGCTGTTTGCTGAGCCTGACTGCAGCCCAACCAGGGCTAGCCCCAACTCTGGGATCCCCAATGGCTGGGACTGCTGCACTCTCAGCCATTTCACTCTGTTCCCTATGGGCTGTTTCACCAGATCTTCCCGATAACCCAGGAGCAAGTGAAAAGCAGACACTCAGAGGGGGTGGGGGTGGGTACAGTGACCAGGCCTGCAAGGGGAAGTGTCTGAAGGAGCTTATGTGACCTGATGTTGCCAGGACACAGGAAGACAAGATTTCTGGTGGGCAAGGGTTCTTCCTGGAACCAACAGTCCCCAAGGTGCCCACAACAGAGTCCCCCCCCAATATTGGCTCTGGTCCTCTGCTGCCCCACCTCGAATTTCCTCCATTGTTTACTTCCTTCCGACAGGCCTAGTGAAAGGTGACTCCTTGGGTGAGAACAGCTGAGTGACACTGGCCAACTTCTTCTCTCTCTGGGCCTTACTCCCAGAGTCCTGTGCAGGCTGGTTGCTTTGGGACAGTCTCACTATATAACCCTGGCTGTCCTAGAACTCACTTTGTAGACCAGGCTAGCCTCCAGAGATCTACCTGCCTCTGCTTCTTGAGTGCTAGAATTAAAGACATGCACCATGATGGCAAGAGTGGTTCTTAAAAAAAGAAAGAAAGAATAAGAATGTGAACCCCATTTGTGGAGTACTTTACAAATGTGAACATTTTTAGCCAGGTGTGGTGGTGTACGCTTGTAATCTGAGTGCTTGAAAGCCTAAAATGGAAGGATGAAGAGTTCAAGGGCTAGCCTGAGTTGCATTTAACTACAAAAAACAAAAAACAAACCAAAAAAAACAAAACCAAAAAAAAAAAAACCAAAAAAAAAAAAAAAACCAAAAATGTGTGTTTGAAAAAGATGGCAATTTGGAAATATCTGGGGAAAAAATTTAAGTGTACAGACTCTCAGAAACAGCTTGACTTTTAGAAGGGAGTTCCTCCCAGGAGGGGTTGGGGAAGCCAAGTCAGGCTTGCTGGAGAAGGCAAGGCCCTTTCACTCACCATGTGTTTGTAACAAGTCCCTTTCCCCCTAGGTTTGTTTTCTACTCACGGGAATTGAGGGGGTGGACTACAGTGCTTCCTGGACTTGGTACCCTAGGACCAGCCTTTATCTCCTCTCATTTAATATTAAAGGAGGTAGGAGGGTCCCCAGCTCTGCACATGGCCACAGGGCTCCACACCTGTGCCTACTGTAATCAAATATTTGGAGGTTGAAGAAAAGTCAGATCAAGAACTTAGAGCTCTCTGTCTTGGGTGACTTCCCTTTAATGAGCACTAGCAGATGGCCTTCTGGGAGATACCCTTCCTCACTGTCCCATTAATAATTTAGCAAACCTTTTATTCTCTCTTTTCATTTTTGATGATTAGTTTGCAGAAACTTATCCCTTGACTAGCTTTAATGTCGCATAGGCTGCAACTCTGGAGCCCTGGGTTCAAGTCAGAGGGGTCTTCAGTGACAGAGCCTGGGGCCACAGTTTGAGGTAGGTCCTACTACATTCTGATGCCGCCATACTCTAGAATTTAAGTCTCCAGGGAAGCTTTGCCTGCCAGTGGATCCCTGGTGCTGGCTCACTGCCAGACACACAGTAACACTTGATTAAAAACTTGCTGAATAAATGAGCAGCTCACAGTCACCTTGGTCAAGCCACTCTCTGTGACTGAGCCTCAGCTTCCTCCTCTGGAATAAACAGATACAACTGTAAAGGCTCTACCGGGTCATATAAGGGTCTGTTGGCGGTAACAGTGGATACAAGTTTTGCACAGCAGAACAGGCTAGACAAATATCAAAGATTCAGAAGCAACGTTCTGCAAAGAAAGTGGACTGAGCGCACACGAGCTCTGAAAGTTTCTGTGACAGCACCTGACAAATAGCAATCTAGTAAACTTACAGCACCTCAATGGGACAGCACGGTCACTCTAGCCCGCTGTCTAAGTGATGTTTCTCAGGCTGTCTGTCCCAGAGAACTGTGAAAAACTTCTGTAAACAACCTCTGTTAAGATTTTGGGATGAAGCCAAGGGGTGGTGGTGCACTCCTTTAATCCCAGCACTCGGGGGCAGAGGCAGGTGGATCTCTGTGAAATCGAGGCCTGCCAGGTCTACAGAGTGAATTCCTGCACAGCCAAGGCTATGCAAAAAGAAACCCTGTCTCAAAAAATCGAAACAAATAAAAAAAGGTGTGAAGACATGGCTGCCGTCATACCCAGCATATAGTCGGCACATGGATGCTGAGTGTTTACTGGTGACAAAGGAAGGCTTACAGGGATGGGGTTGCATGGGGTTGTTTTGCCCTATGAGCAAGTTCAATGCTGGGAGGTAGGTGGGGTGGGGATGCTGACACCAAGAGAATAAGAGTACCTTCTGGTCAGGTCATCAACCTTCTGGCTACATGACAGGAACCAACACTGATGCTTTCTACAGTGGCCATTTGGTAAGAACCGATCTCTCTCCTACCGTCCCTGACCTGAAGCCTAGGAATTTGGACCTGGGCTCTAGTATCTGGTTGCTTTGTGTGAAGTACCTTATGACCTGTCTCTTCCTAGCTTCTGAGTGACTGACTCCTCTGGCTGGGATTTCCAAGGGGTCCAGACATGGAGCACATGTGTAGCAGAGCTCTGGAGGCTCCTAAAAGGTGTAAGGATCCTCTAACTTTATGGAGATTCTAAGCTGGTACCCAACCCTGACATCAAGGATTGTCAGAAAGCAGCTTTTGTGACAATTTTCCTTTTCTTTTGTTAAATACAGGGTTTCACTCTGGCTGGCCTGGAACTTGCTATGCAGAGCAAGCTGGTCTTTCAGAAAGCTGAGCTTAGTGACTACCGTTCCCTTTGTTCAGGGGGCAAGCAGCTCAGTCAGATCCTTTGTCCCCTCAAGGCACTGATTTCCTTTCTAAGTAGCAGGGGAAGAGCCAAGGCTTGAAGTCTGCCAGCCTTGAGTCGGAGCCATACTCCCCTTATCTGTAGGACGGGATTCGATAAGTCCACCTGCCTCTGGCTTGCTGTACAGATTTCACGAGGCTGCCAATGGAGGCGCTGGCCCAGAGCCTGCTCCAAGGCAGGTGCAGCAGGAGCATGCTCAGAATGCTACTTCCTTTTCCAAATTCCAAGCACACATCCTCCCCCAGGATCTGGAGTCTCCTCAGGAGCACAGCCTGTTATTCTATCAATGCTTCCCATGAGCCCCGCCCTGACCTCTCCCTCGGGCCTCCTCCCAGTCCTCATTTTCACTCATTCCTAGTGGATTCCTAGCCTGAATCAACATCTTTAAAGAGTCCCCCAGTTAGGTTATCCCAGTATCCGCAAAAGCAGCTGTACCCTAAAGAAGTTCAGTGTAACCTACAACTGCCTGGTCCCCCTCAGACTTTCAGTCAGAATCCCGAGGCATCAGCAAAACCAGCAAGCACACTCAGTTCTCCAAACTCGCACTTAACTTCCAGCCCCACCCTCTGCCTGAACAAGTCATTCTCTAGAGTGCCAGCCCCACCCTCTGCCTCTGCCAATTCAACCCCCTCAAAGGGCTCTTACTCCTCCTGTTCACACTCACTTCTTCCTTCTCAGACAATGCCTTTCCTCAGCAGCCACTTAATTACAGACTGTCACACAGTCTCTCATAATTGCAGGCCTTGTCTCTCATCAGACCCCAAGTTCCCAGGAGCAGAGGACTTGCCTGTCTGTTCTTCCCGTCTCACTCCAAGAGAGCCAGCCCAGGCTGAGAGGGCAGGCCCCTGGAAAGGGAGGGTTTCCCATCACACAAGTCAGCTCCTAGCTCATCCCAGCCCAACCGCCTGGGAGCACTTTGCTCATCTTCAAACTAGGCCAGCCTCTGTGGGTGAAAAGAGGTCTGGGGGAGATAAGCCATGGCTCTAACCTGGCTCTCCGTCAGCCTTGTTCTGGGATGTCTTTCTTACTCCCCAAGCTTGCTTCCTTACTAAAGTTGCAATAAACAACCATCTTTTAGCTCTAGATTCGGTTTTATTGCCTTTAAAGCAGCCCTGGCTTCCAGAAATGGATAGGGAAGAAAGCAGCCACTTGCAGCCCAGGCTGAGTCAGGAAAGGCAGCCGCAGGCAGCACTGGGAAACCTGGGAACTTGAGTGGCCTTCACTGCACACCTCTCCTGCACCTCATTAAATTGCTGCTGACTGGATTCCACTGCTGCTCAGGGGTTCCACTCCACAGCCATGAGCCTAGCCTGCCCTGCCCTGAGTGAGGGCTCAGCTAGGAAGGGTGACATGCTAGTACAAATAACCAGGCTTGCTCCAAACAAGGCTGCTAGTAGCATATCACTTCTCGAGGGAGCACGCAACCTAGGCAGGAATTTCCATCCAACTCTGGCAGGAAGAAAACCAAAGCACAGAGAACGGTCCAGGGTCCGACCATAGGAATAGATGGTCGATCACTAACTGTGGGCTATTCCCACTTCAGCTTTTCTCAGAGTGCTGCTAACAGGCTTTCAGCTTCAGACTCCTTGACAGGATTCACTCCTGCACCAGACCTGATAAAAGAGGATCTCTGGGGAGAGAGCTCAGGAAACTGAAATTTCTAAATATGAAGAATCAAAATGTGATATATGAGGAAACAGAGACGATGAAGTGACTGGCTAGAGTCACACTTTAGGCAAGTATATGAACATGGAACTGTGTTTACAGATGGGGCCACTGTAGACAACCTGAAGGAGTAGCAGTCTGTACTATAGAGGAACAGTGAGGCACTAGTATTTGTTTAGCCAGGCAAGAGCTTCTTGGTGTGGAGCCCTGGGCAGTGATGACTGAGAGCCTTCTGCCAAGAGCAAGGAAACACTCCCAAGTCCACCGGAGCTTCTGGGAAGAAAACTTTCGGGCATGTGGCATCTACATCAGGCAATGGCCCTCAGGGAGTGTCTGGTTGCTACTCAGGATGAAAAGCCAGAGAAGGTGATGACTCAAGTTCCCGCCCCACCTCAAGCCTTTAAATGTGAGATGAGCTCAGAGACTGGGGAAATGTCAAACAAACCCAACCAGAACAGGTGCCTGAACAGGCACTGAGTGACAGGCTACCAGACAGAAGCAGCAACCTTTGAAGTAATGCTGCAGGGAAAAGAAGCAGAGAGACCAGAGAATGCCCAGACACTGCCATGCTGCGAGACTCAGAGTGGGTCCACGTCCCTCTCTGGGCCCCTTACTCTGCGTTCTCTTGTGAAATGGAGAATCTCGATGGCTTCTGACTGAATTACATGATGCCTCACCTGGCCCTGGGGATGCCACTTCTATTACTACTGCTTACAGCTTACATACAGTTCAAGGTACATTCCTACGTCCCCTGTTACCTGAATCGCAACCACAAGGGTGAGGGAAGAAGCTGGCGCTGTCTTGTTCCCACAAAGAAAAATCTGACAGATAGTATGAGGTGGGAAAAGCTCACATTTATTGAGGGCCTACTGTGTACAGGCTTTTTATTTATATATGTATAATCTTATTTAATTGTCTCCACAATCCTATGGCATAAATGACTTTTTCAGAGTCCAGATGAGGAAACTGGAGGTCAAAGAAAGCACAGGTATCGAATGCTGAGACTGATCAGAACCAAGTCTGAAAAGCTTTAAAACCCACATTATTCTGCACCCGTATAGGAAAGCGCCTGGTCGCGTCTGGTATGCTGACTCAGCTCAAACACTGCCTCTTCTGGGAAACCTCTCCAACCCACGCACGACCTCGCCCATAAAAGCCCCCAGCTGTCCTGAGTATACAGCTGACAGCACGCAGCGAATCCCCCTCCTCGCTCTGACCAGGCATATTTATAAATGGCAAGGCGCAGGGGCGCACAGGTGGCCTCAATCTCAAATGTCAGCCACAAAGATCCAAGAGCTAGAAACACCCAACACCCCCATTTTTCAGAGGGAAAAGCAGAGCTCCACCAGGAGACCAACTGTCTGAAGTCACATGGCACCAGAACTGGGGACAAAACCTTGGCATTTTGCCTTGCAACTTTAAACAATCAGTCTTAGGCTAAGACTTGTTATTCCAATTTAAGTTAGGAGGCTGACACTAAAGGGACAGTCGCTGCCTAAGATTTGAGGACTAGAATCCTGACTTCTCCACTTCTGGCCCAGGTATCATGCCCCTTTAACCTCCCGAATGCAGGCAATCCATGGATTTTGCCTATTGCAAGGCACACATAGAAAAAGATCTGTGGGTGTTAGAGGTCGTTTTTACACACCAGGAGCAGGCTATCCCAGCAAGGCAGTGACTTAAGACATGGCCATGAGACCGGACCCAGGAGTTCAAGCCTTCATGGGTCCTCCTGGCTCTTCTTGACTTCCACCTTATCTGAAAGATGCAGGGACTACGATATCTGGTCTCACTCCCTGTTTGAAAGTTCTAGAACATCCTAGAGCCCTTGATAGCAGATCCCAGCTCTCAGCGGAATCTTTCAACTGGGACCTTTGTGCTCCACACAGAGAAAAGCACCCGTGGCTCATCAGGTACTGGCTGACTTTGTTTCCGGGTGTTATAAATGGCACACAGAAAATCCAAATGTTCCCCAGCACAAGCACCTCTCTGGGCATACCCACTTATTTTTACATGCTGAGGAGAAGCACGATGGCACTGGGGATTCTGGAAAGGTAGACACACTCCTTAACCAGATGGAAGTGGACTAGTCCTGGGCCTGGACTCAGTTCTGCCTGCTCAGCTCTGTACTCTGAGGAAAGTTCTCTCTGGGACTGTCTAAAGGCAGGCTGACAGTTTACAAAGCATGTCGAGATATGCCTCATTTGATCTTCATGACAACCCTTGGTACTACCTCCCTCATTATCCCTTTTACAGATGGAACACATGAGACTTAAGTCCAAGGGGCACACCCGAAGTCAAACTTTTTGGAGCTGGTCTAGTCAAGATTTCAGAGACTGAGACAGCCAAATACAATAATCAAGGGTGGTCATTGTAAGGGCAATTCCTCTCTAATTCATCCAGGTCTCAGCAAGACCAAGTTTCACAGACCTCGGTTCACCTGGCCACTCAGGGTAACCTAAAAAGTTCTGACCACAACCATATAGCCCAGCTGTCTAAGAAGCCACACCCCCCTGCAAAATTTCATTACTCAAGTTGGCAAGAACGCAGCCCCCACCCCCAGCTGGGTCTAAATAAACGCCCAAGTGATATCACATCCTGCTGTAGGCTCCAAAATAGCCCAGGCCTGCCCACAAGCGATCACAAAGTGCCAGGCCATGCAGGGCCAAACCAGCAGGGATACCCAGCCCAGGGCGCCCTCCACACACTCAAGCAACTAAAGCAGAAGCCTCAGGGCAGGAAGGCCCTTCCCCCCAACCCCCTTGCCAGACAGCCTGGCCCCACCATCCTTGTCCCCCTGGTCTAGAGGCCCCACAGCCTCATTGCCCCAGCGCCAGCCCCTGCCCCAGCGCCAACCCCATGGAGCCTCTGCCGCGGCCAGCCTGCGGGATGACTCCGCCCGGCCCGACCCGGACACCCCACCACTCACATTGCTTCAAGAGCTCCAGACACAAAGCCATGAGGGCCGGATGGGGGTCAGAGACCCAGAGACCCGGCAGAGACAGAAAAGGGAGAGGGAGTGACAAGGAGCAGAGAGAAGGGGTGACAGGGGATCGGGCAGAGAAGCAAGGGAGCAAGATCTCTGGGCAGAGAAGGCTCAGAGGCAGGCGCCAGAAACAGCAATGAGACCACCGACACAGATGCGTGGAAGAGGCAGAGAGCAAGGCGGGGACCGGGTCCAGAGAAGTGGGGCGCTCGGAGAACAAGGAGACACAGTGACAGCGACAGCGGACAAATCTAGAAAAGGCAGAGGTTCTGAAGTTAGGGAGCTGGGGAGATACCGGGGGTTTAAGGAGACCATTAAGGGATGTAAAAGGTTCTGGTAGATATGGGAGGCCCCGAGAAGTGGTTAACCCGTGGGGAAATATGGACTAGGTGAAGGTAACCCCCAGGAATCAGGGGCACACGGATCAAGAAGGACCCTCAGGATGTGTGGTAAGCTCAGGGGTGGCCTGGGGGAGTGGAGTGTGTTCTGAAGGAGAGGACCCAAAAGATCTAGGGAGTCCCAAAGAATGGGGGTGCCAGAACCCGTGGCTGAAGGGGAGGAGAGGAGCGCTGGGAGAGGGGACCCGAGATCCTGGAGCGAGGGAGGGGCCGAGAGCGCGAGAGCAGAGACAAAGAGACAGCGAGCTAGGGAGAGACAAAGCGGGCTCAACAGGGACACGGGCCCGAGGGCCAGCGGCCCGACAGAAGGACAGGAAGCGCGGGCGAGCGGGCGGACGGACGGACAGACAGGGAAGACAGGGGCAGGGCAGGGCCGGGCGGAGGCGGCGCCCGTCTCCTCGCGGGGCCGCGGCTGCTCCGGGCGGCGCTGGGCGGGCCCCAGGGCGTCGGGCTGAGGCGGCGGCGGCGGCGACGACGTGGGTCGGACAGACGGACGGAGTGACGGATGGACTGGCGGCAGCTGCGGCCAGCGGCGGGCACTCACCCTCCTCCCTCACGCGGCCCGGCCCGAGGCTCCGGTTTTGTACGCCTGAGAGGCGGGGCCTCCGGGTTAAAGCCCCGCGCCGGCCCCGCCCCTCGCGTCAGCCGCGCGCGCGTCGCCCGGGATTCCGGGGCCGCCAGGGGGCGCGCGCAGCCGGGACACAGCGCAAGCGCGCACGCGTACCGCGCGGCCCACGCCCTGGCGGGCGGGTCTTGAAAGGGAGTGCGCGCCCGCGCCGGCTCGCGCATGCCCGAGCTGAGGGACTCCGCCCTCTCGAACCGCCCCGCCAAACCGGTTCCAGCTGGAACATAATGCACGGTCCGTACGGGAGGCCAAGTGGCGGTCCGTCCCTACGGGCTCACCCTGGTGGCGACGCCTCACTGTAGGTAGGGAAACAGGCTGAGGAGAGGAGCCACCGTGGGCTTTCCGTCCCTCACTCAGGTCCTAGCTACTCAGCCTGGCAGTGTCTAGTTGTCTCTCCGCGCTATCCCTTGCTGTGCTCCCAAGGGTCCTAAGGATGGGTTCAGTATTACACTTGTGTGACCTTAGACAAGATGCTCATCAGTCTTTGTAAAATGTGACAACTGAGTGAGTCCCGTCCCCTCCCCCAGACTGGCAGTCCATTTACAGCAAGTTCTGCCAGGCACTGATCCTTGCTGCGTGACAAGCCGGTTGCCTGCTTTCTGTATTTGGATCTGACAGAGGGCTGTGAGGAATGAAGAAGGTAACACTGTTTCCAGTCTTCCTTTTGCATTAAGACATAATAATGACAAAAGCAACAAACTTATTTGATGCCAGCACTGTGCTAAGCACTTTAAAAGCAGGAGTTGGCTACATCGTGCTCTTCGGTTTCATTTGCTTTACTTAGTGAAAAGACAATGTAAAATCTTGATAGACTATGACACCTCAAGTCACCCTTGTGTCACTCCACCCTTCCAATTCAGTTAACACTCCTTGTCTAACCTTGGGCAAGGCCCCCCTTTCTCTTTGGGATTCGCCAGTGCTGAATGTTCCCTGGAGAGAAACCAGGCAGAAACAGAATTTTAAAAAGGAAGTCTTTGACCCTCTAAATCCAGTCCACAGAAGAACGCATGGGCAGCTTCAATCTGGACTTCACCAAGTCTGGACCTTGGTGCTAGAGTTCACATGTCAGCATACTTCTTTATTGGTACTCCCCCCCCCCCATCCTCGGGCGCTCGCACACACGTTCCTCAGGTCCTGTAAGGTGTTGGGGGGGGGCATTTTGTGTACTGACTGGGTCCTCAGCCAGGAGCTCCAAGTCTGGCTAGCCTCTCTGCAAAAAGGAGTTGACTGGACCCAGGCTTGAGGTGTAATACTGGCCTCAGATCCTCCTGCATGAACCTGGGTTTCTAGGGGAGGGTAAATGGTCCTTTCCAGATAGTTGCTGTCCTGCCCCAGGTGGCAGAACAGCAACTGGCTAGAATCTGGGTCACCATTTCTGTGGATTCTTTAAAAATGTGAACAGTGAAAATCTGTGCAATCTGCACATAGTAGGCACTCGGATACCTAAGAACATCCCTGTACTGGCTGCGTTTGTGTGTCAACGTGACACAAGCTAGAGTCATCAGAGAGGAAGGAGCTTCAGTTGAGGAAAGGCCTCCATGCGATCCAGCTGTAAGGCATTTTCCCAATTAGTGATCAAGGGAGAAGGGCCCAGCCCACGGTGGTCCTGGGTTCTTTAAGAAAGCAGGCTAAGCAAGCCATGGGAAGCAAACCAGGAAGCAGCACCCTCCATGGCCTCTGTACCAGCTCCTGTCTCCGGGTTCCAGCCCTGCTTGAGTTCCTGTCCTGACTTCCTCCAATGATGGATTATGATCTGGAAGTGTAAGCCAAATAAACCCTTTCCTTCCTAACTTGCTTTTTGGTCATGGTGTTTTCGTCACAGCAAATAGAAACCCTCGCTAAGACAATCTGGGACAAGGGCATGATAGAACGTAAGGAGAAGCCTGCCTTCTACCCAGTGCCCTGAGGAGAGGTGCCTGCTTCAACAGTAGGAAATTTGACAGTCATCCAGGATAAGGCCTCCTGAATCCTATTACCACTGACCCTATGGCCCTGACAGGGCCACTGTCCCCTGCCTGACCAGTATGACAGCCTCTAATCTTGTTCCTACTGCCAGACGATTCTCTTCTTCTTTGTCACATCCTTGGGTTGCTTCCTTCCTAACCCCATAGGATAATGAAGAGCTCAAAGCTTTGAGAAACATCTCCTTGACCTATTTTCTGAATAACCTTGACTGTGACACTTCTAGGCTTTGTAAACCTTCCCATGCCCACTTTGAGCGTATGTGTGTGTGTGTGTGTGTGTGTGTGTGTGTGTATCGGGGTTAAGTCAGAAATGGCAGGTATGTGTAACGCTGGCCATAGCAGACATCACTAATTGGTGGTGGCACACTTAATCTGTTTAACTCAGATTAAATCTCAAACCTTAGCTTCAGGGATCAGAAATGACACTCAAATTACAGAATGTTTGCCCTGACACTCTGGGGACTGAATGGGCTGAGGTGACAGGGCTCTGCAGTGTAATAACTGGAGATTAGGGTGGACTAGGCTTGAGAGACAAGACCTGTGTATATGTGCAAGGGAAGGGAAAGGAATCAAAGAAATCAGAAGAGTTCTAAGGGATGAGAGAAGGGACAAAAGGAGAGAGAGAGCAGCCTGTGACTTAAATGGTCACAGATAACCAAAGTCTAGATAAACAATATGAGGCCCAGGGAGGGACGGCCACCTCTTCAGTGACACATCAGCACTGGAGAAAGTACCCTGGGCCTCTGAGCAGGGAGCTGGGATGTTTTCTGGACTGGAACTTGTCCAGCTCAGCCTGGAGCTTGCAGTATGGGTGAAGAATGACCCTAAGTCTATGTACCTGTGTGTGTGTGTGTGTGTGTGTGTGTGTGTGTGTGTGTGTGTGTGTGTGACCGTATCCACATTTGAAGATCTAGAGAATGTAATTGGGAGGGTGCCACACAGTAGTCTCCCCACCCCCACGCCACTTGCTGTGGGCCCTGTGTGATATCTCGGCTTCTGAATCTGTGTGATGTGATTCAGAGGGAGTAGGAGAGACATAGGAGGGAGGAGGGGAAAGCCCAAAACTGAGAGGAGGGAAAGGAAGAGAAACAGAGGGCTGAGGGAGAAACAGAAGGCGACGACGGTTGAGTGGGGAGCTGAGGGAAGAGATGGGAGGGTTCTTGCTTCCTTTCAGAAGCATAAAGAAAGAAGAGGCAGACCAAAGGGTCGCATCATGGCCCTCATGTCCCCTCCCAGGTGTCCTCCGGCTGGGGAGGGGCTGTAGAAGCTGAGCCCCTGCTGACCCGCTGCCTGCCAGTCACCTGCCAGAGCTATTTCTGGAATGTGGAAACTGGGTCAGAAAGGAGGAGGGAGGATGGCAGGGCTGGAGCCAGAGCCGGGAAGCTGTGAGTAGTGGGTGGGCAGCTACACGCCCCGCCCCCACGAGAGCAGTTGGTTCTGCTTAGGCGCCCACTGCCTCAAGAGCTACCCTGCACCCCCATCTTCCCACCTGCCTGCATCTGGTCTGTGAGCACACGGGCTCAGGGTGGAGAAACAAACAGAGCTACAAGCCTCTCAGCCAACAACTCGGGTTCAGAACCAACACGGGAAGGCTGGGAAGTAAGAGGAGAGCCTTCTGAGTAGGGGGACTGGCTGTGTGCTGGTGCGTGCCTGCGTAGAGGTGGGTGATTCTAAGCAGGACCTCCATGTATGGTTGTACAAGTTTTTACACTGATTAAGGATGCCCCGAGTGTGCATGCAGGGTGCTATTCACAATATAGACATAATCAAAGTATATAATTACTATGACTTTTTTTCCCCCGGGCAGATGGACGTAAAGGACCATATTCTAATAGAAACCACTGTATCATGGTGACTTTTCAGCAGATGGTGGCAGAGTGTCATAGGAGACAGTGCCCTTTTTTAACTCGGCACAAAACTACCACACGGACCAGCTGCAGCTCTGGCCAGAAACCTGGAAATCTGGTGCCTTTGGCTTTCCTGGGTGGCAGGTGAGTATATCTGCAGAGCACAAGAGGAGCAGAGGTCAAACCAGAGCAGGTATGTGGAGGTCACCATGGGAACCTATAGTGAAGGCGAATGGAGAAGCCCGGAGTGTTTCTAAGGCACACTTTCTTCACAAGTGTGGGTGTGAGCTTTGACGGAGACACACAGGCTTGTACTTTGTGTGCAGGGGTGTGTCGAACTAGGTATGCACATGTATGCATAGGACTATTGGTACACATCTGTCTTCACGTCTTTCTTTGTGTGTGTGCACATCCATGTGTGGGTGTGTGTGTATGTTGGGTGTCATTTTCAGTCTGTACCTTCTTTTTGAGAAACTCGCCAAGTTGGCTAGGCTGGCTGACTGGTTAGGGATCCACTGTCTTTGATCCCTCAGAGATAGGATGTCTGTGATGGCTTAAATGAGAGTGGTCCCCGTACGCTTCTATATTTGCAGATTTAGTCCCTAGCTGGTGGATTTTTGAGAAGGATTAGAAGTATTAAGAGGTGTGGCCTTGCTAAGGAGGAAGTATGGTCTTTGAGGTTTCAAAAGCGCATGCCGGACCCAGTGTCTGTCTGTCTGTCTGCCTCTCTGTCTCTGTCTCTCTCTGCCTGCTTCCAGAGAGGATCAAGATGTAAAACTCCCAGCTACTTCTGCAACACCATGCCTTCCTGCCTGCTGCCATGCTCCCCACCACGATGATAATGGACTGAACCTCTGTGAGCCAGCCCCCAATTCAATGCTTTTCCTTGAGCCAGGAGGGGGCAGTGGTGCACGCCTTTATTCCCAGCACCTGGGAGGCAGAGGCAGGTGGAGCTCTGTGAGTTCAAGGCCAGCCTGGTCTACAGAGCTAGTTTCAGAAACCCTGTCTCACCCTCCACCCACATCAAATGAATAATCGAGTTAGTCATGATGTCTCTTCACAGCAATAGAACACTAAGAAGGTGTGTTACCACACTTGGATCCCCCCCACCCCCAACCGCACGGTTCTAGTGATCCAAATTCAGGTCCTCATGCTTGCACTATACCAACTGTACCATACTGTCTACAGGTCTTTCTGTGACTGTGTACGTGTGTCTGGGCAGGTACGAGAGGTTGTTGCACAATACTTTCTTGACTATATTTGTGCAAAAGTCCCTGAACTGTTTAACTGAAGCCTACATCCTTACACTTGATAACAAATGCTGGTTCATCCAGAATGTGCTCTGTGTGTGTGTGTGTGTGTGTGTGTGTGTGTGTGTGTAAAGTGCTGCTGATGCCTTAATTATTATTACTGAAGCAAAGTTAGAATTTATTTCTTTAGAAATGTAGGGTCTTTTGGGGACTGGGAGGGGCTCATCACATAAAAGCTGGCCATGAGGTCTGATGGCCTGAGTTTGATCCCTGGAACCCACATGGAGGTAGAAGGAAGGGCTGGAGAGTGAGAGGCAGAGATAGGCAGATCTCTGTGATTCCAGGCGAGCTAAGGCTACACAGTGATACCCTATAGGAAGGGGAAAGAAGAGGGAGAAACCATGCATGTGGCACTGTTTGCAGGCTCAAACACACACACATCATGCACATACATACACATAGTGAGGAGAGGTATTTTAATGCAAATTGAAGGAGAAATAGATTATAGGTAGATGATCGGTTGATAGACACTGAGGTTGAGACTGAATCAGTGACCTCAGTTCTCAGTTCTTTGGACTTACCGCCTTTGCTATGTCTCACAAAAGCACCATCGGCTTTGGACCAGTGACTTGCTTTGACTAACTGTTTTTGCCGATGGGAAGCCAAGAGACTTGAGATGTCTTACAAAATTAGTTCGTCCTCCTATCCTTCTGCCATCTCCATGGGGGAAACAGGGCCTGGCTGGGACACTGGCTCCGGAACAGCCTTTGGGCCCAGGGTATAGGACACACAGAGCAAAGGCAGCTGATCAGCAAGCTCATAAATGTCTGCTATTGTTCCCCACTGCTCATTCCCAGGCGCCATTGAGATGGTACACGACACAGAGTGTGACTTCAGAACGACCAAGAGCTAGCATCTTGGCCCCAGGACCACGCAGTGAGGGAAGGATGAGCAGACCGTTAGGGAGGATTGGAGAAGAAGCCCGGCTTCTGTTTGGGTGTGGCTCAGAACTCTCAGTGAGATTCATCTGGGCTGACTTCAAGCATGCAGATGTAGTTGGCTAAGACCTGAAGACCTGGGCCCTTTGGATAAGGAAGTAAAGCGAGAACTCACAAAAGAAACAACCAACCTGTCAGGGATACTTAGGGGAAATATAAAAGGCCTAGGAATTGCTGAGCTGAAAAATAATCAGTCAATTTTAGTCTCCAGTCAGTAGATCATTCTCAAATTAAGATACAGCCTAAGATAAAGATGAAAACAAAGTCATTGCCTGTTAAAATACCACACAGGCTAGGGCTTAGGCTTTTAATCTCAGCACTTGGGAGCAGAAGTAGGCTGATGTCTGTGAGTTCAAGGTCAACCTGTTCTACATATAGTTCCAGGCTAGCCAGAGCTACATAGTGAGATCCTCTAAGAAAGAAAGAAAGAAAGAAAGAAAGAAAGAAAGAAAGAAAGAAAGAAAGAAAGACAGACAGACGGGCTGAGGGGGGTTGCTGGAGTGGCTCAGTGGTTAAGAGCACTGATTGCTCTTCCAGAGGTCCTGAGTTAATTCCCAGCAACCACATGGTGGCTCACAACCATCTGTAATGGGATTCGTTGCCCTCTTCTGGTGTGTCTGAAGACAATGTACTCATATACATAAAATAAATAATTCTTTTTTAAAGGAAGGGAGAAAGAAAAACAAAAGCACTTGCTATTTTTGCAGAGGGTGGGGTTCGGCTCACAACTGCCTGTAAGTCCAGTTCGAGGGGATCTGACACACTCTTCTGGCCACTATGGTCACCTGCATGCGGGTGGTGCATATACAGAAAAGCAGGCACACACGCACACACATTGATACAAACTCCTCAGGTGGGCAAAGGAGCTGTGGGAAAGCTCAGTGGTGTGGTCCCACAGCATCCCGGTATAGGAATAGTTAAGTAAAGGGAGGTGGGGCTCAAAGTGGTCGTGGATATGACTTTGGCACAAAGTGACATGAAATTAAATTAAATGAACTGTGTTTGATCTAGGTCAATCAACTCAGTCAGCTTCTGCTATGGAAGGCGAATCCTTCTACTGCTCCTAGGAAGGAAGCAGGCAAAGGTTCAAAGTTCATTTCTCAGGGCAGGAAATCTTCAGAACGAGTCTCCTATCTCACAGAGTGGGCTCATCAGCTTGCTCAGAAGGACTTCAGAATTGCCCAAGTCAGAAAGCCTGTGAGCCCCCTCCTGTCCCAGCTCAACAGAGTCTGGGTGGCAGCTGCCCTGTCCTTGTGCTAAGTCAAAGTCTCCATTAGGGGAAGAGGGTGTTGGGTGACAGGGCAGGTAACACAGCTTTTTAGATCATAGGTTGATGGATCAAGAAAAGCTGTAGGGCCGGAGAGATGGCTCAGCGGTTAAGAGCACCGACTGCTCTTCCAGAGGTCATGAGTTCAATTCCCAGCAACCACACGGTGGCTCACAACCATCTTAAAGAGATCCGATGCCCTCTTCTGGTGTATCTGAAGACAGCTACTTACATATAATAAATGAATAAATTAAAAAAAAAAAAAAAGGAAAGAAAAGCTGTAACCAGATCTAGCACAAATCATGGATCTCAACACTGTGGTTATATGAAACTTAGGGGGATCTTGGGTAGGATAAGTGTTCTGTATGAGAGAGGCATGCATACATGTGTGGGATACAGCAAGCTGATCTTCAACCCTCTGCGTGCACTCCCTTTGCCACAGGGATACAATCTCTTCTCCAAAAGTGAAAAGGGTCCTCACCCCTGATTCTGAGCTCAGTCGTGCAACTTGCTTTAGCCAGTGGGATGTTTGCTTATGTTGGGCCTTGAATGTGCTTGTACTGTTAGGCTCGCTCTCTTGCCTTCTGCCCTCCTCCTGAGAACAACTCATTCTGAGGACCTCTGGCCCCAGGAGAAGCATGAGGCTGACAAACTTGGGGATGTCTATTGTTGTACTGTGTTTGTTGTGCAGCATTACGGAAGCAAGAGCTATCGCAAAGCGGGGCCCACATGGCCTGGGTTCTGGGATGTGCAGTTATGGGTCTGTGCACTCATGAGTGATGGGGGCTGGAGGAAGTCAAGGGTTTATTTGCAGTGAATTTCTATAGATGTCCTGTGTCCTTCTAAGCCCATCTCAATAGCACACGGGAGGCAGAGGCAGGGAAATCTCAGTTTGAGGCCAGCCTAGTCTACAGAGCAAGTTCCAGGACAGCCAGGAATACACAGAGAAACCCTGTCTCAAAAACACGTCCCCCGGACCCCCAACACCCCCAGAGAACGTCTCTGGGGCATGAGAATGTGGAGAAGGTGATTGTTACCTGAGACTCCCATTAGTGCAGTAGAGCCCTGGGACAGCCTGGCAGAGCTCTCTGGATTTGGAAGCCACAGAACAGCAGCAACCTCCACCCCAGCCTGGAGACTTCTGTAGAGTAGCGGGTCACCCGTGAGCGGAGACGAAGGCACTAGAAACAGTGCCTCCTCCAAGAGGCAACTATGTTGCTTTTCAAACAGGTTAAAATGATTACAGGGTAGCGGGTGGGGCTGCAGTTGTCTTTAGAAGGCTCTGTCCTAGGACAAACTGCCCAGCTAAAAGGCCGCGTGAGGAGGACAGACTGCCAGATGGTGAAGCCCAGGGGGTGGGAGGCAGCTTTGCTCACCCTGGGACAGAGGATGCGGGGAAGCCCCTTCCCGATAGGATAAGAAACCAGACTGTGGCTTCAGTTGTTCAAAGTCCCCAAACCAGTAGAACCAGAAACAACAGTGAACAAGACTCAGAGAAGACCAGACCACGGCACCTAGCTCCTTGACAGCGTTTTCCAGCCATGTCAGGCCCCAGGTGCAGCGGCACGAGATTTGCAGCAGACTGGTCTAAGCGATTAGACTGGAATGGACTCCTCACAGCTAAAAGCCAGGCTGTTCCTCCAGGTGTAAAAGGGGCCAGAGTTTAGGGATCTGCCCTGGGTACCCACTCGGGCTGGGCTGGGAAGTCTGCAAGGGTATGGGCAGTGAAGTGGGACCACCGTTTCCGCTCTGTTCCTGAAGGGACCAGTTCATTTAATCAATGTTGGTCACCTGCGTACAACATCTGTGGGGCTCAGTTCACTTAGTGACATCAGAAACCAGCAGCCATCTCTTCTTACAACCCAACCCCACTGCCCTGGACTGGCATGGAGGTTCAGAGTTGAGGCTAAGGAGCAGTTATAACAGAAAGTACCTGTCCCATCCCAGCAAACGGTGTTTACTTAGGGTCTGTACATGGCGAGAATGTTACAGGTAGCTTCCTGCATGGTCCAACAACCCCAGGACTCTAGGACAAGACGAGTAGACTCAGGGTGGTCTCGACCAGTCCACACTTTGTACTGTGGCCCCTGGTCTGACTTTCTTCTTCTGCCTGGCTTGGGCACACAGTGTGGCTCCTTCCTCTGCTCACACAGGGGTCAGAACAACGTGAGGACGGCAGGGCCATCCCTGATTGTGAACATGAGAGACAAACTCACCCCACTGGGAAAGCTGGGAGTGGATTTAACCCCTCATTCCACTCTTTGCCTTCCCTGAAGGTTCTTGCCTTTCGTATAGGTTTGTCTACACAGCTAACCCCAAGTGGGTTAGTAAGCCCTGCTTATCAGCAAGAGGCTGCTCTAAGCAGGGATCTCTGGGCTCCCACACTCTCCATCCCTGCCCACTGGACGGTCTGTTTCTGCTAGCTGTTTAGTCCCACCAGTTAGCTGTTAGTTCTCCACTGTCCCTCCTGTGGTGACCTACGGCTCCTCCCTGGCATCTCTCAAGGCTGCCCACCCGGACATTTCCTGTGCCCTCCCCTGATGAACAGCCCGAAGTGGAACGAACGCCAACCTCCTGCATACGGTACTCACTTGGAAGTGTACGGCTGTTGCTGAGGCTGCCGGTGCTGGGCGGTGGGGAGAGGGACTGCAGGGAGACACTGTCCTCCTCCTGCGAGCAGCCCGCCTGGATGGCTCGCAGGTAGCTGTGGCTGCGTGAGCGGAAGTAGCTGGGCAGCGACAAGTCGAGCGCCTCTGCGGCTGTCGACTCAGCCTCACTGCAGGCCGACTCACAGGCTGCCTCATACTGGTCACTCAGGTCTGCCTCCCGGACCTGTCCAGACAGAGGCAGGCATCAGAGCCCGGCTTTGCCAGTCTTTGCTGGTCTAGCTCGGCTCCAGGGCTAGAGGCTTTCCTTGGCTGACCCTTAGTCTATCTCTCCTCCTCTCACCTCACTCAGGGCACAAATGCCTTAGGATTAAACAGCCCTCTCATCTCTGTGGGCCTCTGTTTCTCCATCTACAACAAGAAAAATGCTGGAATATTACAGGATGCTGACAAAATAGGGTTTAATAAAACCTTGTTGTCTGTACTAATCTACTGAATTCATGATGAAAGAATCTGAGCCATTGGTAATGCTGGGTATTTACCATTTAATAAGTTCTAGTAACAAACAAAAACAAAAAACAAAACAAACAAACAAAAAAAAACACAAGAAAAACCCCCGAGGGACAGTAAGAAGAAGACACTTGCCAAGGGTACCTAGTGAGGAAGGAGCAGAACCAGCGATCCAAATATGTAAGGAATAGTAATCCAGTGGATGCTGTGGTCTGTGGAGAGGGTCTGGGAAGGAGGCAGAGGCTAGAGACAAGCGGATGCAACAGCTTGGTGGATGGTGGCCACCATGATGTCTTACCAGGGCAATAGGGGGAGTGGTTATGGGTATCTTTGCCATCTCAAATCACACACTTCCTAAGCATCTCTGCAGAGATCACCACCCAGGACCCTGCAGACAGGAAGCTAGAGGTGTGACACAGGGGCCTCACCACACCTACACCCTGAAGAGTCTGGTAGCCCTTACTGATTTCCATTACAGGCTATGTTGGCAGCTAGGGGCCATGCAGCAGAAGCTAACGAGTCAGCTGGCCACAGGTGGACACTAGGTAGAAGCCTGGGGGACCCAGAGCTGGAGGAGGGGGGGAAGAGGAGGGGGAGGGGAAGAGGAGGAGGGGGAGGCACAGCAGACCAAATGTCCTGTGGAGTGACGATGGATCTGGGCCAGCTCTAACCCAGCAGCACCACCTCAGCAGCCCTGGGCTGGCTTAAGTATGCCTTTCCTTGTCTGCGTGAAAGGGAACAACTTGGATAACAGCCTGTGTGTCCTTCAGACCCAAATGCCTAGATGGTCCCTCACATAACTGGGAAGGCATTTGGAAAGGTTTGAACCTGTGCTATCATGGAAGCTATGAGACACACACAGCCATGCCATTTAGGATAACATCAATTAGAACGGAATGAATTTGGTAGAAATACTAGTCACATTTCACTGGGTCAAACACCATGGACAGACATGGGTTGTAGACCATTAGCTATCACTGCAGGACGTTCCATTGGATAATCTGTTAAGTTAAAATCAGGCTGCATGGCAAACCCAAAATACATCTACAGAGGACATTAAAGCATTGTGTTATCTTTCAAAGATGAAAACCGATGTATTTTTGAGAGTCTCTGTGACTGCCCAGGGCAACAAGGTCTTGCTTTGGATCTGCACCATAAGAACAGAGCTCTGGGGTTGGAAAGATGGCTCAGCGGTTAAGAGCACTGACTGCCCTTCCAGAGGTCCTGAGTTCAATTCCCAGCAACCACATGGTGGCTCACAACCATCTGTAATGGGATCTGATGTGTGTCTGAAGACAGCCACAGTGTACTCATACACATAAAATAAATAAATATATTTTTTAAAAAAAGAACAGAGCTCCGAGAGCAAACTGCCCAGGTATTGATTGTGGGCTCATCATCTTCCTGACAATACGAATGTGGGCAGATCATCTACTCTTTGCCTCAGTTTTCCATCTATAAAACGGGACTGATAACAGTCCTAATTTCAAAGTGCTGTCAAAACTAAATGAGGGCTGGGTGTACTTGCCTCTCTCGGTGCTTAGGATGCAGAGGCAGGGGGATCAGGGCCTTAAAGCTAGGTGGGCTGCATAGGAAGGTTAAGGCCAGTCTGGGATATGAGGCCCCATCTCAAACAAAACCAAGTCTACACGAGCTAACTCATCGCCTGGTCAGAACAGAGTCCAGGAAAGACTCACTGGTCACACACACCTGATAATGCAGAAAAAGCTGTGTGGCATGAGCAGTGTTTATAAATGTTTGTGCGGATGTTCCCAAACCGGTAGGAGGTGTCAAGTAGGCTGCGTGAGTGTCCCTGAGAGGCATGTACAGGCGCTTCTGTGCGTGTTACTGTTACATGTTTAACGTAAACCTGTGGGAGCCACGGGATGGAGAATTGCCTGGTCTACAGGACACTCCTTACAGAGAGTAACCCAGTGTCTGTAACATGAAGAGGATACAGCACACTCTGTGGCTGGAATTAGGAGACAGCCAGAACTAGCTTCGCCACTGTGTGGGAAGTGCCTTGGGAGGCATGCCCACCCCTGACCGAGGTGAAAGGCTGAATTCTGTGTACACTTCTACTGAGGTTTGGTCTGCTGCTGTGTTTTGTAAGCCCCAAGTAATTGTCAAAGCCAAATAAAATAACCTTGGTCTGCATCTCATTCATTCGTAAGCTAGACAGGGGTTGCGGGGGGGGGGGGATGTGGTGGTTTGAATATGCTTGGTCCAGTGGGGTGGCACTGTTCGGAGGTGTGGCTTTGTTGGAAGAATCATGTGGGAGCCAGTCTTCTCCTATAAGCCTTCAGATGAAGATGTAGAACTCTCAGCTCCTCCTGCACCATGACTGCCTGGATGCTGCCATGCTCCTGCCTTGATGATAATGGACTGAACCTCTGAACCTGTAAGCCAGCCCCAATTAAATGTTGTCTAAGAGATGCCTTGGTCTTGCTGTCTGTTCACAGCAGTAAAACCCTAACTAAGACAGAGGATAAGTTTAAATTGGATCAACATTTCCTGCCCCTTTTTCTGGCTTTGGAGCTAGGAGGCCAGGGACTTCTTCAGGGATGGGTGTCCAGAGGAATTATAATTCAGACAGACACACAGACAGACACAGTCACACTGACAACTTTTGTAAAAAGTTTCCATATTTATGCCAACACCCCCACATCCATAAAGGGTTACTGGGGTTCTGGAAAGGGGAAAACCAAGGGACCTGAGCCTGTCAGAGAATGCCTCAAAGTCCCTAACCTGTCCAAACAGAATTCTTCCTGGTCTCATCCAGGGAGAGAGAAGCAGAGGGTGAGGGGGTTCCTCAAGGAAAAAGTGCATCAGCATCTAGCTGACAGCAAACCAGCTTGGGAGCGACTGACTAATGGAGTCTCCCTGGCTGACCCAGGCTTCGGTGGGGAGGCGGGGACATTACGGGTTCTCCTTCATTGCCCTGCTTCTTCCCCATTGCCCTGCAGTGACTTCTTGTCCATCCACAGACCCTAGCTCATGCCTTCCCAGTTGTAAGGATAGACTAAGACACAGTAAAGTGATGGCTCAGGGTCAGGGCATGGTGATGTGTGCCTCACCTCCATCCTCAGGGGGGCTGCTGTCCTAACACAGCTCTGCTTGAACCTAACCCAGACTGGGTACCTGGACCCCTCAGCTGAAGGCTTAGGCCCAGCCCTGCCCTCTGGTTTGGGGTACAAGACTGGCAAACATACTGACCTGTTGATCATGGCCAAACAACTGAGGGATCAGGGAAGCCTGTCCAAAAACCTGCAGGAGAGAGAGAGAGAGGGTGCAGTTTACAGGAGGGCCAGGCCTAGTCTGGGCTACTCAGGACTCTTCCCTACCCCATATAGATTCTGTTTCGAAGAAGTTCTGCTTGGCTTCCTCAGGGATGGGAAGCTCACTTCCAGGGCTGACATTATTGAGGACATGTTCTCTAGACAGTACCCAGGACCACCATCTCCTGGACAATGTCACTTTAGAGCCACCGATGTAGCTCAGGACATGGAAGATTCCAGATGCTTTAGAACAAGGGCAAAGTATTCTGGGTACCTAGGGCAGGCAGGCTGGGATGGAGAAAGTGTGTGAGCGACAGAGCTATGGAGATGGAGACATACAGAAAACCCAGGGAAAATGTAGTGAACAGGGAGAGAAAAAGGCAGGCAGGAAGGGAGGATGAGACGGGCAGGAAGAGAGGAAGGGAGTGGAGGGGACAGACACAGGAAGATGGGAGCCATGGGTGAGGCTAGGCATGACCTGTCTATCAAGACAACACTTAATAAGCCTCTGCCTGCCTGGGTGCTGGGCTAGGTGACAGGAAACCGCAGGGAACAGGAGTGTGTAGGGACACCCTAGCCTCAGCAGGCAGAATGGCACAGACATCGGCAAACTACTGTGACTCCAGGGATTGGTGCCTGGGAACAGCATCGGGGACTGCTCTATGCAGGGTGACCAGGAAAGGCCTCTCTGAGGAGGGAACATTTGAGACATGGAGGCAGAGCTCTGGACAGACGGTGATGAACTGAGCCCGCTGACTCCTTTAGTTCCCCTCACCTGGCTGATACAGCCGGAGTCATTGAGGCTGTCACTGATGGGGTTGTAGTCCTCTTCCCAGCTGGGGTACTTGGACGGCAGCGGCATGTCCACTGAATCCAAGCGGTCCAAACTCCTGGCAGGGAAAATGATAGACAGGGCTCAGCCCACCACTGTTTAACCGGGGGAACTGAGGCCAGGAGGGGGACTCCAAGCAAACGGAGAACTCCCACCTTTGGAAGACCCAAGAAAATCTGTGGCAGACAGCTCTCACCTGTCATGCCCACTGTGGCCTCAAGGTGGCAGCCTATGCTTGCATTTGCCTGTTTTAAACTGGAGACCTTGCAACCTAGTCCAAGGCTACAAAACTGAAAATCTAAGGCAATTCCAGAAACTAGACAGATCGATAGCCTTGGTATTTACCTAAAAAATGCCCGGAAGTCCTCAGGGCCACTGTGATGTCCAGATATGGGTTTGCTGTTTGCCCTGAAGACCTAGTTTCTCAGTCTTTCTCATATTACCTACCCCTGCCCCACTCCTCCCCAGCCTTACTCTAGGTCAGTTTGCGATCCTGACATGGGGCTAGGACTAGCCTCCAGCTTTCTGCAGAGAGTGCCTGGCGAGTCACCACCTCTAGCTCCCACACCATGGTCCTTATTTATGGATTGGGGATGACACATTGCTGGCCCTGAGGTAAGGACTTCACGGTGCAGAAGTAAGTGCACCAGGGCAAGCACAGTAGCCAGCAAGACCAGGGTCAACAGACAGCAACCATTCCTATAACTGATCCCTCTCGCCAAGGCTGGCTCTAGTTACAAAGGGCAAAGGACCCTGGGGTAACTCCGCCACAGGAGTGAACTTACCTGTGCATATGGCTCCTGTGGCAGAATTTAGCTAATTACAATTGAGCAGGGCTTAATTGTAAGTGGGGCTATTTAGAGGACAAGTTGTTAGCAGGCAGGGCTTACCTAAGCATGAGGAAACTCTTTTCTTTTTTTTTTTTTTTTTTTTTCCGGAGCTGGGGACCGAACCCAGAGCCTTGCGCTTGCTAGGCAAGCGCTCTACCACTGAGCTAAATCCCCAACTCCATGAGGAAACTCTTATGGGGGGTGGTATTCACTTGGACCTGAGTGAGAGCCGAGAAACAGGATCCATCTGTAGGCCAGGGTTCTGCTACCGTGGCCAAAGGGGAGGAGGGCCAGGCTCCAGAGAGACATAGGGTATGTACAGTGTGAGGCTCACTCAGGGGACTTAGCTGGTCTAAGGATAGGATTACAAGTTCTGAGACCTTCCTCCGGGATATACTGTTAAGACAGGCCTCTCATTAAGTTAAAGTGGTAGATCCTACAGGGTTCAATTCTGGACCGTACTCCCAAGGGGCGTGGCATACACGAAGGGGTGGGGCTCCAGCAGGGCTGTAGTTCTAGACCTGAGGATGGGCTACGGCTCACCTGCGGGGGTTGCTCTGCTCTCCCAGGGACTGCTGCGTGGCCCTCAGATAGCTCTGACGCCGTGCTGCAGTCTTGGGAGAAGGCTTGGGGCTACCACCTCCAGACTCATCACTGTCTTCGTCGCCCATGGCCTTGATATAGCTGCCACTGCGCATGCGCCGGCACGGGATCGGCCCCTCAGCGGTGCTATCCATATCTCGAGGGGACAGCAGCGTGGTGCTCCACTCTCCCCCTCCGCCGGGCACCTGGAATTTCCAGAGACTCAGATGGGACCTAGCGGCCAGCCAGGTTTCCAGCCGGTCAGAGAATAGGGTCTCACAGACCCATTTCTACTTTGACAGCTTGAGCCTTCTCTGTGGGCTTTCCCGTCCTCGATCACCCAGCAACAGCAAGCCCTGGGCCGGGAAGACTACCTGGGTTCTAGAAGTCTCTCTGCCACGGCTCGAGCGCCTAACCTTACCCAAGTCCATTCCATTTCAAGCTGGGTTTGTGCCAGCAAAACTTCCCACTCCCGTGATCCCAGAGATGGCCTCACTGCAGCTACATTTTACCCAGCATTCCTTGTGTCCCATTTCCTCTAGTGACACTCTAGGAGACAGAATGGGAGCCTACGGTGAGAACACCAGTTCCAAAGGAAAGAGGTCTCCCACACAGAGACCCCCAAGACCTGGAGTCTGAGCCTGGTTCTACAATGGTCTTTAGAGGTCCCTGGATGGATCCCCCCAGTACATCAATGTGAGTGTGAAGTCCCAGAATCAACAGTCTTTGTCTGTGATAGAGGGAAGTGCTGTGCACAGCTGGTGATCCTGTTTCAAGTGGCTCTTCCATGTCTGTCACTGTCAGCTACTCTGGGGTAGTGGGATGTGCAGTCTACACTCCGGTCCCTTGGTTCACTCTTGGATACATGGTCACCTTGGGCACATCATGGCACGGACATGCTCCAGAAGCTGGAGCCGTGTCCTATATACATCTTAGCACACTCAGAGCAGGCACACACGGCCTGCTCTCATGTTCCTCGACAGACACTCCCAGCATACTTCCCCCCATGCAAGAACACACACCAGCATGTGCACACGGAGATGATTCATGAGGCAAACCCCTGTGCAGCCACGGCACCTGGGCACATACATTATGTCACAAGATTGCCACCGCATGGGGAGGCTGCTCTCCTCCCAGAGAATGCTGGGTCTACAGGTTTCTGGACGCAGCAAGCCCTCTATCAGGAATTCAAACGCACACTCCTGATCAGCATGGTTGGACAGTCCCACACCCACCCTTGTACCCTTGATACCAGTAGCTACTTCCTGCAAAGGACCTGCTTCCCAAACTCAGCCTTTCCTCAAACCCCAGCCGACAACCTAGCCAGCTAGTCACCCCATTCACACTATCCCCAGGGAATCGGACCTTGAGCGTCCCTGTTCACTCTGCCATCCAGCAGGCAGCACAAGCCCGCAGGGCCCAGAATCCCCTCCCGGTGTCTTGAAAGCGTTTCCTACGATCAGACACAATCCACACAGAGTGGAAAGAGTGCAGGTCATACACTGCCCCTAAACGTCTAAACTAAGGTAGCAGACGGACAGCCACGAAACCCCTCAATACATCTAAAAGGCTGCCTCAATTTCAATTTCCTGCTACTGCGAAAACATACCCCTCCCCCACTGTGTCACTGTCCCTGGGGTTGTATAGAGAATGACAAGAAGGTGAGCCTTGTCGCTCCTTGGAGTTCATCTTTTCATAATGCATTTGATGTGGCTTCTGCATGCCAGTCAGGCCCGTGCTTGCACATCCTGGGGACAAAGTGCTCATTTCTTATAAAAGCAGCCCCTCCCATGTGGGATCCGTCCCTGTCACTTCTACCGTTGGGCTCCATCTACACACCCACCATGCAGGACCCCGCCCCACCTCACTGTGCAGCACCAATGCTGGAGTCTTTGGCTGCCCTCAGGCTGCAAAGCTTCACTGTGTGAATTCCTCCGGACAAACCTCCCTCTACCCCTGTGTGTCAGGCCTTGGGGCTGGGCCCTAGGCAGCCCCTTACCCACACCATCCCCCGCCTGTTCCTGGCCCTCAGGACTGTGGCTTCCTTATTTCTAGCTGTGGTGGCCTCAGTACCCACTTGTCCATCTACCCTTTCCGAGCACTTCCTTCCCGCCAGACCCTGTCCTGGGCACTGGGGGACATATGGCTGCATCAGATGTGGTCTGTGTCCTCCAGGAGAATCCAGTCTCATGGGAGTGCCAGGAAGATGACCATGAGAATGTCATGTGTTGGTCCTGGGAGCAGGGAGGGATGGCACAGCTTCTAGATCTGTTATCTAAAGGGCAGGGACATAGTTCAGTCTCTCCGGGGCTGGGCTCCCAAGGGCCTGATTAACACGCCTGCTGAGAACATTGTGAGCACAGGGATCCTCTTATTAAAAGGTCCCCAACCTCTGATTCCACAGTTGAGAGAAGCGGTGCTTAGCGTGAAGCCGTCTCATCTGTGCTCCAGCTGGGACCCCAAACCATAGCCACCCCACCCCGCCCCCACACCACCTGCCCCGCCCCCACACCACCTGCCCCGCCCCCACCCCTACCTGCAAGTAATGGTAGGCCAAACCCTGGTGACAGGATTTGGACTTCAGCAGGCTCTTATCCAAAGTGGCTGAGGTCTTCTGGCAGACCTCGTGGGCATGGCTGAGGGTCAGAGTGGACCAGGAACCACGTTTGACATAGTTGGTGTCAGTGCCCACTCCAAGGCTGGGACAGGTAGCAGGGGGAGCAGGCGGGGGTGGTGGGGCAGTCAGCTCGGTGGTAGTGTTCTTGGTGGTTTTGAGCATGTGTCCGCTGATGGTGTTGTAGGCGTGCATGAAGTAGCGGGGCTGGGTACGTTCTGGCTGGCGGCCCAGAGTCATCAGCCCGGAGGCAGGGCCGCTGCGGAAGGCACCACCCTCACCGTCCAAGTTGTCGTCGGAACTCCACCAGCCCGAGATGTTGGAGCGGCTTCGCCGTTTGGGCTCCCCAGCCTTGGCCCGTTCCTTGCTTTTGGCCCTCCGGCCTTTCCCGTCCTCCAGGACACCTTTCTTGCCGCCGTTGCCACCCACCTTGCCCGTGGTGCCCTCCATCGAGGGTGCCTTAGTGAAGAAGAGACGCTGGACAGAGTGGACCAGGTGGCGAATGCGGCCAGGACTCTCACCCCGGGCCTTGGCCTCGCCCCGGGGGAACTGGAGGGTGCTGAAACCATCCCGGTGGATAGGCAGTTGTTTCTCAAACTGGTCCAGGAGGTTGGCAGGCAGCCGGTTGATCTTGGTGGCTTGGGCATGGCTGGGGAATGGACTTTCCTCGGGCACCTCAAAGTGGGAGTTGTAGTGGATCCGGGGAAAGGTGCTGCTTGGTGGGGGCAGCTGGTTGTTGAGTGGGAAGAGCCCATCCCCCGGCAGTGTGTTTTGCCCAGGGAAACGGGCTTCCCGGGCAAAGGCCTCGGTGGGCGACAGCAGGTAGGGGTTGCGGTCAGGCCCGGCAAAGAGGGGCTCATGAGGTGGGTCCAGGCTGTCGGAGAGGTGGCGGGGGCGGCTGTCACCGAGGCCTTTCATGATCCTGGCCCGCGGGGCGGGGGCCTTTGCCCTAGTTGGGCACTGGTGTCACCTGTCCCAGGCAGCAGCTGTCCTGGGGAGAAAAGACAATGAGTGGTCAGCTGGTTAACAGGACTGGACAGGGCAGCAGCAGGAGGAGGCATGTGGAAAATGGCCATCACGGGGCCAAGGACAAGAGCGGAGGTCAAGGTCTGTGTCCTCAGATCACAGTCCTCCATGTGACTGTTGCTGCGTATACGCCAGCACTGGGCAGGGGTCCCCTGCTGAAGGGGACAGCAGAGCCACGGTTCCCTGTCTACTGTCTCTGAGCACATGGTCAAAGCTACAGTGGTAGCCAGCCAAGCCTTAAGCAAAGGACGCTCTCCTGTGGTGGCTGAATGGACAGGTGTTCATGGAAACCCTGAAAGCCACGCTCTGACTCCGAGTTCTTGGACTCCTCCCATTTCCACAGTGGACAGCGGGGCAGGGAGCTGCCTACTTCCATGTTCTTCCCACCCTCTCTGTCACTGTGAGGTGTCTGTCTGTCTGTCTGTCTGTCTGTCTGTCTGTCTGTCTGTCTCTCTCTCTCTCACACACACACACACACACACACACACACACACACACACGTACCCACCCAAAGCTTTCTGCGCCCTGCCCCCAACAGCTACCCCTGAGGGAAACCCCTAGGGAGGCTTTCCCGGGAGTGGCCCCCAAGGCCTTGGAAGCACGTGAGGGTTTTCTAGACAGGGAATCTCAGAGTCTCCATATCCAGGGCTCCTGGTATCCTCAGTGCTCTGGTAGGTATGTCTTCCGGTCTGCTCAGTACTCTTGTCTCAGGCCCTTGACAGGGCCAGAGAGACTTCCAAAGAGCAGGGCTAGTCAGGAACTACCTTACCTGTGGCCAAAGACAGTGCTGTCCAGATCTACTTCAGCAGAGAGACCTTCATGCCTCTAAACTCTTTGTCCCTCCCTAGATGTTTAATGACTATGATTCCCTAGGCCAGATGCTGGGGCCACCGACATCAAAGAGGCCGACAAGCCCACAGGCCATCTTTGCCCTCTGGGTTGATACAGTGATGCCCTGGGGCAGAGTACTCAGGGTAAAGGGAGGTCCAGCCTTAGAACAAGAGGGACAAGATGAAGCCGCACAAGAGAATGGCCAATGGATGGAGTCACTGTGACTCCCTTTTGCCCATCTGTAAAATGGGACAGCTGGACAGCAGACTTCTAGGTATAACCTGAAAACACCAGTCCTTAACTTAGACACAGTCCTCTCTATTTCTGAGCCTCTTCTTGGCCATATCATGGAGGTCAACTAGGTTTCTAGGCCCCATGTCCTGCTCAAAGAAGCCTCAAGACTTCATGTGGCCTGTACTTGGAGTCCAGAGGCAACCAGGCTATCCCTGAAGCCAAGTACGATGGGGTCCGGAACACGCCCAAGTCCTTTGCTGACATGGGAAAGTTAAGGAGAGGATCAAGGCAAAGCTGGGGGAGACAGGACCTGATCTCGAGGTCCCTGCTGGGTGGAAGAACTAAGAGTCAGTTGAAACAGAGGTCGTCCCTATGCCAAGGTGCGAACCAGGGAGGGCAACCTCGAGAAGTCAGAATGCCAGACTGTAGCCCAGGCTGGCCTCAGAGTCACTAGTCTCCTATCCCAGGCTCTTCAGTGCTGGGACCGCAAGCATCCACTGCCATGTCCCGCTTCTCAGTGAGGCTTTGACCTGCATTTCCCTCATACATAATCGTGTTCAGCATCCTGTCACCGTGGCTCTCGGCCATTCCTGTATTTTTCTTGGGAGAAATGTCTCCTGAAACCCTCTGGCTACTTTATCGCTGAGCTGTTTGCTATTCTTGTGTTCTGTACCTTAAACCCTCGTCAGACACGGCTTGCAAATGCTAGCTCCCATTCTGTCCGTGCACGGCTGTTTTGAGACCTATTCATTTTTATTTCACACACATGAGTGTTCTGTCTGCAAGTGCATCTGTGCGCCACGTGCATGCCTTGTGCTCAGGGAAGCCAGACGAACAGAAGAAAGCATTAGATCCACAGGGACGGGAGCTACAAATGGCTGTGAGCCACTATGTAGGTACTAGGAATTGAACCCAGGTCCTCTATTAGAACAACCAATTTTTTTTTGTTGTTGTTCATTTGTTTTTGTCTTTGTTTTGTTATTTGGGACAGGGTTTCTCTATGTAGCCCTGGCTTTGAACTCACAGAGATCCACCTGCTTCTGCCTCCCAAGTGCTGGGATTAAAGGCGTGCACCACTACCCCCTAGGCTGCAGCCAGTACTCTTTACCACCAAGCCATTTCTCCAGTTCACTCCCCTCCCCTGGGTTTTTGATGAGAATTTTCCTCCTTTCCAGCTGGCCATGCCTTGTTAGCACCGGTCTTCACCCACCAGCACGGTGGCTCATTAGTGTCATGATCTCGCAGAGAGCAGGGCAGGTTCTCCCCACCCAAGCAGGGGAACGAGAGGCCCTCGTATCCCAGGCTCTCGAGGGCTGGGATAGCCAGCACGCACCACCACGCCTGGCTTCTCACTGTGGCCACAGTGTGTTGTGGTGGCCCCAGGTCCTTCCGCACTGACAACTCTGGCTCTAGCCGCCGAGATCACCAGCTGCTGACAGTTCACAGCCAAACTGCCGCTGCAAACTGCTCTAAGTCAGACAGAAATCCTTGCAGGCCCTCTCACTCTGTCCCCAGGGGCAACCTGCATGGAACAACTGGTTACCAGTAGGATGCCCTTGTCCCTGTTACAGACACCCCTACAGGGCTTCTTGCTCACAGCTCTCTGTGGGATGAGCAGAGCCTCCCCGCAGGGACTGTCCTGAGGTCCAATCCCTCTCTCAACCTGGTTCTCTGTGCTGGCCTCTTCCAGAGCCGTCCTAGAGACTCCCAGAAAACCTCAGCACGCATCCACACCACTGCACCCAAGTCAGTTTCCTGTGAATCCTGAAGTAAGTTCAGTGTTAGCGTGTCTCCGAGGAGTGCCACCTCACCATGGAGCACCGGCATTGACTAAATCGGCTCCCTGAGCCAGTTTCCTCTTCAGTAGAGTCAAAGTGAAGCTTGCTCTGTGAGATTTTGATGAGGGCTAGCTGTGTTTCCATACCAAACATCAGTCCCACCGCCACCCCCACCCCACTTCACTGTGCTCTTGGACATCAGCGTGTTAGCAGCATGCGGCCGGAGATGAATTCAAATCCTGCATCTGCTTTTACTTTCTGTGACCTCAGACTGGTTTCCCGTCTCGAAGACTGCAGGGGTTTGAGCCAGGATGGCCTGTCTGCTCACAGTGGGTCTCTCAGGGCTCCAGCTTCGCTGCATGCAGTCCCCCAGGAGCCCAGCACCCAGGGGTGGCAGAGCTCCACTGTAGGGAGTTTTAAAATAGGCCTGCGTGGCCTCGCAGGGGAGGCAGCTGGCTGCCGCGTACTGCCTTTCTCAATGAGCTATACTTAGGCCCATCCTGGTGTCCATAATTGCCTCTCATTAATATAAGCCTCATTGCCTTCACGGAAACTCAAAGGAGGGAGATGCTGCTGCCTTGGGGAGCCCTCTGGGCTCTGTGGTGCTTCTGTGGCTCCAGCCACCACCCGCCGCCAGCCGCCAGCCACAGGACGGGCCCTCCCTGCCATGCCATACATCATCTTGGAGCTCATGAGCACGGGAGAGCTAAGTAGGGAAGAGGCTAGGCACAGAACCCAGCCTGACTCCTCAAGAAACCAAGCTTACCTGACTACACCATTATTCTAGTCTGGAATGTTCTGTAGATCCCTCTTCCCTGCTCAGTTCAGACTGTCAGACAAACCACACCCACACCGGCGGAGCCTCAAATCACCACTAGCTAGTCTCCATTCTGCCCCTCCAGACCTCCCTTCCCTCAGTCTCTTGTATAAAAAGGATGTATCTGCAGGTCTTAGAAAAGCTGCCTCTAAGGTTGTGTTAAGACAGGGAGAGGTGTAATAAGGATAGTCCTACTCAGTGCTGAACCTCCATGGTAAGGCAGAGAGAGAAGTCGAGTACACAGTGGGGCTATGAACTGGATGACGAGAGGCCAAACACTCATCACGCTCACAATATACCGTGGAGCACAGTCCCGTTAGCTCTCTGAGGGGTATGATGTGTTGGGTGATGTGTGAAAGGGAAATGGGTTCTTCAGGGCCACCGGGGCCTGGATGCTATTGGAAGTGTCTCTGGACACCCTCCTTCCTTTTCTGTTGCCAACCCCCGAGTCCAGGGACTGAATGAACTTCACCTTTCCACACGCTCTGTCATTGCTGATGTCCTGGTGCACATCGCCACCTACACCTGGCATTTCTACACTTTGGCTCTCTACCCAGTGTGCCCCTCAAACTTCAGACTCACAGAACTGCATCCTTGGTATCTCATGTCTGACAGACCCCCCTCACCTGTTCCTCCCACAAGCTCAAGTCAGAAGCCAGGACATGCTCTCCCCTCCTTCCAGGGGGCTCAATAGTAAACACTTCACCATGTCCTCAGAGCCCTGCCTGGGTCAGAGTCACACAGGCAAATTCTGTCCTTAAAACAATAACAAAAAGAAAACAAAAGAAAAGCCAGTTAATCTTTATTTGTTATTTTTATTTAATGTGTCTGCGTATCATACGCATGCCTGGTACGTGTGGAGGCCAGATGAGGACATGGGATTCCCTGAAATTGGACTCACAGACAGTTGCAAACTTCTCAATGGATGCTGGGAATTGAACCCTGGTCCTCTGGAAGAGCAGCCAATGCTCTTAACTGCTGAGCCATCTCTCCACATTTTTTGTTTGTTTGTTTTTTTGTCTTTCAAAGCCAAGGTTTCCTATCCAGTCTGGGCTGACCTTAAACTTGACAGTTTTACCTCAGCCTCTCCAGCACTAGAATCAGAAGAAGCGTGAGCCACCCAGTCATGCTTCAGGCCCTTCCAAGACTCCTTGGGCCCCGCCTGGAACACCAGCTTTCTCTGACTTTTGGCCTCATTTCTGCCTTCACCAGGGGGGGTCTTCATTCTGGTTCATTCATTACCTCCCCATTGCCCTGCCTGGTCCTGTCTGAAATGCTCTGTCTTTCGCTGACAGGATTTCAGCCCTTTAGGCCCTGGTCATCATGGCCGTCTCCATACACCACCTGGAGCCCCCTCTGCTGTGCCACCAGATACACAGCTCCTGGGCTGGAACACCAAGTGTCACCATCCTTTCTGTGCTCCTAGCCCTCTGCCTAGAGCCTAGAGACAGCAAGAGGGTGTGGTGAAGGAGTGCCAGGAAGTCTTGGGGTACCATGAAAGAAATCAGGAAGCCAGGCCAGTGCTGGGTGGAGGGCTCTGGCTGTCTCCCGAATGCTGTGCACTGGAGCTCTTCAGTCCCTGATACCAATTCTCTGGTCAAACATACCAACGTGGCTTCACTTCCTGTCACGTTCTCCTGGGAGTCACCAAGAGGACATTGTGGCAGTGGCTCTGTCTGTTCTCTCACACCAGGTTAGGAAGGGCAAGGCAGCATCTGCTTTACCCTCTTCGGCAAGTTGGCTGGCTGGGAGGGACTGGGACCTACCGACGTGACATGATATAGCTCCCTGAGGGTCGCAGGCAAGAACCAGGCTGCAAGGCTGCTCCTGACCCCCAGAATCTGTGTGCCAACATACAGGTTTTCTAACTCTGGGGTGGGTGGTCACACAGACACTTATGTTAGCGGAGGAAACACAGCTCCGGTGGCTGAAGTCCCAAGCTGGGACAGCAGGTGTGGTTCTGTAGCTGTATTTGCTATTGTCTACCACACTGGGGTCCAGGCTCCAAGTCCCCTCTGACAGCTACGTGTGATCCAGATGAGTGCCAGGTCCCACTTGTTTCCTGCCGAGCCCGTGTCCATAGCAACTGTTTGAGAAGCGTGACATTCAATCAACCAGTTGTTTGGCGGACAGGATTGCAGGCTGCTGGGATGCGTGGCTCACACTGTCTCCACAGCAGGCCCTGGCCTCTCTGAGATGGTCACAGAGGGACCCCTGGGCCTTCCTGGGAGTGAGCTCTGTACGGCTGCCCAGGATGTGGATACCGGGTTCCTGGGGTGAGAAGCTTGATACCAGCAGGGCCCTGGGGTGACCAAATCCTATTTACCTTTGCCTGGCCTCCGGTGAGATGTCAGAGGTCATGGGGGCCCATGCCCAGCCCCCCATCTCTTCACTGATGACTAAAAGACATGGGGAATAGCAATAAGAACTGTAAGCCCCTAAATACACCGAACACAGGCCTAGAGGGCAACGGCAGACATCCTTGGGAAAAAAATCAAGGTAGAGTCTCCTTCCTCGGTTCCTCTAACTGGAGCTCAGGTCTTTTCTCGCTCTCCAACATAACTCCAGCCTCCTCATGCTGACTCAGCCACTGGAATCCCATGAGCTACTCCCCTGGTGCCAGTTCACTGTGGCCACAGGACCTTTATCTGTGCAGTTCCGGCCATTTCCCTCCCATCTCCTCTCGTCTTTGGCTGTTTATTTGTACTGCCTCAAGTTTCCGTGCAAGCACGGCCTCCTCGCCGACGGACCGTTACAAAGGATGCCCCACTCTGCCCTGTCCTCTCCCCACGCCCTTAATGGTTTCCTTCAAACCATCCCCAGTGTGCCCTGGTTATTACTCAGAGATGCTTACGTTTTTAGAGTCTTTCTCTTATGCTACATAAGGGAAAGGAACACACTCGTGTGTTTTCTCCCGTGTTGTCTCTGGTGCTGAGCACAGAGCAAGCCCAGGCAGGACAGGAGACAGTGAAAAGCTGCTAAAAAAGCAGGAGGAAGTCAGATGGGGAGGAACCCTGAGGGAGAGGCCTGGAGACAGCTGGGAGAGAGGAGGAGTTAAAGCCAAAACCCACCCTGGGGTCAATGACCTTTTGGAAGGGCAGGGGTCAAAGGGCAGCTCAGGGGTCACCATGGAGACATCTCTTGAGGTGAGCAAGGGCTCATCCTCTTCCTTTGCCATCAGGCCTGGCTGGACCTGTCACCTCTAGGTTGCCATGGTGAAGAAGTGTTTGTTGAGCTTGTGGGGGCGGTGGGGATGGTTCTGGCTGGCTTGCTGAGCTCTTACGCAGGTCACCTTCCCTAGCCTACTTCTCTCAGTTTGACAATGACCTCAGCCGTGAGGGACCTGTGTGGTCCAGGGGGATACAGCTAAGGCTAACGGTGGGCTAGAACAGGTTTGGGCACAGTCTCACCCTCCTCTCCACTCCAGTTCTCTTACCTACAAGCCGTGGGTTATTATCGTTTCTGCCGTCAAAAGAGAGAAAGTCCCGATGCTTAGCCACAGTGGGCACAGAGCCTGAGAAAAGTGGGGCACGTGACACACAATTTTCAGAGCAGAGCAAGCCTGAAGAACAAAAGGCAGCTTTGTGCTTGCCAAGGGCTGGGAGAGGGCGCTGGGGAGTGACACTCTAATAATGGGTGTGAGGGTGGTAGGGGTACAGGAGGAACCCTGGGATGGAGGTGTTCACGTTTGGTCCGCACTAGAAATGCGCTCCATAACATCTCATGGCAGCTTTAAAATGGCCGGCTCGGCCTGGTGCGCAGGCTGCTGGAGAAGCTAGGATTGGAAATTCGAGTCTGCCTGGGCTGCATCTAAGTTCAAAGGCAACCGGAACAGCTTGGTGAAACCCTGAATTAAGACAACAGGTAGGAAGAAGGTATAGGTATGGGCGGGGCTGGGGAGGTGGCTGAATGGCTACAAGTTACAAGCATTTGCTCCATGATCATGACTACCAGAGTTCAAATCCCAGCACCCACAGAACAAGACTGGCACCTTGGAATGCATAAAACTCCGATTCCGAAGGATTTAACACTCTCTTTTGACCTCCTCAGGTGCGTGCGCGCACGCGCGCGCGCACACACACACACACACACACACACACACACACGTAGTACATTTTATGTATATCTAGCTCGGCTTAAAAATATATCTCCCTGGGGCTGGAGAGATGGCTCGGCAGTTAAAAGCACTGGCTACTCTTCTAGAGGACCCGGATTCAATTCCTAGCACCACGTGCCAGGTGGCAACCGTCTGAAACTCCAGCTTCACAGGATCCGACACCCTCACACAGACGCACGCAAGGCAAACCTCAGTGTACACAAAATGAAAACAAAAATCCATTTGTTTAAAGAACACCTCAGGAAGAATACAAATGCAGAGCACCCATAAAGTGTCTGTAGGTGCCCCATAGAGAGGTGCTGGGTGGCTAAAGGAAACCCAAAGTCCTGAGGGCCAGAGCTTCTGTAGCTTTGTCCCCGCCTCCACTTCCTGCTTGCCCACAGCAGTTGGCATACACAGCTGGATTCCCACAGCAGCCCTCTGAGCAGGTCTTTGAGTTCTGTCTCCAGATCGAGAGTCGGGACACACACACACACACACACACACACACACACACACACACACCCTTACAAGGCCCACAAGGCAGGGCTAAGATTCGAACCCAGGTACTCCCCAGCCCCTCCCTTCATGCTGCCCCTCGGGTTTTTAATTTTCCACCATTTACAAAGCCTCTGGTTGGTGTCATGCTCAGGGGACACTATCTCTAACTGCCTGTTCGGCAGGCTAGACTTCCCCATGCTGGTCTGAGGGGTTTGGAGAAGAAGGTGGTGCAGGGAGCGGGGAGGGCCGAGCTGACCTGCCCTCGGGCTGAAAGCTCTGGCTAGGGGCAGGCAGACCCTGAGGCTTGTTTCATTCTGGCCTGCGCTGAGGGAGCATCCTGGAAGGTCAAGCTGGCAAACAACAGAATGAAGTGGTCAGAGCGCAGCCACTGTCAGCACATTTAATTCAATTCCTCCAGCCTTTATGGGGCCTGCTCTGACTCATACGTCCCAGCCCGCAGCCTGTGGGCAAGTACCGGAGGCAGAAATACACACAGCAATTAGAAAACACATAAAAACACACCTCAGAAAGTGTCAGAGCTGGGGGCACAGCCCAGTGTGGGGAGAGATTAGTAGTCACCGGGCCAATGGGAGAGCTCCCTGGAAGGGAGAGCATGCTATCTGTCCGTTCAGATCTGTCTGTCTGTCTGTATACATATCTACCGGTGTATATGCATCTATCTGTCTGTGTATACACATCTGTCTGTCTGTCTGTGTCTGTATACATGTCTGTCTGTGTATACACGTCTGTCTGTGTACATGTCTGTCTGTGTACATGTCTGTCTGTCTGTCTGTCTGTGTACATGTCTGTCTGTCTGTCTGTCTGTGTACATGTCTGTCTGTCTGTGTACCTGCCTGTCTGTCTGTGTATACACGTCTGTCTGTCTGAACGTAAGCATGTATGCAGGTGCTATACATGTGTGGAGGCCAGAGGTCAAGTTCACATACCTTAGGTACTGCTCACCTTGGTTTTACTTTTCTTTTCTTTTAAAAAAGTATATTTATTTATTTAATGTATATGACTACACTGTCACTGTCTTCAGACACACCAGAAGAGGGCACTGAATTCCATTACGGATGGTTGTGAGCCACCATGTGGTTGCTGGGAATTGAACTCAGGACCTCTGGAAGAACAGTCAGTGCTCTTAACCACTGAGCCACCTCTCCAGCCCCGTCTTGTTTATTTTTGAGACAGAATTTCTCACTGACTTGGACCTCACCAAGCACACTATGCTGGCTCAGCAGCAAACCTTAGGGATCTACGTGGTCTCTGTCTCCCCAAGTCTCTGTCTCCCCAGTGCTATGATTATAAGTGTGGCCCTTTATATGGTCATTGGGAACCAACACACACACACACACACACACACACACACACACACACACACACACACACACACACACACACGAGCTGTCTCCCATTCTGATGACCACAGCATAACAGAAGGCACTGAGCCACAAATGTCTTAGACAAACTCCTCAAAATTCCAGAACCACAGAAACCATGAGGTAACCAACATTTACTGGGTTGGGGGAAGACTGGTACAAAGCAACAGATAATCACCCCCTATTTCTGAAAAAGTTGATTTTCATTTGTGTACTCCAGAGATGGATGGACTCAGTACTTCCCAAACAGTTGGCGCCACCCTCTAGGCAACTGGAGCTCTCTGAAGCCCCAGTTTGGCCCTCTGGGACATGAGTTCCCTTTATCCTGGGCCAGCTATAGCAGAATTGCATCCTGCTGTGGTCTGAATGTGTGTGCCCTCCAATATCCACTGGAATTTAACGGCCACTGTGGTGCTGTTGGGAGTGGGACCTAAGGCTGGGTGGGCCTTTTTGTGTGAACTCGCCTGCCCTTGCTCCTTCTCCCCCTTTCACTTCAGCCCCCAAACTCACTCCACTGGTTTAGGTCCTTAGCAGGGGTTGCCCTTTGACCCCGAACTTCTTGTCTCCCAAAACAGGGAGCCAACACATTTCTACTCATTGGAAATGACCTAGACTGGAGTTGGTAAGGGGCTTGCCATGCAGGAAGCCCTGAGTTTGATCCTGGTCCTGGGAGTGTGGCCCAGCGAGGTGGTTACACACCTTTAATCCCAGCATTCGGGAGGCAGAGGCAGGCAGATCTTGAGGGCTCTGTTACTCGGAGAAACCCTGTCTTGAACAACAACAACAACAACAACAACAACAACAAAACCAAACAAAAATAAATGGAAGTATCAGTATTCATGCCTGCCATCCCAGCTTTCCCAAAGGGAAGCAGGAGGCCCTCGAACTCAGGGCCGATGTGGGCCACATAGTTAAGACCCTGTTTTGAGGACTGGGGATACATCTCAGAGGTAGAGAGCACTTGCCTAGCACGAAGAAAACAACTACCCAGGCTCCCTCTTGGAGCTGTGCAACCCTGAGCAGAGCTATCTCCCTAGTTCTTCACCATCCTGTGCTCCCTCTTCTGGCTACTCCAAGCCTCTGCAGGACATCAGAGTCCCTCAGAGTCAGCAGGATATGAATGAGTTACCTCCTGTGGTGAGAACAGCAGCACCTCCTTCCCTCCCTGTTACATAGCCCCCCCACCCAGTCACCTGACACAGTAGCCCATGTGACAGATTTGCATAGGTTCCATTTTACAGAAGGGGAAACTGAGCCCTCAGAGGCGATAGGGCTTGCCATTCATTCGCAGCTGGGCATAGTTTCTCAGTTCGTAGGACTGAGACTATAGCAGGAACCCACCCCTCACCATGGCCTTCACTCCAGTCATGCTGGTTTCCTTGTCCTTTGAGCTCATAAGCACTTTGCTACCTCAGGACCTTTGCACGTGCAGAGCTCTGAGAGTCCCTCTGGATTGTTCTGTTCAAGGCTGTGTCCTCAACACCAGTGCCACGCTGACACCCAGGTGCCTCAGTGTGGCATGAACGAGCACGAATTTCCCTGCTCGGCCCCGGGTTGTGCGGGTCGGGGATCAGGATGGGAGCTACAGCGATATCTGGGAGGCAAAGAGACTGCCTGAGGTCCCACTAGCCTAAGTGGTACAAGCTGGACTCCCCCTCCTCTATGGGGACTTGTGGCCCTCCCCTTAGGGAGGTGCTGGCTGCTCCCTAGTCTGCTCCGGCTGCTGACATAGAATGAAATATTCATCCATGGCCGGAGATTCGCAGAGTGTGTTTAAGATGGATTGCGTTTTCATGTGCCTATGAAATCTAATTGGATTCATCGTAGGGCATTTGGTTTCTCGGAACAGACACATCATTTTCTCAAGCGCACAGCCTCTGCCACCCAGGGCTGAGGGGTGCCGCCTGTGCCACCTATCCCCTATCTGCCAGACGGGGCGGGGCTGGCCGAGAAGAGCCTGCCTGGCCTGACATTCTGGGGCTTCCAGTCAAGGTATTAGACTCTGGTTCCCCAATAAAGCAGCTCCTCCCTTCCTACTCCCAATAAAGATGCCTTCCCCCCTTGTCATTCTATCCCCACAGGTCCTACCCTCGGCGTCACCTTCTGTCCCATGCTCCGGTGAATTCTGTCTCCCACTTTTCATCTGAACAGAAGTGGGTCACAGTAGTTCTCAACCCCCCCAAGAACAATCTTTGTAGGAGCCTCTCTGCAGGGTCCCCTTTACACTCCTGACCGGAGACTCCCAGTATTGCCTGGACCTGGGCAGCAGCATGGCCCCACCACCAGGAGCCTGGAGCCTGTGGTAAATTCACTTAACCTCTTGGTGACTATGTCAGAATACCAACCGCCTAGAGCTTTGAGGGGACTAATGAATCAAACCAGAATGCACAGCGAGGAGCTGCAGCCAGAGTTTAGCAGCTTCTATCTGGTATTAGCATATTAGCTTTATGATGCTCAAAGCTCCTGCCACACCTTTCTCTGTGGCCTGGTTGGGGACAAGCTTTCTAATCAACACAACTTCTCTGACCCTCAGACTTCTCTGCACCCCAGCCATGTTAATCTCACAAAAAGATGTTTCACTTCTACCTTCATATCGCTTTGAGCATGCATTCTGGGTGGAATGCCCTTCCCCTCCTCCTTTCCAGGCTGACATTTACATCTCTGAAAATCACCTCCTGCAGGAAGCCTTCCCTGATTACACAGACTCACCAGCTCCTGCCCCCCACTCTCTGAGACAGACTTCATGGCCTCAGTCCCGCTGCTTCCACAGCCCTTGGGTCTTCTCCCTGACAGAAGTGCCATCGCACTTTAAGAATGCAGAAACTGCTTAAAGAGGTGTCCTTTTTCAAACCAACATGTGACATTTATGAAAGGAAATTGGCCACGTTTTGAACTAAGCAAGTCTTAATAAATACCAAAGACACAACACAGGCTGGCTGTCTTCATCAGGAGTTCAAGGCCAGCCTGGTCTACTTAGTAAACTCCAGGCCAGCCAGAGTTACACGGTGTTGATAATCGGAGTTCAATCCCCAGAACCCACTGGAAGAGGAGAAAATTGACTCCTTAAAGTTGTCTTCTGACCTTCACACACATGCTGGGTGTGCCTGCACTTCACACATTCATATATATTCTCTCTCTCTCTCTCTCTCTCTCTCTCTCTCTCTCTCTCTCTCTCTCTCTCTCTCTCTCTCTTGTTTAAAACCCACAAAAATCAAAAGCAACTCATAGGTCAGGGACTAAGCCAAATAGGAAAAAAAATATTTAGGAGTGAACAATAATAAAAACATCAGCGTGCATGGGACACGGCTCACGAGAACTGAGAGGGCTAGTCACAGCTCAGTGCCAACATTAAGGGGAAAGTCTGGAAACAGTGTGGTATGTGTCTGACCTCAAATGTTAGAAAGGAAGACTGACAGAAACACAAAGGCGGTGAGGGAGGAGGTCCTGGCCAACATCCACATGTCCCCTCAGTACACTGGGGACATTACTACCCCATAGCTGGGCAGCCCAGGACTGGTGGCTGGAGATTGGACAACCAGCCACTGGTGGAAAACATGGCTGCTTCCTTGTCTACTCTCACCATCAGAATGTTTCAAGGTGGTGTGTGTGTGTGTGTGTGTGTGTGTGTAAAACCAGCCACCTAGGTGTGTGGGGGGAGAGGTGAACTCAGCCACCCAGGTGTTTATGTTAGGGGGGGAGGGCTCAGCCACCCAGGTGTGTGGGGAGAGGGGAGGGCTCAGCCACCCAGGTGTTTATGTTAGGGGGGGGAGGGCTCAGCCACCCAGGTGTGTGTGGGGGGACTCAGCCACCCAGGTGTGTGTGGGGGAACTCAGCCACTCAGGTGTGTGTGGGGAGGTGACTCAGCTACCTGGGTTTGTATGGGGGTGGGGGTAGGGACTCAGCCACCACATAAGGTCCCCCGACTGACTACACATCTAAACTGGCTGGAACCATGGACTTCATTTTCTAACAAGCTCTTGAGTACTTCATGTGGTGACCTTGGTGACACAGGCCACCATGGGGCAAGGGAACTCACCTTCTTCTTAGGGACTTTCAAGTACATTAATATTTTCAGAACCTGATCCAAACTGCTTTGAAGTCAGACCTTAGTTTACTTCTGTGCTGTGTGACACTAAAGATGGCCATTCTTCTGTCCCAGATCATCCCAGGACCCATTCCCTGGAGCATGGGCCAGCTTCTTCTTCTTCTTCTTTTTTTTTTTTTTTTTGGTTCTTTTTTTTTCGGAGCTGGGGACCGAACCCAGGGCCTTGCACTTCCTAGGCAAGCGCTCTACCACTGAGCTAAATCCCCAACCCCATGGGCCAGCTTCTTGATATGGGGTGGCAGTGCCCTCTTAGATGGCATAATGCACATGAGCCTCCTCTCTTCAGAGCCCATCTGAGCACACAGACCCAGAGAGCAGCAGGACCGGCCAGGCTACTTTGATGGTCAGGGGAAGACTGCTTTGGGTCAGGAATTACCTGTCTCCTCCCCTCCTTTCTGGGGTTGTGGTTCAAGGGGAGCTGGCGGCCCTGGGTCCATGCTTTCTAGAAGTCTCTTAGATGCAGTGATGTGAGATCCGGGGAAGGTCTGGAGCTGGCTGAACATGCGCTGCCCTTTCAGGTGTTCAGGGAGGTCATCTCAGAGGGGCCTGAGCTCTTCCCCGCATCCTTTACAGAGTCCCTCCTGTTCGGTGGGCAGCAGGTCCTCCTGATATCAGTGTTTGCAGGTGGTGACCCTGAGGTGGCAGCGGGTGTTGGACTTGGAGGCTGACCTGCTCAGCTGCTGAGACCCGAGCCTCTGGAAGCCTGCTGTTCCTCACCAGAAGATGGGAATACCACCCACTGCACCCAAGCCACAGCACTGAGGGACCACAAGGGATTCTCTAGTCCAGAGCGATGGCACCCACTCATGCTGTGCTTCTGATGGACAATGGAGGTGACAGGCAATGGTTAGTGCCCTGGGGGCCAAACATCTGCCAAAGCTCTGTACTCACTCAGCTCCGTATCTACTGGTAAGTCACTGGGCACGTCCTCTGGGCAAAGTGAAAGGGAAGAGAAGAAAGGCTTTCTGGAAGTGTCTCTGGATAGCAGTGAGAGGTGTACATCTGAAACCCATGGTGAAGAGCATTCCAGGTAGTGAAGTAACTAGGACAGAAGCAGGCATGCCGTGCACGTGTGTGTGTGTGTGTGTGTTTGTATGTGTGTGTGTGTGTGTTGAGTGTGTGTTGTGTGTGTGTTGTGTATGTATGGTGTGTGTGGTGTGTGTTGTGTATGTATGGTGTATGTGTTGTGTGTTGTGTGTGTGTTGTGTATGTATGGTGTGTGTGTTGTGTGTGTGGTGTGGTATATATACATATGTGAGTGTGTTGTATGGTGTATGTGTGTATGTGTGGTGTGTGGTGTGTGTGGTGTATGGTATGTGTGTATGCGTGTGTGGTATGTGGTGTGTATGTATGTGTGTATGTGGTGTGTATGTGTGTTGTGGTGTGTGTCTGTGGTGAGTGTGTGTGTTGTGGTGTGTGTTATGTGTGGTGAGTGTGTGTGTGGTGTGTGTGTGTGTGTTGGGTGTGGGGTGGGTGTGTGTTGTGTGTGTGTGTTGTGTGTGTGTGTGTGTGTGTGGTATGTGTGTGTGGGGTGTGTGGTGTGTGTGTGTGTATGTGTGTGTGTGGTGTGTGTATTGTGTGTGTGGTGTGTGTGATGTGTGTTATGTGTGTTGTGTGGATGGTGTGTGTGTATGTGGTGTGTGTGTGTAGTGTGTGTATGGTGTGTGTGCGGTATGTGGTGTGTGTGTGTATGGTGTGTGGTGTATATGTACTGTGTGTGTGTGTTGGCCAGTGCAGCTGAGCAGTGGAAGAAAGTGAGGACATAGAGGCTCTGAGGGCCACCACATCACCCAGGCAAAGCGTCTTTATCTTCTGGGTGAAGGAATCATGGTCCACCCAGGCAGCTGCCCACCAGCACTCACTCTCTTTCCACATGGCCTCAATAAGCATTGCTGGAACCTGGAACAGATTCTGAATGAGTGGGTGTGTCTGGGGAGAGGCCCCCAACCCTGAGATTGTAGAAACCTGAAGCCCGGGCATGTGGGAGTCAAGGCAGGTCGGATCTGGGTCATGAAGGAGCGGGTGGGGGAGCCAGAAGGGTGGCAGAGGCAGCCACTTGGGGCTGGCTGGGTGGGGGCGGACTCTCCATGGAGACAGCGTTTGGAAGTATCACTGGAATTACTCACGGAGGCCCGTGCACACACATGCGTGTGCCCAGGGCCATGTGCACACACACACCCGGAGCCCACGCAAGCCTGGAGCAGCTCGGAAGCCACTTAAGGACTGACGTCATCCCTCAGCAGGGCTGAGGACATGAAGTCAATCTCAGAAAGTAGAAGGCAGGCGTCAGGGCCCTGGCAGGTTACAACTTCAGAGCCCACAAGGTAGAGGCATAGGGTAGCACCTCTCTTCCCTGTGCTTGGCCTAGTAGGGACCCTAAGAACTGAGGCCAGTGATCAGACACACAGATGGATGAGAATGGTGGCAGGAGACTGACCCCTGGAAAAAGGAGGGGTCAGGAAGGATGAAAAGCCACACTAAGTCATCTCCAGGAAGTTATGTTTGAGCTGATGATGTCTCAAGGACAGGAGAAGGATGCAGGTGAAGGGGGAGTTCTAGGCAGCGAGCGCAGTATATGCAAAGGGCCTGAGGCAGGAAAAGGACTCACAGGTTCAGAGAATGAGAAAGAAAGCGAGTGTTGTGTGAAACAGGAAGCTGGCCCTCGGAGTGCTGGGCAGAGGCTGTGCCCAGAGAGGAGTCAAGTCCCTGGGCTTGCTCCCAGATGCCTCAGGGTTTTCTTAGACAGGGTTGGAATATGCTGTCGTTGTGTGGCACTGGGTCAGTCGTGTCCCTCTCTGAGCCTCTGTCCTCCTCTGGACAACGGACAGCCCAGTCGGTTGAATGCCAGGTCGGTGTGTACGAAATGCACGTGGTCACCGCAGGACACACGGAGCTTCCTGCCTCCGTTCCTCACATCGCTTATCTGTTTGGAGGGGCTGTGGCCCCATCTTCAGGTTGGACTGGGGCAAGGTCAGTCTCTACGGCAGCAGGGTTACTGTGGCCTCCAGGAGGGTTGGACTCCTGCCAAACAGATCATCTCCTATATTCTGTCCCCAGCTCTGACTCAACGGCCCAAGAGGGGAGCCAGCCCCAGGCCACATGGCAAAGGAGAAGAGTCAGGGTCTCTCCCCCACCCCACCTCGCCTCCTCTGCCTCTCAGCCAGACAGCCATTCTGTCCCGACATACCCCCGACTGCTCCAATCCAATCATCCATTCTTTCCCCTGTGCTCAGTTCTGAGGTTTTGCTCCATCCTTACCCCTAAGTTCTGAACAAAATTAACCACCAGTTAACCCCAGGCCCTTACGCCCTGGTCATCCTCAGTGCCCTGTCACGGCCTCAGCCCACCTGCTCTCCCTTTCCCTCCTTGGACTTGCTGAGCTGGCGTTGTTATTGTTATTATTATTATTATTTTATTTGCCTCAGGACCTTTGCACTGGTTGTTCCCCCTACCAGGCGCGCTGTGCTGCATCCCACGGCAGCATCCCTGTTCCATTCAGGGATTCTCCCAAACTCTGCCTCTTCATAACAGAGCCTCCCTGGTACCCTCCAGGTCTAATCAGGTGTCCCCCAAGCCCCATGTCACTGACTTCGTTTTCTTCAGTGCAGCTGCTCTCTTGTTTAACTCATTGTATCTTCCATTAGACTGAGAGTCTGCTGATAGGAAGAATCCTGACAGAAAGGGAACGGATGGCCTGCTCCTCCCTGGGCAGACTTTGCTGATGGCACGTCCGTCCTGGTAGCCCCTGGCGCCTGAGCTGGACTCTGGTGTTCCCTGCCTCTTCCATTGTCCCAGCAGCTCTTTCTTTGGTCTACCAGCCAGGCTGGCCATTTCCGATCTGCTCCTTGAATCTTGTCTGCTGGTTTGTTCCTGTCCTTGTTGCCTCCGGCCTCAACTGTCATCTTCCAGGAGGCTGACACGGGCCCCGCCCCTCATCCATCTCCTCTAGCCCCACCTCCAAGCCCAGCCCTGTAAACTGGCCATAGGCTGTAAGGGTCCCCTAGGGACGAGACTCAGAAGGCTTCAGGAGCTTCCACTGCACTGAAATCGGATCCCACCCAGCAGCCCCACCTCAGGGTAAGCCATCCCCTTTCCCTAGACAGGTGTCTCCTCCAGCCCTGGCCAACCTCAGACCGCATCCTCTACCAGGCATGGACATGGCTGTGATTATGTGTCCTATTCATCTCGAACCCACACGTGACCTCAGAGCCTCTGTGTAGCAACCTGCACAACACATAAGGATGAGAGCTTGAACAATCTGCCCAAGGTCACACAAATAAGAAACAGGGGAGCTCAATAGGCTCGGTGGGGTGAGCCTTTAGTCCCAGCACTTGGGAGGCAGTGGGAGAGGCGGGTGGATCTCTGAGTTGGAAGCCAGCCTGGGTATACATAAGTTCCAGGCAAGCAAGAGCCGTGGAGAAAGATCCTGGAAGGGGCTGGGGGAGAGGAAAAGGAAACCCAAACCCTACTCTAAAGCTATGAACTGACATCCCTTGATAGCGGGGACTGTAGGGCTGTCTGTCCCTCCTCCTCAGCAGAACCTGGTGCACGGGCTTAGCAGCAAACATTCCAAAGGGAAGCATTTTGACGTCAGGGCAGAAAATACAGGGAGAAAGACGTTGGCATGATCAAAGAACAACCCCAAGAGAGGAGGATCTGTCACGACAGGGAAAGCATGAACATAAGTAGAGGCAAAGGGGGGGGGCGGTGGTGCCTGCGGAATGTGAGGAGGGCTCTGCCTTGTAGGAGGGCAGCCTGCTTTAATTCAGATTTCCAGATCATTCAAACAGTGCAGGTCAAATACTGGGACCAGCCATCCAGGGCTCTTCCTTAAGCCATCCAGGTTGTGCTGGGTACAGGTACCACCAGAGTAGCCCTCCCTCCCGCCCACTGCTTCCCACCCCCAGTGCCGCAGATTGCGGGGGAGGGCCCCGCTCCACGTGCAGGACAAAGCAGCCAGCGCTCAGAGACCACGGTGAGTCACCCTCAAGTTCCCAGGCTGCCCCTGCCACTCAGCTGGGGCTCTGGCTGCCTGAAACAGAGAGGGGGCGGTGCCCATGTGCAGGAGCTGTGACTTCAGTGGGTGACAGGTGTACCGTGATGAGGGCCCTCTGTGGCGGATGTGGTTTGAAGCTCCAGGGTTCAGAGAAAGAAACCAGCAGCTCTGAACCTGGTCCACGAGGCTGGCTTTATCAAGAAGGACACAGATTTTATAAATATCACAGCCCTTGCCTAGATCACATGGCTCGGGGAATTAGATAGAAGGCCAATTAGGAGAAATAGGCTTGGCAATTGCTGCCAGCCGGTGGGGGATGTAGAGGAGTTCACAGTCAGGGCAGGTGGGTCGATGGCTTTGTCTCTCGTCCACAGCCACTAATGATCCCCAGCCCCTGAGGCCAAAGCTAGGATACAGAGTCACAGCTCTTATATAAAAACCCTCAGGCACAACTGAAGGCAGGGGCCAGTGGTTAGGGGTCAAGCTAGAAAAAGGATGGGGACCAGCGGGAATGCTGACGAGATGCCTCAGTGGTTAAGAGTGCTTGTTGCTCTTGCTGAGGACCCAAGGCCTAGAGCCCACATGGTGGCTCACAACCATCTGTCCATCACTCTAGTTGCAGAGAACAGATTACATATAGACAACACACATATACAAACCATACACATAAATGAGTAAACTAAAAAAGAAAGGACAGGAAGAAGGGCTGATGGAAGGAAGCAGAGAGAGAGAGAAGGAGAGAGAGAGAGAGAGAGAGAGAGAGAGAGAGAGAGGAGGAGGAAGAGGAGGAGGAGATCAGGGTTTATGTTAGAGCCAGGGTCAAGGTTCAACCTGGAGAGAGAAGCCAAGGCCCAATCTGGAGCCCAAGTCAGGGCTCAACTAGAGAAGGGACTGAGGCTTGGTGTGGGTTTGAGTTTGGCATGGCACGAGGAGGACTTTCTTCCTGTTGCGTTGGTCTTCCCCAGGGCCTGGCCTCCTTGGGATCCAGACCTGCTCTTCCTGGGGTGGGAGCTGGGAGCATGACTTGAGGGAGACTAGGGGGGAGAACAGAGAGGAGGGCTGCTATTCTAGGCCTCTGTAAATCACAGTGTGGGAGTTAAATATAGGGGGACACCACGTGGCAGGCCGTAGGTGGTTAATGACCCTGCAGGAAGCGAGTCAGAGCCCAGAGCAAGAGTGTGGCAGGAGGCAGGAGGACAAGAGACAAGGAGGCTTGGCCTTGATCTTGAAGGCTCCTGCCCTCTGTGGCCTCAGGTTCATCCCTGTCCTCACTAAACCTCAATTGTCCCATCTCAGGATATATGTGCTGTGTGAGGATCTCTAAACTCCTTTCATCCGCACCAGGCGAGGACTGACTGACGGATGCTCTTTCTCCAGACTGTGCCCAACGGAGAGCTCATGACCTGACCTGCTGCCTTCATGGGTGGAAGCCCCTCAGACAAGAACCATCCCCTATACGCCTCCCCTGACCTGCACTTTGCCCCGGAGCCCATTCTGCCACACGGATGTGGTCCCAGTTGCCTCTTCCATCAGACTGGGAGACCAAGTGTCGGGCTCCATCACTCACTGTCCTTGCCTTCAGGGCTCCAGAGTCATGGCTCCTCTCAAACTTCTGGGGATGACACTTGTAGCAGCCACACTGTGAGTACAGCCACTCCGTGATGGCTCTGAGGACACAGCCCATCTACACAACCTAAATAACCCGTTGTCCTGTTCTTCTCTCAAGGGCACTGAGCATTGTGTGTTTCCCGTTCCCTTGTCTAGAAGCTCGGGAGTTCGGAGTGAGACTCACTCGAGCAATGCCCAGCCTTGGGTTATCACACGTCTGCCACTATTTGTCCTTTCCCCGTCTCTGCTTATTTATCTTTCTAATTCAAGCAAGGGAACTTTCTAGAAGGAGAGGAAGAAAAGACACAAAGAAGCAAACCACTCAGAGCTAAAATGACAATTGCTAAAGTTATATAGGGCACTTGATATGTAATAGGCTCTACTTCATGGCCTGGCATCACTATCTCCCACCTTCCCTAGATCTAGGCACCTACTGAACCAAAGAGCACAGAGAGGTTAGTTGGGTTTTCCAGAGTCACACAGCTAATAAGCCTGAAGGAGAATTTTAAGCTGCTGGGTCCAACTCCAGCTCAGACATGCCAGGTCATGTTTCATGGAAGACCAACGCTACAGGAAGAAAGTCCTCCACGTGCCATGCCAAACCCAAACCCAGACCAAGCCTCAGTCCCTCCTCGAGTTGAGCCCTGACTTCAGCTCCAAACTGAGCCTTGGCTCCTCTCTCCAGGTTGAACCTTGACCCTGAAGCCAAGGCTTTGATGGGCATCAGAGGGAGTTGGGGTGACTGAGTTAGAGAGAGAAGGGGAGATGTGAGGCAAGTATCTGCTCCTGACAGCAATGAAGGGCAGGTCAAGGAGGAAGGACTGGTATTTTTCGGGCTTCTGGATTCGGGAGGAAGTGGGTCACAGGAAGGCTGACCTCCATTTATCATAAGCCTGCGTTTCCTCCCAGTGGGAAGGGCTAGGTGCATCTGAGGCTCTTGACAGTGCCATGCTGGGGACTCCAACTCTGCTGAGGGTAGATGGACAGAACATGGGATAGAAGGAACAGGCGGGGACTGGAGAGATGGCTTGGTGGTTAGGAGCACTTGACTGCTCTTCCAGAGGTCCTGAGTTCAGTTCCCGGCAACCACATAATGGCTCACAATCATCTGTAATGGGATCTGATGCCATTTTATGGTGTGTCTGAAGACAGTGACAGTGTACTCACATACATAAATAAATCTTAAAAAAAAAAAAAAGAAGGAACAGGCAGGAAATGGGGGTCAGCCTGGAGGGCATCAAACTACGATGGGGAGAACTGTGGTGTCCTCGCCCAAGATGTGCTGTCTCCTTGTCTTTCCTGTAATGCGTAGGAGGAGTGCTACAAACATGGAACACTATGGACAGGTTCAGGGAGGATCAAGAATTACTCTGCCCCAAATGCCAGTGTGTTCCCGTTGAAGAAACACTTAATCCGAGACAGCACAGATTCTGCACAGGACTGGATTAGATGAGGAGAACGCCCACCGTCCATCCGTAAACATGCAGCACTGGAGTGCACATCCGAGATGAGACTCCATGATAGCTCGAGGGGCTAAGTATTCATAAACACTGCGGGACCACAGGCCAGCCCAAGGAAGAGGAAGCCAGACCCCACTCCACACCACATGCGATGGCAGAAGACAGATCTTAAAGCGGGCCCAGAGACACAGCTCCATTGGCACGGTCCCTGCCTAGCATGGGATACCCTGAGCTCTGACTCCAGCATGGAATAAGCTGGGTGCGGTGGTGTATGCTTGTAACCCCAGCACCAGGAGTTGGGAGCAGAGTCCAAGGTCATCCTCGCCACAGAGACTTGAGTCCAGCCTGGGCTACATGGTACTCTCTCCCACAATACCAAAATGCAACAAAGCAGACCCCAAGGACACAGACATAAAACGCAAAAAGAAGAAGCCTCACATCAGTAGGAAGGGACACGAAGTGACCTCGGAGGGAAAGCCTCTTAAACAGATGCAGAGAAGAAAAGTCCACGAAAGGGAGGGGCTCCATGATACTACACCAGCATGGCACACAAAGTTCAATGACAAGTGATGGGGAACGGGCAGGGGACGCCTGTGACAAATGCTAAGATGTCCGTTCACTCAAATATCTTCCCCCAAATTAACAGGAAAAAGAGAAATGACCCATTAGGAAGAAAAACAAAACAAAACAAAAAACCCCCCAAAAAACCAAAACACCAACAAAACCAAGCAGGCAAAGTGTATGGGCAGGCATCCTGCAGAAGTCTGATGACCACTCAACGCCTAATGAGGCATTCGACTTCTCTAATGGTTGGCGATGCTAATGAAAAGGAGGTATGTTTTTTTTTCCCAACAGATTGGCAAAATTAAGGAGTGTTAAATCAACTGACGGCGAGGAGCTGAGGATGTGGGAACTCGGATATATCACTCACAGGAGTGCAAAGTGGCACGTTTACCGCGTGGCGCAATTCCGCGGTGTTTATGAACACAGAATCCCTACAACCAAAGCACAGCCCACACCTCGGGGATCACGGTGGAGTCACGCTGCCAGCCGCAAGGACAGGCGAGGTGTGTTAACAGCCGGGGAGTGCTGCCCATCAGGAAGAGCCACGACCTCAGCTGCCCCGTTCTTGAGTAGGTGGGAACAGTGTAATGCAGTGACATGCAAAGATGACTGATGATGACTGATGCATCTAGGGGCTAGCCTGGCTTAGGCTCGGGAGAGTTCCACACGGATCGCATTCCCCCCTTCCCCCTGCCTTCCTCCTTTTCCTCTTCCTTTCCTTCTGCTGCTCTGTGCTGATGACTCCAGGGAATGCAGGCAAGGCCCCAGGCTCTATCCTTGACCTGGACAGCAGTCCACCCTGAGTCCGGCCACACACTGAACCCTTGGTTCAGTCCTCTCCCTGGGCCATGCTGCTGACCACACAGCCGATGGAGGCTCTCACTGTGAATAAAGCAGTTTGGTCCCACAAATGTCCTCAGTCCTACCAGGCTGCCTGCTGTGCTAAGTCCCTACCATCCTTCTCCCCCTACCTCACCCATTCTGTTACTCCACTATCTTTCCCCCCTTTTCTTCTTCCCTTTGCTATAGTGCCAGGCCTTGGGGCCAGAGTTGGGTGTTGGAGGAGGGGATAGCCATTCCTTGGGGTCCAGGAGCTAAGCCAGGGAGTCGTACCTTCAAAGTCACGGGTAAGAGAAGGCAGCTACTTCCACTCAGGGCAACCAATGGCTGCCAAGGGCACCAGCCACGGTCATGACCAGGGCCTCAGATGGCCACACCAGGCCCTTGGAGACAGAATGGCCAAGGACAGCCTAATTAAGTTTGACAGCAGCCCACGAGGCTTATTAAGCTTGAAGCCATCGGGGGAACTGAGGAGGCTGGGCAGCCAAAGCTGGCTCGGCCAGTGGTCCCCACAGGGACACTTGGCTCCATGGCCTGGGACAGCCTGCTCAAAGCAAACCCTGTTAAAGATGCCAAGGAGCTCCCAGACCACAGCTACTGATCTGTCTGGGAAGAGGGAGTGGTGGCTTGGAGCAGCTGTCTTGGGCCTTCATTTGCTTTCTAATTCTGACTGTGTCACCTGAGGGGGTGGTTCTCTCCTGCTAGCCCTTTCCCATCCATGGTTTCTTCTGAGCCTTAAGCTGCCCTGGAGGCCAGAGATAACTATGCTTCTGCTCTGCCAGAGGAAAGAGCCCTAGAGAGGGCAAGTCACTTGTCTGAGGCCACACAGTTGAGGCGGATCCAGGATTTGAACCATAGACTCCTTGGCACCTACTTTGTGGCAATACTAATTTCTTATCTCGGTGGAGCTTAGGTATTACGAGGAGACCATGGCTGCCAGGGGAGAAATGGTACAGGAAGCCAACACCAGCCAAGCCTAGCAGGTCACACCCCTCCTTTGATCTGGATTGGGTTGCACTCAGGATCCCTTCTGATCTTGATGTTTATGTTTGTGACTTTCTGTCTCAAGGACTTCCTAACACCTTCTAGCTAGGCAACCTGGGGGAGCCCCTCACCTCTGCTTGTATGTCTGTGAAAGGGAGCCTTAGGGTAGCTATAAAGAAGAGAGCCCTGGGTTGTCAAGTGCCTGTCACAGGACCCAACACAGAGGAAATATCCCTACCCTCGCTCCATGAGACTCGACCAGCAACTTCCCTAGTACAGTCAGGGGAACTGAGACTAGAGACACGGCCCATGGGTCCCTTTGGCTTTCTAAGCTTCTGTCCTCTCACGTCTGATGTGAGAATAACACCAGCCCTCCCCTGCAGGCAGAAGTTTAGAACTGAGCTGCACATTATATAACGAGCTCCTGCAGGGCTCGTGAAGACAGAGACACGAGAACCATCCAGACCCAGTTCTCAGGTTTGTTCAGTGCCAGGGTCAAAAAGCTGACCTCACAGCTGGGTCCTCAGAAAACCATATTCTGTCATGGTTCTTTAAAAATTCCTGAAGACAGAACCACGGACAGCAGCCCAGTCCCAGGGCAGGGCCAACCTCTCTTCAGCACCACGGACAACTCCCCCGTGTGGTCAGCACCAAGGACAAGGCAGAGGGCGTGGCTCTCCACAGAGGCCAGGGCTGAGGTCAAAACGTCAAAATTTAGTCATCTAAAGCCACCTTTCTCTCCAGCTGGTTACTTACCTCACAGTTGGAAGACCTCAGAGGACCTTCCCAATTCTCTTTCCAAATGCCTGTCTCCCAGCCTGTTTTCTGTTTTTGTCCTACCTTTGGTTAGCTTTTGGGTCTCACGTAGCCCAGACTCCTTTAAACTTGCCATATACCCAGTGCAGGGTTCTGGGACTGCAGACATGCACTAACATGTCCAGCCTCCTGGCTGGTTTACTTTGTGTTCTCTAAACCACTGACGTTTCTTAGACAGATATAGCTCAGAAAGGCTTCTGGGGGTGAGAGGGTACTTGACTGGGGACCCACATCCCCAGGCCAAGAGAGGTCCCTGATGTGCCCTTTTTACACATCTGGCCTCTCTAGGCTTTTGGCTCTAATTCTTCAGGCAAGAAGAAACTCGTCTGAGCCTCCAGCTCAGCGGTCATCACACCACTGAAGCCATTTAGTTATCCTCATTCTGACCACTCTTCTGCATCAAAGGCAAACACTCACTGCATCGCCCAGGATACCCTCAAATTTGCTCTTCTGTGATGGACACCCAGACCTTTGTGTGATGGAGAAGTGGCGCTCACGTGCTGGTTAACTCACCTGTCTCCCACACACACCGTGAGCGCCAAAGGTGCTCACTGTCCCGTTGTGGCCAACGGTTTGGTCAGAAACACCATACAGGGGGGACTGGGTGAATGCATGCATGGCAGCTCTGAGGCAAGTGCAGCTCTTCCGAGAGGGAGTTCCTGTCCCTGGTGCCTAGGGGATCTCTGAGGGACACTCTGAAGTGGCTCTTGCCAGCTTTCCTGCTAGTCACTCTTCCCTCTGCCTAACAGAAGCTGCTTGTTAGAAATGGTCATGGCGTTGGTTTCCCTAGCAGGTAGGATGGGCATATGGTGGCAGAGCAGGCTGGGGGGGTGGGGTGGGAGGCTGGAAATGGAGGCCCAAGCCCTCCTGGGTGGGGCTTCCAGGAAAGCTATTGGTTTTCTGCTAAAAATGGCAGGCTCAGAAAGTAGTAACCTCAGAAAAACTTTTTTTTCCTCCCTAGAATTCAGACAGCCAATGAAGAAGTGGAGCAGACACTTTGTAGCCACGAGAAAGAATAACACAGCCCAAGCGTGGTGGAGGCCTGGACCTTTGGTCACATGACTTGCTGCATTGGCCCTGATTGGCTTGTCTGGATAGTCCCTCCCAGCCTCCTTCCTCCCTCCCCTCGCCTTCCTCCCATTCTTCCCATTCTTTTCCTGCTTTCTGTAGTTCTGGGGGGTCAAACCTAGGGCCTTCGCCAGACCAGGCAAGTGCTTTATTGCTGAGCTGTATCTCTAGCCCTTGAGTTTATTGTTGTTGTTTGGATACAGGGTCTCCCTGTGCAGCTTAGAGCGGCCTTGAACCCTCACAACCTAGCCCAGGCTGGCCTCAAATTCACAACTGCTCAGCCTTCCCTTTCACAGCGCCAGTGTCACAGGCGTGTGCCTCCACGACTGGCTCCATCGGGATTCTTGTTACAATCTCCTGTGGTGTTTATATAAATCCTGTTTGTTTTCTTCTTTTCCATGTAACTAAGTGCGGTTTCCAAAGAGCTCAGCCTTAGAACGGGCAATGTTCACAGAGGTCACATGATTCTCCCCAAAGTGACAAGGCAAGTGGAAAGATTGGTCAGTGGCCACTCAGTCTGTGAGCTCTGTGCTCAGGAGCTATCTGCCTGCTGCCACCAAAGCCTGGATTCCCCTCCTCACCTACAGCTCCCGCCTCTCCTCTAAGCCTTCCCAGCTCTAAGTTCCCCTGTTAGCGCCTTTGCATACCTCGCCCTTCCAAAGCATACTTGCCCAGGTGCGAGGGTTCTGCTCACTTCTGACCATGACCTCCCTCCTCTCTCTGTTCCACTCTCCACTACTGGCCGCTGCTCCAGGAGCCTCCCTCTCCTGGAGAAGCATCTTGGCTGACCCTCAGCCGCTATCAGAGTGACTTTCCAACAGGTCTAGTGTTCAGGCAATCAGGGTCAGGTTCTTGTCACCTCTCTTTTACTCTCTTTCTGTCCTTTGACCCTGCCCCATTCTCCAGGGTACAGAGCAGTCCCCCAACAGTCTGCCTCAAGTGGGTGCCCATCGCCAGGAGACTGCCATTTCTACCGGATCCTGGCTGCATCCAGGCAGCTTAGGCTAGCGACATTTACTGATGGGTTGATTATATACAGAGCTTCCTGAGGGCAGGAGGCCTGCCTATCCTCCCAGCGGAGTCTGGCATGAGGCCTGGCATGGAGCTCCACCGGGAGGCCCTGAATGAAGCTCAGTAATGCTGCCTACATCTTCCTACCACCCACTTTCTACTCTAGCCAGACAGAACTACTCACACTTCCTCAGAGCTTCCTACTGTGGCTACCACTTGGTCTCCCCAGACTAGGCCTCCAGGTAGACCTGGCCTTCTCCTTACGGTTCCACGTGGCAGAACCGAGTGACAAGTGTCCCAGACCCAACAGGGTAAGATGAGACGCCAGGCTGGGGAGACGGAGCGTGTTCACACATGCTCGGCATGGTCACATGGCACCTCTATCTGTTCTGATGCATGTGTTGCTGCGACTGGGTCCTCTATCTAAGTGTGAACCCCCTTGGGACTGCCCACACAGCACAGCCAGAGCTGCAGGGAAGACGGGAAGCCGCTGGTCTCTCCTGAGTCACTGCTTGCAATGACGGTGACGACAAGGAGCCATATTTGTGGAGCACATGCAGCATGTGCCAAGCACTCCCTCCACCCCACCCCCCATGGCCTTTTCACCAGACAGACCTACCGTTTGCCCCATTTTACAGATGGATTAAGAGAGGCTCGGGAAAATGGCACCATCTCTGGGAGATGACACAGACAGGAAGTGTCTAGAGCTCCTATCTCTCTAATCCTGACTGCCGTCTGCCAAGGGGAGCTGAGCCACACCCAGGTGGCCAGTGATGTGCGATGGAGAACTCTCTCCTGCCTCCCTGCTACATCTGAGGAGAAGCTGGAAGCCAGCAAGCACATCATGGCCCTCTAGGCACTCTCCTGGGAAAAGGTTGAGCTGGGCAGACTTACCCTAATCTGCAGCCCCACAGAGGATGAGAGGCCCAGAAGTCTCAGAGCGAACAGAAGTCGGCCTGAGCTCCAATTCCCCAGCAAAGATGAAGATTTTCCCAACAGCCTGGGCCAAATTTATCTGCCAATCCTCCAAAGAGCTGGTTCCAGCGTCTGTCTGGAAATGTCAGCCCGTGTGGTTGGAGGAATGCGAGGAGAGTTTCCCCTAAATAGCAGGAAGCATATGGGAGCGGATGGCGCCCGACGCCCCAACCTGCCAGCTCTTGCTCAAGTGGAGCTAAAAGGGGCCCAGAAGGGTCTGGAATTCCTACCACCTCCCAGGGAGGGGGAGCTGGAGACAAGACAGCAGTAATACACAGGGCAGAGAGTGGGTCCTGAGGGTGGTGAGCAAGAGTTCGTGACAAGGACCCCAAAGGCTCCTATAAGCCACAACGTGTCACCATTCACGGAGCACTGGCCACATTCATGGGACTTAAATGGTCCCATCTGAACTCTGCAACCATTTCTGAGAGGGGATCCTGTTATCCCCATATCGCAGATGAAGAAACTGAGGTTTGGAGCAAGCACATGAAACGTGGGCTGGGAAGGACTTGTCAGATCCTTAACTGAGTCACAGTGCTCAACAGACTCACTTCCAGGTTGCCGGGTCAGCTGTGGCTGGAATACTCCCAGAGAAAGGGAGCTCACTACCACCCCCCCTTACTCCATCTGCAGAGAGCTCTTTATGTCCCAAAGGTTTCTCTGGCCTAAGTTAGAGTCTCCTTCCCTGTGGCTCTTCTGTCAGTACCAGAGACTGGTAGCTGGGCCCCTTCCTGTCCCCTACCATGTCCTCACACACTTGCCCACTGAGAGCTGGGCTCCTGAGGACCCCTTGGCTCCCTTCACCTACCTCTGTCTTGACCATGATAAGTAAGAGAGAAGCCCCAGCCCTAAGATCTCCAATCTCAGCCGGCCTCTCCGGTCCCTCCTTCCCTCCTCTGCAGCTAACCTTTCACCCCGGAGGTTGGTGAACTCTGGGCAGAGCTGTTCTGCCAGGCTGAGCCCAGTGTCACTTTTCTTCCTGGAGAGCCATATTCACTCTCAGGTCTTTGCTGGAAGGGACAAGATGAATTGCTCTGGCCACAGGGATTTCCAAGCAAGCATCTCCTCCCTCTGATCTCTTGTGTCTTGTTTGTCATCACTGACAGAGGGAGACACTGCTCTCCTTAGCTGAGGCTGGCCTTGCCTCGGTGAGACACCTGGGTGTTCTCGCCCATCTTTGTACCTGGTGTCTGACACTTGCTGGGTGTCCATCAATGCACTGCCGAGAGCTCGTGAGTGAAGGGATGCTACAGGGCATGGTGAAGACTACAGAGGATTTGATCAGAAACAAAGTAGCCATACAAGGTTTAATCAATGAGGATTTAGAAGGGTATCTGAGAAGGTCTGGGACTCTTGGGGGTTTGCAGAACAAAATTATAAAGACTGAGTAGAGAAGGTGGCCAGGCTCCACCTTAGGGGATGGGAGTGGGTGGAAAGACAGGCGTATGGGTGTAGGGGTGGGAGAGGATGGGTCATGTCCTACCTCTGATTCTAGCTTGCCTGTGCTGTTGTAGAAATTGTTTAGCTTCTCTGAACTCCTGTGTCCTCGTTTGTAAAGTGCAAAGGGAATCTAGGGAACTGGCAGCATCAGCAGATGTGTGTCCCAAGATCCAGTTTGACCCAGCTGGGGTCAGATTCTCTCTTCTGCCCTTCATTCAGAAGGGCAGGGGCTATGGATACCGGGTTCCATTAACCTGAAGCCTTGATCTGGAAGTGCAGGCCTCCACCTCTCTCCCCTGGCCAGCCACTTAGGAGACATCCCTCAGTGTCCTACGTCTTGGCAAGATTTTGGACTTGGTCCTGTGACATAGTTTTCTAGCCCACAGTGGGGGAACAAGGAGTGAGCTCCCCATCTCTAAAGGTATGCAAACATGGCTAGGCATTTTGGGACATGGGTTTCTGAGAATGATAAATACAGGATTCCTTGACAGGCCTTTGGGTCCCTTCTCTCATTTTCCACACGAAGTCTTGACCCGATCCTCTCAGACTAAGCTCTCAGCTTAAGGCAGAAAGCCCAGGATCCACCCTTCTCCTACAGTATCCTTCTGAGGAGCACCATCGCCTCTCCAGCATGAAATACAAACTCCTACTCTGGCATTCAAGGCCCCTGTGATCTGGTCCTGAAATGTCTTATCTGACGGTTTGTACCCACCACCTGCCCCTGGTCCTTTGGCGTGTGGCTCCTCCCACTGCAGTATTCATCCAGCACCCTGGTGCTTTGGCCATCACCTCTTCTTGGAAGCCTTCCTTGCTTCCTTGCTTCCAGGCTGGCTTCTGTGTTTCCTCTGCCCTCTGTGCATATTCTCTTAGTTCCTCCCAATTCTAGGCTAGTCTTCTGTGGGCTCCCAGCCCCCTCCCAAAACCAGGACTGCTCCCTTCTGAGGGAGGCACCTCCTGAATGACACCGGGGCCCCAACGGTTCCCAAATTCTGACTCACTGTGTGAGGCTGCCTGATGGGCTCTGACACTGAGGTCCGGTTCAGGACTCCATGGGCAGCTGCTTTGTTTTGTCTGATTACAAAAATCACACATCAGGCTAAGAGCAGTGCTGCATGCCTGCAACCCCAGCACTTAAGGAGCTGAGACAAGTGCAGGGCACGAAGGCACAGACTAATCCCAGCACTTCAGAGGCGAAGGCAGGCAGATATTTGTGAGTTTGAGGCCAACATGGTCTACAAAGTGACCTGGCCTGGGCTACATAGTGAGATCCTGTCTCAAAACAACAAAGGTAGGGGTTGGGGATTTAGCTCAGTGGTAGAGTGCTTGCCTAGCAAGCACAAGGCCCTGGGTTCGGTCCCCAGCTCCGAAAAAAAAAAGAAAAAAAAAACAACAACAACAAAGGTAGTTAGGTAGGTATGTAGGCAGGCAGGCAGGCTGGCAGGTGGGTAGATAGACAGACAGACAAGCTGAAACAGAAAGATTATGAACTTGAAGCCAGCCTGATCTACACAGTGAGACCCTATCTCAAAAAACCCAAAACCAACAACAACTCACACATCTTGGGGGATTTAGATATTCATAAAGAGAAATATACTGGGTCCGACCACCTCAGATGTTGGCCACCTCAAGTCACAGCCTACCATTGACTTGGCAGCATCACCCTACCCCCAAGGAGGCTATACATAGGCTAGGCTGCCAATCAGAGCACAGAGCACCCCTGGGCTGCCAATCAGAGCACAGAGCACCCCTTAACAACAGCAGTTGATTGAGGGGTGGCCACATCCACGCTAAGTCTTGGTTCTGGGAATTGGGTTGAGCTTCTGGGAAGACGTCGCACTGACTCCTCTGGATGGGCAACTTGTCACTTACACAGGGCATCTCTGTGAGAGCTGGAGCCACACAGAGGATTCACTGTTGAGCAGTCAGGTCCTGGTGACACTGTCTATGCCTCTGGATCCAGGAGAGCCTGGATCTCACAAAGCAGGTCACCCTCCCCCAAAAGGCAGGTATGGGTTCCTGTCACTTGAGCTACGGAGATCCTGAGTGAGTAAAAATTAAATTAGAGCCCAGCCCTCGCTTCACATCAGAGGACGTTACTATGAATGACTCAGTGGCCATCCATCCAGACCCAGACATGTCCCTAACCAAGGGAATAAATAAACACATTTTTCTATTAAAAAAAAATCAGTGGATATCTAAGTAGGTTCCTCCTCTCCTAGCATTCAGATAAGACTCCAAATCTAAGGATCCTTCAACAGTGCATCATTTAAACACATTTTTTTTTCCCAGAACAAGGTCTCACTGTGTAGCTCTGGCTGTCCTGGAACTTACTATATAGACCAGATTGACCTTGGTTTTGAACTAACAGAGACCAGTGCACCATTTTTAAAACTACATTTGTTTATTTGTGTGTTCTGTGTGTGCTGTGTGTGCTCTGTGTGAGTATGCTCTGTGTGTATGCTATGCTCTCTCTGTCTCTCTGTCTGTCTCTGTCTCTGTATGTGTGTGTTGTGTTCTCTCTGTCTCTCTGTCTCTGTCTCCTCTCTCGCTCTCTGTGTCTCTCTGTGTCTCTGCCCCCCCACTGTGTGTGTGTGTGTGTGTGCACTGTGTGTGTGCTGTGCTCTCCCTGTCTCTTTGTCTCTCTGTCTGTCTCTGTCTCTGTATGCGTGTGTTGTGTTCTCTCTGTCTCTGTCTCCTCTCTCTCTGTCTCTGTGTCTCTCTGTGTCTCTGCCCCCCCCTGTGTGTGTGTGTGTGTGTGTGTGTGTGTGTGTGTGTGTGTGTGTGTGTAGGTAAGAGGACAATTTGTAACAGTCGGCTATCTCATCTCCATCCATCATGTGGGCCCTAAGGATTGAACCCAGGCAGCCAGTCTTGGTGGCAAGCACCTTTACCCACTTAGCCATCTTGACAGCCCCCCACGCTTAACCTCCTGGTTTTTTTTAATCTCCCATTTTTCCTTCGACGATGTGCCACGGACATGTTTCCATGTCAACAAGGACAGATCTACAATGCTGTCTCCACAGTACAGAGAATGCTGTCAGCTGCTGGACGGACTGTATTTAACCATCTCTCACAGACAGATAATTGGGTAATTTCTAATTTATCACCATCATCAAGGGCGGCTCGGTGAGGCTGCTGGTGAAATAAGTACCGTGTCTGCATGTGTCGGATTATTCATGACGGAGAGCCCCGAGACTTGGAGAGTTTGGCTTCCTCAGCTGGAGTCTCTCTGCTAGAGATTTAAGGTTCTGAGCATCCAGAAGCCACAGCCTGTCTTTCCAGGCAGGGCTAGTGGAGGCTCGAGGGCCAACATCTCTCCAACAGCAGCCCCTCTCTCTGGGGATGGTGTTGACTGGTGAGGCAGGTTAGTAGGTCAAGGGGAATGGCTAATGTTTCGGGTGGGGTTGCTGTGATCGGGGGCTTTGTTGGTCCTGTGCACAGAGCTAAGCTGTCCTCCTTGGGTGTCATCTCCATGACTAAGGAAACAGGCAACCTGAGGAGGCTGGCAGGATGTGACGTTACACAGTAGCACTGAACACTTGCGGTGTCACGCTGGTATTATTCTAGCTCTGCCCAGGTCAACTCTGATGCTATCCATCTCTTTGTTTTGCAGAAAACAGTCCCAGAGAAGATGAGTGACTTGCCCAAGGTCACACAGTCAAGAAGGAATAGAAATGAGGCCCAGTCCGATCTGATTTCCCAATCCCTTAGGTCCGCATGCACCAGGGGAAGCACTGGGAACAGCTCTATAAACTCACGAGTCTGATGAAAATGGCCTCATGTTACCCATGCTGGCTTATAACCTCTTTTTTTTTTAAACTCCACACTATGAAGTTCTTTCTGCAACAGTAAATTTAGATCCCGGCCCCATTTCTAACAGGCGCGGCAGGCACCACTGTACAGCTGCAGCAAACAGATTTAACTAGTCCCCTGGAGATGGACAAGTGGCTTGTTCCCAATTGCCCTGCTATTACCAGCGACACTACCCCGAGCGCTGATCTGTGTCCTGTTAGGCAGTCCTGTGTCACAGTGTGGCCCCGGGCTGTTAGTCTACTTCACTGCGCTGGTCCCATCTCCTCTCCCTCTGTTTATGTGGGTGGTTGTGTAACATCAGTCCTTCCCCAAGCCTGGGTGCTCTGGGAGGGGTATAAATGAGTCTGACTGCTCTCAATAAACCTCCTTGGAATGTATGGATGCCTCTGGGGCTGGTGCCCAGAGAGAACAGGGCTGCCAGCTTTGGGCCTTGGAGAGGCTTCTGAATACCATGTTCTAGGGCTGTCCCCAGCACCAGCTGGGCATACTGCTCTGCCTGAGTGCAGTCCTAGCCACGAGCAGCTCAGGCACTGTGGGGTCCTCAGCACCAGGTCCAGTCTGTTTGTTTATCATTCCCAGGAGTGGGGTTTCTCTGCCACTCCACCAACAGAGCCCATGGAGTCTCACCCTAGTCACTTCTCTCCTGACTTCAGAGCCATCACCTGCCCAGCTAACTCCATAGGGCTGCTCTGTGCTTGACAAGATAACAGGTTCAGTGCACAGCAGGCTTGCAGGAAGTGAGTTTAGAGTGGTGGTTTTCAACCTGTGGGCCAAAACCCCTCTTGGGGTCACACATCAGATATCCTGTCTATCATATTCATATTATGATTCCTAACAGTAACAAAATTACAGCTATAGGGTAGCAATGCTATAGTTTTATGGTTGGGGTCACCACACCATGAGGAACTGTATTAAAGGGTCACAGCGTTAGGAAGGTTGAGAACCACTGCCTTGGAGGTTGGATTTGAGCCTGCTTTCTCTGAGTGACCTCTTTTTACCTTGAATGAGCTTGAGTCTTCCACAGCCCCTCCCCAGCAGTCCCTTGCAATGTCTGGCTCCTGCCTGGAGCATTTGTCAGGATCCTACCCCTCCCAGCTGCCCGTGACTCCAGGTACTTGCCTAGCTCCCCACACCTCAACCATGCAAGAGACACAGACACAGCAGAGACAGACAGAGGGCTCCTGACCTTCTGGGGTAGCTTCCAAGCTCAAGCTTCCCTTGTTGCGCTGGAGGCTTGAGCTCCTGTCTGGTTTCTCGCCTTACCGCTAAGCATATGCCAAGCAACTTTATCTTCTGAGCCTGACTTTCCCCTTCCCTACAAAGGGTAAAATAAGGAAGTCTGTGAAGAATTGATGTAGTAAAAGAAAAAGGTTACATGCTAGGCTGGGGTGCAGTTTAGTTTGGTGATAGAGCACTGCCCACCACATACAAGCTTCTGGGTTCCAGCCAGCAGAATTAAATAATAATTAAATAAGACAGGGAGGATGACACTCGACTGTAATCCCAGCACCTGGAGGCAGAGGCAGGAGGATCTCTTGAGTTTCAGGCTTGTCTCAAATAAGTAAATGAATGAAATACATATATACATTCATGCATACATACATTCATACATACATACACATACATACATGCACACACATACACACATTCATTCATTCATACATACATACATTTATACATACATACATGCATGCATTCGTGCATGCATACATTCATACATACACACATATATACATTCATACATGCATGCATTCGTGCATGCATACATTCATACATACACACATATATACATTCATACATACATACACATACATGCATACATACATATACACAAATACATACATTCATACACACACATTCATACATACATGCATTCGTGCATGCATACATTCATACATACACACACATATATACATTCATACATACACATACATGCATACATACATACACACATTCATACACACATTCATACATACATACATACATTCATGCATACATACATACACACATACATATTACATTCATACATAAATACATACACACACATTCATACATGCATACATTCATACATACATACACACATACATTCATACATACATTCATACATACATATATACATACACATACATTCATACATACACACACATTCATACATACATACACACATACATACATTCATACATACACACACATTCATACATACATACACACATACATACATTCATACATACATACACACATACATACATACATACATTCATACATACATATATACATACACATACATACATTCATACATACATACACACATATATAATATTAAAACAAAAATAGGAAAACCCTTAGTAAGGAGCCTGACAATTGATTAATAAATGGTAACTGTTACTGTTAGAGCTGGATTTTTGGGAGGATGCGTGTGTCATTTACTGTGACGTGAGGAACGTACACAAGACAAAAGTCGAGTGTGCTAAGTGACCAGCGGCCAGGGCTGTACCCCGCCCCCAGGCCAGCAAACAGAGTTTACTGCCCTACAAGCCCCTTGTGTCTTCCAGCTCACTGGTCCTCTTTGACACAGACAGTGGATGTTTTTCCCAGGCTTTGGTGATGCTGTTACTATTGTCAGTAAGTGGACAAGACTCAATCAATCCATTGATCAGTGCTCGTGGCTGGCTCCCTGACCTCAATTCCCTGGGGACCCTGTCCTCCCAGCCGCCTCTGCCCAGGCACAGAGGCTCCCTCAGAGCTTCCCTGTTCCTTAAATAAGCAGCTTGTTAACGAAATCGCAACAGTAACACCTCCCTCGCGCCACCCCGGCCTCCATCTTTCCACGTGATCCTGACGGCTGCTCCCTGCCGGTGCCAAGGAATCCCTTCTCCGTCACTGGGCCACACACAAGGGGGCTGTGAGCGATGGCAGCTGTGCTTCCAGAATGTGCCCTAGGGCGGCGGAGGCCTCAGAGCAGTGCTCATCAGCAGGAGAGGCTAAGCCCTCTGTGAGCCTCGGGGAGTTGAAATGAGAGGCTGAAGAGTGCCAAGCATCCACCAAATGCCAGGCACGTAGTAACTGCTTGAGAAATACCCACTGCCTCACAGGCTGGCCCTGCGACACACACTGTCCCCAGAGAGACCCCGGGCCTGCCTTGGGCAAACCCAGTATGTTTGTCAAAGGCACTCCCTTCTCTCAGACCACCATGTTCCCATCGATTCTGTGGTGACAACTTCCCAGCCAAATGCAGCAGGTGTCTCTGGTCGCCAGGCTGACCGGGGGCCAGGCCGGGGGAACCGAGCTGGGGGTAGGTACTAATTAATGGGGGCAAGGCTGGCACTGAACAAATGTGCAGCATCTGGTTCTCAAAGACGTCCATTATTGACAGCGAACTTCTCGGGTTTTTATATTATCCTCGGCATTTGCATATTATGCACATTTACCAGTCTTTCCTCCCCTTCTTATAAGCATCTCTTCAGGGAAGCTAGCAGCTGTTGGCAGGTGGAGGGGTTGGAAGCAAAGGGGGCTGGCACCACGCTGAGGGCCATTATAGCAGCTCTCTGGGATCCCAGAACGCTGATGGTTTCCTGGGTCCTGCTGGAGTCTGGTGAGACATCTTGAGGGATTCCCATATTCCCCAGTCCCCTTCCTTGATCCCAGCCCCTGGGAAACAGGGAACTCAAGAAAGCAGATCAACCCAGGCTAATGGTGGCTGGGGGCTCTTGGGTTTCCTTACTCATGAACTAGACCTGTTATACCAGCCGGACCTTGGGGTGGGGAGAGACTGTGTGAGAACAGGGAGGTAAGTGAGCCAGGCACTGTGGTTAGCGCCATGTGGGCCTGAGGAGGCTGTCCCTGCTCTGAGGGAAGGACGACGGGAGAGCCAGGCTTTGTGAAGACAGTGTGGGTGTGGAGGGACAGTCAGAGATAAGGCTGAGCCCAGTACCTCATTGGGTGAGTTTAGGCAGGTGGAGCAGGTGGAGGAAGAATGTGTTCTTGTGGGCCCTGTCACGTCACAGCCTGTAGCAAGCTCCCCTGCTCCCCTCCACCTCCTGCGCCCACGCTGGGCACCTACCCCAGCCCTGGGTGTGGCATTTGAAATGTGTGGTGCTGGGTTTGCCGATGACGTCCATCCTTGGCAAGGGCTTCCCCTCACTGAGGCAGGGCCCTGGGAAACATCTTTACCATGCCCACCTCCAGAGTTGTCGGGAGGATGGGGTATACCCAGTTGGTTAAACTGTGATTGTGCCCAGACAGGGACACTCTTATGGAGGTCCCTCTGCCAGCGTGTGGGTGCTGGCAGTGGGATAGCTGGGCATTTCCTGAAACTGGCAAGCACAGCGTTGGGTGAGGTGCCCAAGCCTGTGGCTGTACTTATCAACCAGGGAGCCGCGTGCACAGGAAAAATGGTAGCCGGCAAGTATGCTGCAGATGACACCTCGGAAGCGGGTGTGGGACTGAGGACTGCGACACACATCCCTCCAGCACGCTGCCGTCAGAGGTATGGGTTGGGCCCTGGTCACACAGGGGGGCCAAGCAGAGGGTGGCGGCACCAGTGTCTGCAGGACACAGGAGGAACATTGATTAGCCAGAAATGAGTGCCACACCCTGAGACCTTCAGGCTAGCCTAGAGAGGGGGCAAGTCGGCATAGTTGTCATAGAAACCCAAGTGTTTGTGTAACAGTGTATTTTCCAGAGAACCCTGGCACCCCAGCTCCTGGGAAGCCCACGTTGTTTTTAGAGGTAGATTTGCATGTCATGCATATTTACAATGCCTTTCCCACCACCCACAGGATCCCTGCTGCAGCCAGCAGTGGGGAAGCTTTGGTTCCCCAGTCCTTCCTCAGCTTGCTCCTCCCTCTTGCCCTTCCCCACTTCCCTACTTCTCGAGGGAAGTCAGGAGAGGGGCCAAAGTCACAGCACCGGAATTCAAATCTCAGCCTGGCCCCTGCGGATAACAGGCAGGTAACTTCCTCTCTGAGAGCCTCAGTTTTTCTTCTTGCTAAGAGTACTCTTCTGCGGCCCGCTGGGAGGTCTGAGAAGACAATGCAGGAAGGATGCTGGCATAAGGTACTGCCTTGGGGAAAACCCTGGGAGGTGTCCCTCTCCTGTCTCAGCAGCCTGAGTGCCTCCCTGGGAGAGCGGAGGGATGCCAGGCATCTCCAGTCTGCTTGCCTGAGCAGTGCCCGTTCCCCAAAACCACTTGCTGCCTGGACATTTGTAAACGGGAAGTAAGCTTTCCATTGCACACCTACCCAGGAGGCCTCAGAGGACGCCCTTCTGTCCTCCCATTCTACAGGTCACAAAACTGAGACTGAGAAACCAAGGCATCATTGGCACAAGGGCCAGAATCTGAGCAGCTAGACTAGGGTTTGAACTTAGTCCCTTCACAGAGTCCTGGAAGGAGACACAGGGACCAGTTCACCACAAGAAGAAGCAAGAAGGGGCAGGCAGAGGTTGGAAGTTCACAGTCTTCATTTGTTATCCCTAGGCCTGAGGATACTCTCCTAAACTCCCTGCCACCTCCCCAGGGTCCGCCCAGAAATGGCGCCTCCCACATACCAGCTCCCACACTGCCACGTGTGCAACAGACTTTCCTCCTTCTCAACGTAAGAAACTGAGGCACACAGCATGGCAGGGCAGGAGGAAGACTCCTGGTCTGGGTGTCTCCAAATCTCCACAGAACCCTGATACTCCTTTGAAGAGGAGCACACACTGATATCCGATGAGACCCATGCAGCACCTCTAACCTCTGGTTCTAGGACAACGCAGCCCATCTCCCCATGGAAGAGCATCCCCGGGGCAAGCAAAACACACAGGACCAGCAAAGGTTTGGGTAGCAGGAAAGATAACATGGGACTCAGTGAAATGGCACGCACTCAGAAGTGTGCACGGAAGCCCTGTCTGCATCGCGCAGTGTAGGGATCACTGCACTCTTCTTCAGCTTGGGAAGATGCCGTTCCCACCGACTTATCACTCGGAGCCAAATCCTCCCAGCATATGAAGGAACAAGCAACAACAGAGGGAAGCATCCGGACTTGGAGGGTTCTAAGTCCCCTTGAAGTCCCCAAGTTTGCCTCCTACGGGAAGGCTGCAGGTCCCCGACCCCTCATTCTTCCCTTCTCTAAGATGGTAGCAGGCCCTAGGCCCCTGCTGGCTGTGACACCGGTTAAACCCTGAACTTCCAACACAGGCAAAGACAAAGAAGGCCTCCTGCGCCCAGCGCCACAGACATAGACTGTCACAGGTGGCTTTGACTCTGTAGGGATAGAAAGGATAGAAAGGAGAGTCAAGTCCAGTGGAGGCTGCCCCGGGCTCTGGTGGGGATGAGGGGTGGGAGGAAGCAGTTGCTGGGGCAGTAAAGAGGCTCTGAAATGGACCGCAGTAATGGACACACAGCTCTGTGGATGAGCTAAAGGCCACCCAACAGGACACTTTCATGAGCGAATCATAGGGCACACGAGTTTACGGCTCACTTGGCAAAACCATCCCGACCCCTCTGAAAATAACACCACAGAACTTCCCGGTGGCCATCTGTAATCTGGGAGCCTCTGGCCCCCTTGGGGGAAAACCCACAAAATGTGCTCTCAAGAAGCCCTCTGCCCGGGGTTGGGGATTTAGCTCAGTGGTAGAGCGCTTGCCTAGGAAGCGCAAGGCCCTGGGTTCCGTCCCCAGCTCAAAAAAAAAGAACAAAAAAAAAAAAAAAAAAAAAAGCCCTCTGCCCCAGAGGTCTCGGTGCTTTTGGAAAGCCACCAGACCCCTAACTGGTTCCCACTGGTCCCAGGACCTCTTGGCTATCTCCTTCTCACTGCTGGATACACTGTCTGCCCCTAGGCTTCATGTCTAGCCTCACGGACACTGCTGCTCCCTCCAACTGGGATGCGACCAGGTTAAAGCATCCTCACCGCACCCACAGGTGCAGCACTCATCGTGGAACTTGACACCCAGTAGGCCCTTTACCAACTGAGTGTCAAATGAGAATTACAAACCCTAGTGTGCGGAGTTGGTTCCAGATCAGGGCTGCACTCCCCTCTAACCATGTGATCCTCAGAAGACCAAATAACTACAGTGAGTCTCAATTCCTACCCCGGAGGGCGCATGGAATTAACGGGAATCATGGCGGTGGTGAGTTCTTGATGAAGCGTTTCTCCCTAGCTGTTTCCACATAAGCCCATCTTTCCGGCTACCAAGCTCTGGGCTCATTCCTGACACCTTTCTCTTCGCATATCCAGGCTAAGCCGCGGCCCTGGGCCCACCGCCATGTGGCAGGAAGCTGTACAGCCACACGCTCCGTTACCTCAAGCTCTGACCTGGGTTCCTCATTTTTTTTCTTTTTAAAATTCTTGCTCCCAGACACAGAAACCAGAGAGCTGTCAAGTGAGAATTCATGTCGGCTCTTACCCTCCTCAGCTCTAAAATCTCCAGGGCCCGACTTCACCTCACGTACAAGCACACAAGCCTTCAGCCACCACAGGCAGCCCTGCTCAGTTCAAGCATCCCCTCGCCTTTGCTTTCCTGTGCCAGGCCCACTGGCCTTCACGCTCTTGCTTGACATACAGGCATGCACTTGCCTTGGGGCCTTTGCTCTTCCTTTGCCCTGCACGTTAGTGGTCCAGATATCCTCAAGCCTTCTCTCGCCTCCTTCACAACCTTTCTGGCACCGACAGCTTGACTGGATGAGAGGGCCAGGCCTCCCTGCACACTGGCCAATGGCTGTCAGGATAGCCCCGCAGTGAGGAGTTTTAACTAAACAGCAGAGGCTCAACATAAAACTTCAGGCTCTCGGTTGCTGAGTGGCCCTGGGCAATCTTCTTCATATTTTGGTTTTGCTTTGACCCTAGGTCTTGCTGTGTAACTCTGACTGGCCTGGAACTTGCCATGTAGACCAGGTTGGCTTTGAACTCAAAATGATCAGATTGCCTCTGCCTCCCTAGTGTTATGTTGAAAGGTGTGGCCTGCCCACTTTTCTGGGCAAATTTCTTAACTTCTCTGCTGATATCTAAGATATCAGTGACTTTGAGTGACTCGAAGTCCCCTCCCAGGTTCAGCAGAATACAGGGTGCTGTTATTTTCTGACCGTTCCCCTGAATGTCCTTAGTGTCTAAGTTTTATCACCCAGGCTTGTGGCTTGCCCTTCTCTGCAATGTCATCATCACCAAAGGGGCCTTGCAGCTTGTTGGCTCCTCCCACAAGACGCCCCGCCCCCCCCATCGCAGAGTTCTCACCAGGTCTCACACCCAGTACAGCTGGCATTTGAAGTTGATTAGCAAAGGTTAATTATTAGCAATTATTTCCTATGGTAAGTGGATATTTACTGACCCCCTGACAGGTTCTGGGTTTCTCCTGCTTCCCTCACACAGGCATTTCTCTCCAGCCAACCTCACACCTCAGAGGCCCTATGGCAACTGTGGCCTGCCCTGCTTCCATCTTGAATCCTGTGTGAGTCACAAGCCCAGACTCTTACCCCTTCTGCCATCCTCTAACCTGATCACCTTCCTGGGCTACCATCAAGTGACCAGGGGCTCTTCTGCCCCCTTTCCTCACCTTTCATCTTCTACATAAAAATTCTGCCCATGTCTTGAAGACACATCTTTCAAATGACCCCGACCCCTAGAGCCATCTTGCAGGCCCACCTCTGCTCCAAGCACTGCTCTCTCCTGCTGCCCCGCTGCCTCCCGCACCCACTTCTGTGGAAGGATTCTTTTAAGACCTTGATTGGAATGAGGCTCGTGCCACAGCTGGGAGGTCGAGTTCTTGGCAGCTCCAGGTCACGGGGACAAGGGCATTCCGACAGACTCGCCAGCCTTCCTCCAAAGCTATTGGTCTTACCCTCCCATGCAGTTAAAGTAGTGTTTGTTGTCCAAAACTTCAATTTGCAAAACAGACTTACACTGGAGCTTTTAGCTCAATAAACTTGAAATGGGAACGCGGTTTCTAAAAGCAGCCCAGACAGCTCCTCCTGTCCCAGGCACTCTGCTGGCCTGGCCTGCCTCCGAAAGACACTCCCTCCGTCCTCAGGTCTTCTCACTCAATGCCAAGGCGGTGACCTTCTGGCCTGCACGGCTCAGTGGCATGCACACTGACCTCCCAAATCCCTCAACCCAAAGCCTAGGTTCCTCAGCCTGTTCCACAAAGCCCCTCTCCCAGCTGCCTCCTAGCCTCACCTCAGGCTCCTCAGGACACATTCAAATACCCAAACGTGCCCCACCCCCTCCTTGCAGTCCACTTCTCCCCATGATGTCACCAATCATGGGATTCCCTGAAGCAGAAATACAGGCACCATTCCAACTCCCTCCTGCCCATTTCCTCACAAAGCCTGCTTCCTGCCTCTGTCCCATATCTTCCAGACTACGACTGTCTCTCCTATCCTACCATGTATCTCCCTCAGAGCACTGGAACACAAGCCATTTGGCTACCATTCACCACCAAGATACCTGCTCCTAGTCTACTGGTCCATACTGGCTGTCCCTAAATCCTCATAGCCCATTCTCCAGGCCACCATTATAACTAAAGTCTCCTTCACAGGTCATTATGACATGAAAACTGACATGGACCTCATTCTTAGTCTCACGATTCTCACTCAGGAGCTGGACTGTGAGGAAGGAAACCTGTGTAACCTCGGGGCTGAACGAGGCAAACATAAGAAGGAGGCCTGTGCTACAGGATGGAGGTGGGACCGGACCAGGCAGAGGGCAGGATGGAAGGGTCCACTATGGCTGACTCCAAAGGTACCCAGAGGACCAAGTGAGGCATGGGACCTTCTCAAGCATGAACTCTGGAGCCTGTGGTCAGATCCAGTGACACTTGGTAGCCACTGATGGTGGAGGGGTGGTGACCTCAGTGTTCCCTCTGTGAAGTGGGAATGTCTCTCACTCAGGTCTGATGTGAGAGTCACAGCCCCTGCGTAGCCATCTTTCCCAGCACCGTGGCTGCTTTGGCCTCCCCGTCTTCCAGGGGAGGCATCCAGAGACCCCTTAGTAAACCCTCAAACCTCAGGGAGTACTGAGAGCATGCTTGGTTCTATTCACACATCACCGGTAAAGCTTTGCTTAAAGGTAGGCAGAGCAGGAATTAAAAACAATAACTAATAATAAAGTAGAATTATAACAATACACTATAATAAAAGGTATGCAAATGCACCCTCTCCCTCTCTCAAAATATCTTATTGTACTGAAGGTCTTGACAATCTTAGCACACAAGCAGTGTGGCTAGGAGGGTGAAGAACTGTGAACACCCACCAGGCAGCTGGCAGCCAGCAGAACGCTTTGCCCAGAGCAGGCGCCACTGGGCCTTAGCTGTTAACTCCGTGCTCACTGGCTGGCGGGGCTTGGTTGTGTCTGTAGGATGCAGCGGACTGGCTAGAGCCTAGGACTGGGAAGAGAGGCCAGCTTCAGCTCTAAATTCTGTCTAGCCCTTCCTTGCCTCCTGCCCTGAGCCAGTCTTACCTGCTGTGGCCAGAGTCCCAGATCCATGCTCAGTAGCCATGAGACCCAACTGCCACTCCTGATTTGGAGAAGCGGAAGCAGTTGCCCCAAGCTGGAAATGGGAGCTAGAGCCAGGTGGGGAGGCTCCCCTCTGAGTGGCTGATCTGAACACCTGTCACCTCTCACAGCTACAGAACAAGGCTTGTCAGCAGTCACAGCATATCTTGACATGTTACTCCTCTTCCAGAGGCCCCTGCTTCTTCCTCTACCCGTCACAGCTCTGAAGGCTGCTGGTCACCCATTGTGCAGCGGAGGGCACTGTGTGACCTCAGGTTGTACATGGTAAGTGAATGCCTGGGCAGGGGCAAACTCCCGTGAGTCACAATTGGGCCCGAGGATTCTCCCCAGAGTTAGAAGTGTCCCCTGTGATCCCACATCCCATGGTTGCACAATGTCCAAGTGTGAAGGACGATGTATGTAACAGAACTACTCTGACCCACGCTGTCCACACGGGGTCACAGCTCGATGGGCTTGCAGAACCAAATCTATAAAGTCTGACAACAGTGCACAGCTCGTGCCTACTCTCCTGCTGGCTCGGGACTGGGTGGTCTTTGGCACTACAGCCTCAGACCCCATTTCCAGGGTGCTCACAATTTGCTAAATGTTGCTAGAAAGCCACACCACGAACCACTGGCTGGCTGGCTGGCTTTCAACTCCAAGGCTAAGCCACACCCTCTACTTAGCTGCTTGTCTACAGCCCAAGGTCACTCAAGAAGCAGCTGGCAGCCTCCTGCCCTGGGCCAGGTGTGGACAAGAGCCAGACGTGCTTGACTCTGTTCTCACAGAACAGTGTGGTGAGGGTGCACCTTACACTGATGTTCAAGACAATCGCAGGATCTGGAGGGGCCGGGGAAGGCCACAGAGAGCAAGCCCACTGCTCAGGCACCCCGACCTTTCACACCCAGCACTTTATGCATTCTCATCTGTGTTTTGCCTCACAGCCACGCCACCCCTTGGAAGCCTCATCCAAGTCTTCAGGACTTTGGCGCAAATACAGAGAACACAGTGCCCTGCACACAAACATTTGGGCTCCTACTCCGTACGTGGCCCTAAACTGGGCCACAATGAGGACAAGATGAGTCAGGCAGTGTCCCTGGAACACCCAATCCTATGGGGGTGGCAGATATGTAAACACATCACAGTCCACAGTGATGGGTAGAACAGGGCGGGGGGAGCCAGCAGCCAGCTTGGGGGTGGGACTGGGCCCAGGAAGAGCCACAGAAAGACACCAGGTAGAAACAAACAGGGACAATGAACGCCACATTTGGGAGCTGTATAAAAAGTGGGGAGACAGTCTGTAGACTTCAGGGAAGGAGGGGGACAGGGAGAGAGGGACAGGCGTGGAACTCAATCTTCCTTGGAGGCAGTGGGGACCCAAGCACTTGGTGGGTTTCCTGTGGAAAATAAGCAACCCACCACTCAGTGGGGCAGACTGGAGGTGGTGGTGAGACCAGGCAGAAAGCAATGAAGGTGCCCTCTCTCTCTGGGGTTTGAGTCAGGATGCACTGAGCTCTAGAAGCCAACGAAGTGGGTGGGGTCTAGAATGCAGACTCCTGAGTCCCTCGGATCCCCAGCTCTCAGACTTGGGGGTGTGTGTTCTAATCCTGCCAGAAGCAGGAGGGTCAGAAGTTTAAGGTAATTCTCAGCTTCACGTCGAAATGAAGGCAGCCTAGGATACACGAGACTGTTTCAAAAACGAACAGCTAGGTGGTGGTGTCCAGTGCATGGCAGGCAGATCTCAGAGTTTAGGGCTAGCCTGGTCTATGGAGTGAGTTCCAGGACAGCCAGTGCTACACAGAGAAACACTGTCTCAAAAAAAAACAAAAAAAAAAAACAAAAAAAAAATAAATAAATAGAAAAACAACAACAAAAAGCCAAAAACCAAACCAAACCAAAACAAAAACCAAAAAAAAAAAACAAACTAGGGAGATGATTTAGGACCATGGTAAAGGACCATGTAAAAGCTAGGCATTACAGTGTATGTCTGTAACCTCAGAGAGCTCTCTCTCTCTCTCTCTCTCTCTGCGTGTGTGTGTGTGTGTGTGTGTGTGTGTGTGTGTGTGTGTGTGTGTGTGTGTGTGAGACAGAGACAGAGGGAGGGGTGTGTGGTCTGTGTACTGGCATAGCACTGGCGCTCACTGGCCTTACATCAACCTCTGGCCTTCACACATTCCGGTACACACGCACACACTAAAAAAAAAAAAAAACTACAGAAACCATTCAGACTCCAGTTGTAGTGGCCCACAGGGGAAGGAGGTGGTAGGGAACAGCCTCTGGCCCTCAGTTCTGATGAGAAGGGGATAAGGGTCATGGAGCCCCTGACTTTCAGCTATAACATGGTCAAGCGCACCCTTCTTTAGGGGCCAATGGCAAACATCCCGGGCTCACAGGACCAGCGGCCCTCCGTCCAAGGCAGACACAGATAGCCTCCTCCACACCTCAACTGTGCAGTGGCTGGCTTCCCCTGTGACCACAGACACACAGTCAACGGTACTGCTCATCTCAGCCACAAGCCAAAAAACGTCCGAATTCTCCATCCAGGTCGGAATGGAGTAGTTGACAGAGCACTTGAGAGGGATAAGATCCAAGGTGCTCAAAAATGGAGACGAAGGCCAAGACTTTAAGCTGAGGGCCAGAAGCTCACTCAACACCAGATTATATCTTGCTCCGTGCTTCTATTTAAATGACCTCTCTAGAAAAGGCACAACTAAAGAAGCCAATGGCCTGGAGTGGGGGCGGGGATTGGCTGCCTCGGGCAACTGTGCTGCATGGCGTGCATGTGAAATCTCAGGATGAGTGCGTACAACGGCCGGTATGTCAGCGGCACTTTTTGGAAGTACCCGGGGAGGGGTGGGTCCAGGGCACGCTCCAGAGGACGATGCCATCATGTTCAGTCCAGGGAGGCCTGAGGGCCAGCATGGAAGTCACTCAGGACAATCTAAGCAGGTAGGATACTGAATGGGAGGTCTCCAGGCAGAGTCCAGGGACGGGACTGGAAGCCTCAGGCCTCAGGGATCCAGGGGGTTGGTGTCTCCCCTGGGAGAGGCTGGCCTCGGCTGCCGGCCAGCACAGAACTCTGTCCTCCCCACGATGCTGCTGGCTTCACAGGCTGCTCTCCACAGCTGTCAATGGGGGAAAGCGGCTCCTGGATGCCACTCTATTGCTGTCAGTGGAGGCCTCCCTCATGGTCACAGGGTAAGGAGTCAGCTAGCATAGGACAGCTATCCCTACACCTGGGAGTTAGAAACTCCTATGTGGGACAGGAGCACATTTCTATCTTGCTTGACCTGTTATTTGGGAGCCTGTCACCTGGAGGCCGAGACTCGCAGCTTTTCCATGAAAACCGCCACTTCAAGCTCTGACTGGGAAACCTATTCCAGAGAAGGCCACATCTGACTTGTTCTCCATAACTCCCAGGGCCAGCCCGCAGTACGTGCTTACTACACACCTGCTGAAGACGCGGCAAAGGAACAGAAGAGTACAGATCCTACTGGCCATGTTCAGTCCCCCTTCCCCGCCTGGCCCATCCGCCCAGCTCCTCTCACGCCTGCTCTGTGGACTGTAGAGTTCGTCTTCCCTTCCCCACTGCAGTCACTCTCCTCACCCAGCACCACCGGTGAGCTTCATGCAGTGAGCAGGCCAGGGCCCTGCCTCTCCTGGCAGCCCTGGCCTTGGGCGGGGGCAGGCAGTGTTGCCCACAGACTGCACAGCGCCTGTCCCAACATCCATGAGTACTGCCCAACATCTGGCACATCTGGCTGCCACACAGAGCCCAGCGGGAGCAAGAAAGGGTGGCCTATGCACCTGCTCAGGGAAAGAAGAAAGGTTGGGGGCAAAGGTCCCCACACATCATGGTCTCAGGGCTGGGATGTCCTCTCAGGGTACCCTGATGACAGCCTATTTCTCCCCCCAGAGGCTCCAGCGTCATCATCAAAGATTCCATTAGAAGGAGCCTCGTTTCCATAATCAGTGCCTCCCATAATCAACCTGCCTTTGCCCACTGCGGGATTCATTTCAGTGAAACAGACTTCAAGGTCAGAGTATGACTCAGTTTCTAGAGCAGAGAGGTGGGCGGCTGGGGACTTTTGGGGCTGGCAGGCGTGAGCTGGGGTCAGGGTGGGGTCTAGAGGTCTGGAACTCCTCGCGCTGTGTACCAGGGAAGCAAGCGAGAAAACAAAGGGGCTTGTGTAAGACACAGCACTGCAGATAAGCCACCTCTTCTGCGTAGGTCTGCAGCTCCCCAGCCCACTCCACACTCCAGGCACAACCTGTTTCTCCTGCCTGCACCATGTCGTGGGCTCTGCTCCTTCATCCACAGCACCATCTGCCAATCTCAGCTGTGAGCATCCTCCTCACTCGGCATGCCCTCCGTGGGAGGCCGCGGCCCGCCAGAGGCCTTCCCTGTGGCTCTGCTTGGGCCAGGGTGCTGGTGCCAAGCTCTCAGTGCCTGCCCACTGAGGACTGTGCAGAACCGGCTCATCAGCCCACCAGTCCCGGGGATGTAAGCAGCTCTTCCTGAGCCTCCCAGGCAGCTGTCCTGCCCTCCCCAGGATCCAGTGTGGGGTCACAGCCCTGCACACATCGCAAGCTCTGCCCAGAGGATTCCAATGCAGGATAAATTGCGAGGCGGGCCTTCTGGCCATGTAGGTGGGGAGCAAACATCTTCAGAACGAAGAGTGGAACAGATCGGGAATCTGTCCTGAGCACCTGGAGAAAGCCCCGGTGGTGGCCTGGCCGGTGATTCTGCTGTTCACTAATGCAGCTACTCACACGCGTTTACCAAGGCGCTGACAACAGGTGACACTAACTACTGCTGACACGGGTGCTCCCACCACGGGTGCTCCCCCCAGCGAAGCTCAGGCCTGTCCCGTCTAAATCCATCTTCCTACTCACCCTGTGCTGTGAGTCCTGGCTTCTCCTATTTCACAGACAAGCAGCCAAGTCTCGTAGCTGGAGAGTGTAGGGCTGGGTCTGAACCCGGTCCAACTGTATCCATGTCCACAAGATGTACCGTGACCATGAGCCTTAGCCTGGATTTCGGTGTCTACCCACGGTGGATAGAGTGGGTGTACTGAGACAAACTCCACACGCTCGTCACATATCCAGCCAGAAGGAAGCCAGGTTCTTCCAGAATCAGGTTTCCAGGCAGCTAGTGCAGGTCCCCAAGGATGCTCACTTTGCTTTAACATTTCCATCTACATAATGGAGCAGTAAGGTCAGCCTCCCCTTACTGCAGGGACACTCCAAGAACCTAGCCTTCCCTTTCCTGTGGCCTTGATTTCCCCAATTGTACAGTGATTGGGAACAGAATCAATCCCATCAAATCTCTCACCAGGGCTTCCCAAGGCCACACGAACCTGAGCTTTGGGAGTGCTTTCCTGCACTGTCTCCATGGTGATGCTAAGGCCTAGAGAGGGGGCGGCAGTATCTGGGCATGTAGGTGGCTCCAGGAGGAGCTTGGATGGGGGCTCACTATGTCCAGTAAACTCTATGCCTGGGCAAAACGGCCCTTTGGCTTTGGGGACTCTCTCAGAGCCTGCTGTCTCCACAAGGCAGGTAAGGACCAGCGAGTTAAACAGCTCAAGCGTCTGGACGCTGGCCATGGTGCTGAAACTACAGCATTTCCAAGAGTGGGCTCTGCCCGGCAGCCAGGCTTGCCGGCTGGGGATCAGGAAGACTGAATGATGCAGAGGGACATAGAGGAAAGCACAGCTGGCTGTGACATTTTGCACCAGGTCATCTGTTGGAATGCAGAGGCAGACTCAACGGATAGAGAAGCCCAGGGTGCCAGCTCTCAGTGTGAGGCGGTAGATGACGAGCGTTGGGAAGGTGACATGAACAGGGTACTGATTGACCCTTGTGTTCCCCAAGGGTTTGTCTGTCCCTAGGAAATAGAGGTAAAGCTAGCTATTCAAGGTCACATAGCTAGTGAAGTAGAAAACAGGAATCAACCCAGTTAACCTTAAAAATCATCAAATCTATCCCCTCTCCATTGCCAGTATCTTGCTGGGGAGTTCAAGCCAGAAAGGGCCCAATTTACCACGATTTATCTGGAAAGCTTCCCAGAATAGGCCTCTTCAATCCACTCCAAGCCTGGCTCCCTGGCACCGTGAGCAGGAATTCCCACCTATGCTGCTAGAGTCACAGACTAGCAGCTCTCTTCATGACAGTCTATCTACCCTGCTGGAAGGTCCTCTGTCAAGGCAGAGACATGAATGGTCCAGAAACAGTGCATACCAGTTGTGGGTCAAAGGCTGGTAGCCACATGGTCCCTGTTAGCACCCTTGCCGTAAGGCATCTGAGGACCAGCAGAGGGGAGCACAGCAGGGTCCCTCCAGACCCAAGTATACTCCTAGCCTGATCCTGCCCTCGGTTTCTGATGAGTAGAGTAGATACTCACACGCATGCATCCGCAGGTGTGGTTCAAATCCACTAGATTGGGAGTTGGGGACTCCCGGGAGCCTCAAACATCCAATTCTTGCTTTGAGGAGATGTAGCCTTGGGATCCAAAAGGAATGGGATCCAGGGAGGAGATTAAAAGTGGGTGGGACCAAAAGTCAGCTCCTTCCCAGCTGAGTGACCATGAGAGGCTCAAGGGTGTCTGTCTCATGGGATAGAACTTTTATAAAACAGGACTCCTGGCTCTGTGTGAGGAGTATGGGAACATGGGACCAAGCCATTTAAATCAGTGGCTGCCCAGTAGAAGCCCCGTAAGTGTTGCAATACAGAATGCCATACTAGACTCCAGCCCTCGGGGTTGGGCTCTCCTCTATCACACCCATGTCAGAGGATATCCACAACTGCTACCTCTCCAGACTACACTTCCCCAAGTGCTCCCCCCAATTCGTTCTCATGAGGAGGATGGAGGGGCCTTCGTGAATTGGAGAGGGGGTTGTTGCCTCCTTCCCAAGAAGGAGATCTAAACTTCTGACTGAGTCAGGAGGCTCTTTAGGGACTTTCCCCACCCTTGCTCAATTCCTAGCACCATGTCCCTCGCTCTCCCTCAACACCCCACAGCAACCAGCTCCCCACTCTTCCCTCCCTGAGGTAGGCTTCCCTTCCTTCCTTCCCCAGCTGAGTTAAGTTCTCGGTGCTGCCACAGGGTCACTTTCCCCAGCACTCACACAACTGGCTCCTCATCCTTTGGCTTCACCTGTGTCACCCACCAGAGAGGCTTTCCCTGGCCTCCCGGAGTCCGAGGCATCCAGTGCCACACACTAGCTTTGGCTGGCTTTACGTCTCTTCTGTCAGTCAGGCCAGAAAATGCCCCTGCCAGAAATTGAGACAACTGTCCCTCTGCCATAGGGTCCAAGGCTTGCCACCTGACCTCAGTGACAGAGGTGACAGCTGAGCCCCTCCCTTCCAGTCCGCTGCCGCCATCCAGGCCCCACCCAGTGCTGACCCACTTTTAGAGCTTCTCTGAGATCAGATGGTTACTCCCTGAGGGACCCAATCCCGTAGATCATAGCTGATTCTACTGAGGGGGGCTGGCTGCTGGCGCCCATGTACTCTATGGCCATTAATCAACGTCACTAAAATGGAGGATGTCATGGGGCCTTTGGGGGTGGGGTAGCCTTGAAGGCCTGGGAAGGCCTGGGAAGGTGGCGGGTTGAGGCCTCCAGCCTGACACCTGGCCGGTGCATCCCATCTGTCCCTCAGTGTGCCCCTTCCTTCCTCCCTGCGGACACACTGCACAGCGTCTCTCAGCACACAGAGAGCCACACTGCACTCAACTCTATCAAAGAGGAAACTGAGGCCCAGAGAGGGGCCCAAAACACAGAAAGATTGTGAGGCTCCTGGCCTGAAGGCTTCTAACCTTTGCCTTCTTGGTGAAGAGATCCCACTCAGGCAGAGGGCAGGGGACACTCTCAAGCCCAGGATCACTTGTTCTGGATGCCTGGTGAGTGTTCCCACCTACTCCCTGAACCTCAGAGGTCTGCTTCCCAGTCAGACTCTTGGTCCTGACGCTCTGACCCAATGCTCTGTCTCTGCCTGCTCTCAATGAGAGAAACTAGAAGACCGGATAAGGTGTCTATAGGGAACTGAGCGTGAATGGCCAGCTGATGGAAGGTGGGCTGCCATGGTGCCCACTGAGTTCTGAAGACAATGTGCCTGCCGCTTTGGGAAACACTGGAAGGTCAGAGTACGAGGATGGGGGAGCTCCTCCTCCACAGACTCGGTGGCTCTTAAAAAAGAGGGTTTTCCCATCTCTGCCAACCCAGTATTTACTAAGTGCCTACTGTATGCACCAGAGTAGACTACCAGGAGCGCAGGCTCTGCCTCAGATCATACTCACCTCCTGCAGGAAGAAAGTGACCTTTGAGTTGAGGGGCCTCCCAGGACTGCTTCCTCATATCTAACCTATGAGCAGAGGGAACAGTTCCACATTCAGAGGGTGACAGTGGGGACAGAGTTCTGTGCAGTAGGGCCATCATGCCTGCACACAATGTGTACCTGACAAGAGCCAGGGGCAGGACAGTCATTGAGACCCATGACTCTCTGAGCTACTGGCCTGATTATGTTGTGATTTGTGTACCAAGGGCCTGGGACAGAGGAAACCCCAGGTCCCACAAGATTCCTGTCGGGAACAAGGGGTGAGAAGCTTGAAGGATTAGAGCTGGCAGCAGATCCTACTGAGGAGGGATGGCTGGGCACACCTCGAGAAGCGTCAAGAATCTGACACTTGCAGCTAGGGAAGAATGAACTGGGCCTCAAACTCCCTTCTCTCCTCAGAGGAAGCCAGCAGTGAAACTGGCTGTCTACTCTGGGAGGCCCGGCTTGTAGGGAGGTGAGAGGTGCTCAGGGCTCAACCTTCCGGAATTGACCTTGGCTGTTGTCTCTTCCCCTCATCCCCTGGGGCTGACTCAATGCTACCCAGTGGTACCTGACTCACCCCTTCAGTGACAGCCACTTATGCCACCCCCTCCGCCTCCCAGTCCCAGTAACAGAGCTCTTCAGCTCACACCCAACCCCTTTCTCAACAGCCCCCAGAGAGCTGCCAAGGGGCCTGGCCTCCCAGAAGTCTGGGTCCCTCCTGAGAGGCTAGAGGGAGTCCTTTCTGAGAAGCAAGCCCTTCTCTCTCTTCTCAGTCCTGCAGCTCACACCTTTGGATAGCTAAGACGTGAGCCAGCCAGCACTGAGCCCTGGCTAGGCTACCATGTGTCCAGGGACACAAGTGCGGTAGCTTACAAGGAGCCTCCACTGGCTTCCTTCATAAGCCGTCCTATCCCCACCACCTATGCCCCAGGGATGGTGAATCACTCAGCCCCTGCTCCCTGGGAACAGCCACGTGAGGTGAATCACAAGACAGAGCTGGGTAGCCCTGGCCCAGATCTTGAGTGTATGTGGGTGCTCTAGGGACACCCCACTTTCATCCTGTCCTTACTTCCAGAACAGGCAGACGTTCCCGAGGCAGGGGCAGTGAGCACACGCTTGTGGGTAGCTCAGGCTTGTGGGTAACCAGAAGGAGGAGGTGACATCAGAGCTCCAGTTTGAGGCTCTGTTTCCTGGAGAATGTTGGGAACTAGGTCTCCTCGTGTTCAGGTTGGGTGAGGGGGTATTCGCAATGGCAGTCAGCCACAAATAAGCTAAATGGGACAGCCTTGGCTACTCCTGATTCCTGCCTCCCCTCCTCCCTCTGCCTCCTCTGTCCTGCTCTGAGACGCTGGGAGATTTCCCACCCGCTACTCACTTCCTGACATTTTTGCCAGGGCTGTGGATGGAGGTGAAGCCATGACTGGGGCTCCGGCTCTCCATAGGCTCCTCCTCAGCTTGCCTCAAGAACCACACATGGTTCTTGCTGATGTCTCCAACTGGAGCTGGTGCTCAGTCTACCCTGCCCTGCTACCTTCGCTAACCCAGTGGCCAGAGAGAGCATCTCGAAACCACACACCTCAAGCCCTGTGGAGCTCTCACTCTAAGGATGCTGCAGAACCTCCAGAGGCTGCAGAGTTCCCACCCTTTCAGCACAATCCTCCCTCCTCCTCGGGTTCCCCTACTAGGGGAATTCCTACCACACACAAGGTGTTCCCTGTGCCTCTTTACCATACGACCAGGACGGGCTTCCTGCCTTTTCACCTGGGCAGCTGTTACATGCTTTCCAGAGAGAAGCTCAAATGACACTTCCCAAAAATAAGCCCCCAAACCTTGCCTGAGCATGGGTCCTCTGTTTGCCTGGCTGCATTTAATTATTTGATGGCTCCACCTGGGAAGGTGATTTCTGAGGGCAGAGGCCAGGCTACCCCGGGCCTTGCACACAGCTGACACTCAATATATGTTTACTAAATGAATGACTGGTGGTTTTTTTTTTTTTTACTATCGTTCTAGCAGCTTCCAGATGGGCCTCCCTGCCACCCCCCTGTTACTCATGGCTGGGTCCCCGCCAGCACCCAGCTCTCTGCAGACAAGGATCCCCACACATGTCCAGCTCCAGCGGCCGTGTCACACAGCCTGAGGAGCCCCCTTCACAGCCCCCGCCCCATCCCACAGCATCCTGGACAGCCAGGGACCCTGAGGTTCAAGCGCAGAAGCTGCTGGTCTACACGCCTTCAGACCACCAAGACCCCAAGCCTTTTCTTCCTGCCCTCCCTCCCTCCCCTCTCAGGGCTTCAGCATCCTCTTTGGACAGGCCAAGCTCCATTCCTTCCTGATGTAATGGTAAAGATAAAGAAAGAAAGGACAGGAAGCCACTGAGGGGACCACAGCAGCCCCTAAATCCTAGCCCAGGTGGCAGGCAACAAGCAGCCTGAGCCTTGTTCGCTAGGAGAGGTAACAAGGGCCTAGAGGCCCCTCCCCAGAAACACATGCTAAGTCTGAGCTTAAGACATCTAGGGAGGGGCTTCCCTGCTAAGTGCAGTTTCTAAAGCTGTTATATCCTGGAACCCAAGTACCCACCATGGCAGGGGCAAAGACCCAAGTAGAGGGGCCCGTTTTGGCTCCTGTCATCTTGGAGCTACGTCCTTTTTACCTGGCCCTCCACTCCTTCCTCCACAGCTGTGTGGGTACCTGCACCAGCAATTCCTGTCCCCACCAGCATGGTGGTAGGGTGGTCATGCCATTTGAAGGGCTTTCTGGATGGGTGGGTGCTGCCAGGAAGCTCTGTCATTTCTGACTGCCTCAGCGTTGGATCAAGTCTTGCCTCCAGAGGGCTTCCGAGTCAGCCTGGGGGGTTCAGTCTGAGCTTTATCCCTGGCACACGCTAAGCATCATCTTCTAGCTTGTGAAATGGATTGGGTGTCCCCAGCCGGCCTGGGGACACCACTGCATTAAGCCTTACTCTCAAAACTCTCCAGCCCCTAGAATGAATCTTCTTCCCTCAACCCCCAGAAATGTATGCATGTGTGGATGGGATGGGGGCGCAGAGCTAGAGACGATCTTGGCCGTCATCCTCAGGAACACCACCCACCTCCTTTGAGACAGTCTTCCACTGGCCTAGAACTCACCAATTAGGCAAGACTAGTTGGCCAGTAAGCACCAGGGATCCTCCTGTCGACACATTTCCAGTGCTTGGATAACAAGTACGCCTCACTATACCCAGCATTCTCTTTTTTACACCCAGCATTTTTAAGTGGGTTCTGGGGAACCGAACTCAGGTCCTTGTACTTAGAAGGCAAGCTCTTTACCAACTGAGCCATCTCTCTGATCCCTCTTTCTCTCTTTTACTCCTAAGTTCAGAAGCTCCCAGCAGCTGTGCTGCTACACAGAGCGCAGGCTGTGAGCAGAGGCAGACATTGGGGGCGATGGGGGCCCATGCAAGGCTGCTGTGCTCTGGGGACCCCAGGGGGAAGAAGAATGTTGCTGTAGCAAGGAGGTGTGGGCGAGGCTGACTTTGGTGGGACACAAAGTGTTGGTGAACTTAAGCGACAATGGGAGCCAGAGCAGTTAGCAGGTTAATGGGGGAGGGGGTGTCCCTAGAAGAAGATGGCCCCTTGTTCTCCTTCCCCAGAGACAGTGGGACCAAACTCGACTCCAACCCTATGCACATGCCACATGCTAGAAGTCACTTGTCCCCAGACACTGGCGTAGTAGACACTTTTCTACTCACTGCAGAAAAGACATAAGCAAAATGCACGTGAGTGACATCCAAACGCTATGAAGGAAGATCCCAGAGGGTGTGAAGGACAGTGAGTCCGGGGCAGAGGGACAAGCCAGTGCAAATATCCCGGAAGCTGGAAGTTTCTAGAATGGAGAGTTAACAGTAGTCAGCTGGGCGACCTTGGCAGCCAGAAACTTGTCTGCATTAACACTCTGTGGGCATAGAAAGATGTCTGAGGGCTGGAAGGATGGAAAGAGAACGGGGCGGCAGAAGTCCTGTGAGGCTCGGGGCGGCCTGCACAAGTTGTTCTATAGATACAGGGGGAACTCAAGGTCGTAAGTCCCTGAGAGCATGTGGTCCCTGCAGGAGGAGGATGGCTCTGGCCCAGGGCAGGAGCTGCTCTTCCACACAAGGGCTTTCAGAGAGAGAGTGCTTCCTTTTCTCCTGCATTCCCTGTCACCTCGCTCTTCTAAGCCCTGAGTTTTTGTGTCCCACCCCAAGTTAGCCAGTCACTCAAGGTGGCAGCTCAGGTCCTACGAATAAACTTATTTCCTCTGGGAAAGCAGGTCCTGGAAAGAATCTGGGAAGGCTTCCCAGAGGAGGCAGCTCAAAGGTGGGGTGGAGGGCATCCTACGTGCTCTGGGCTGGAAGAAGAGGGAAGCAGGCAGCACTGTCAGCATCCATGATAAAGCAGCTACCATTGACCAAGCACTGCTGCCGGGAGGGCACAGCAGCGTGACTGCATGCACTCGGGTATTTGGCCTGGACCACATACTTGAGTCATCTCCTTACTGTTCTTAATGGTCCTAGGAGACATGAGCAAACTGAGATGGCCGTCACAAAGCCACCTGTCCTACGGCCAGTATGCCCAAGCTTTCAACCCCCAGGCTCATGGCTTCCACGAGACAGAGCACCCAGAACCAGCCAAGGCTCAGATCAAGAAATGAATGCTAAATCATGTGTTCTGGAAAGATTTGGCTGCTTAGAGAGGACTGAGGGCCCTTGTCTCAGGCTCCCTCCAGGAGCACAGGACCTCAGCTCAGAAGTCTCAGCTCCATAAGGGGCGAGACAAGGCTTGGCAAGGTTCCACCCCGCCCACCCCAGGGGCTCAGGCACAGCTCCAACCTGCAGCTTTAATTAAAAGGCCTTTTCAAACCATTAACAGCAATAATAATAAACCTCCAAATAGGGCCAGTAAAGCAGCAGACTTCAGGAGAATTAAAATGGGTACCTGGTGTTCCGACACCCCCAGGGGGCAAATGGCTCTGAGGGAGCTGTGATTTTCACCTCCAGTAGACCTGTCAGTCCCAGACACTGCAGGAGAGCTGGGGTCTCTTCAGCAGGTGGACGCTGCAGTCTCCAGCCCCCAGCCCATCTCACTGACTGGTAACACCTCCCCCACCCCCAGAGCTCAGTGGGCCTCCTGCCTGCCTCCACCCAGCCCTGATTCTGATTTAGGTCACCTTTACCACCCCTAAAAATAGCTCCCCTTTAGTGGAGTCTCCATGTCCACCTGGGCCCTTGCAAACTGGGCTTCCCACAGTGCAAACCAGACTCCACTGCCACCCCACCACCTTGGTCCTCAGGGCCCCCAGCATGCCACCTTGCCCTGCACCCTTTAAGGAAGTCCAGTTCCTCTCACCTCAGGGCCTTTGCACAAAAGAGCACAGAAAAGACCTTCGAGGCCCACACTTCTCTCAGTCAGGTTCAATTACCCACCCCCAATAACCTCTGAGAACTCCCACCCCTCCCCTAAGCCCAAAGCCCCAAAGGCCCTTCCCACAATGTAGTAGCTTCTGGCAGTCCTATCTGCTTGCCCTCTGACCCCATAGGAGCCTGTGAGGGCAGGAACTGACTTATGCACAGCTAACCCCAGTGCACAGCACGGAGCCTGGCACACAGTGACTGCTCAAGTAGTATTTGCTGAACCACTCACATGATCTCCCTGTCCCCCCCAAACCCCCATCCCCAGCCCCCCACTCCCCACCCCAGCACAGTCACCACTCCCAGACGTTTAGCTCCTGATGGGTAGAGGGTGTGGCAAGAGCTTTCAGGGCTCCTGGGTTTGAGGCTGCTGACAGGCAGATCCCTAAAGGTAGATCCCGGGAGCCTCAGCTCCACACTGTGGGAACGGCAGAAGCCTGCCCCTAGCATTTTCTAAGTTGTCCTCTATTTGGCAAACACGTGTGCATACTCAGCCCTGAGCGAAGAACACAGGACACAGACTTGGGGGGTGGGGGTGACCTGGAGAGGTCATCCAGGCCAACGGGGGAGCAGGCAGGAGCTGGCCAGGAGAAAGGAGTCATACTGAGGCCTAGTGCACAGTAAGGGGTGGGGTTGCTGGTATAAGGAGAGGGACCAGGGGAGATGTGGCCTTCCAGTGAAAGTACCTGACAGGAGACAGACAACACATCACCGTGTACATAGAAGGCACAAAGGAGGTGGCTGGGCAGAAGAGGGGACGCTCCCACCAGTGTGGAGCTGGATGTGGGTGCAAAGCATTCTCACCCCCAGTCCCTTTGCCAAACAGGGTCTGTTGTTCTTCGTTATTTATTCTTTGTTCTCGGTGCTTGCTGTTTTGCCTTCACCTATCTGTGTGAGGGCGTCTGGGGCCTCACAGCCGGGTGTGAGCGGCCAGGTGGTTGCTGGGAATTGAACCTGGGTCCTCTGGAAGAGCAGCCAGTGCTCTTGACCACTGAGCCATCTCTCCAGCCCCCTTGTTCTTTAGAGTTTCAAGCAAAGCGTGGCTTGGCAGTGGAGTCCTTATCTAGCACCCAGGAGCTGCTGGGCTCTGTCTCTGCCCCTTACTTAATCCTTTATTAACTTCTTGGCCTGAAAAGTCCCAGGCATCCAGAAGACAGGACTACACTTGTGAGCCAGGAGAGGTTGCTGCCTCAACGTGCAGGTGACCCTAGCATGTCCATGCCTTGGGTCCCCACCTTCATCCTCCATGTGCCCCAAGATGGATTAAATGGATTGAATGGAACAAGGCCAGAGACTCTGAGTCCCACACCTTCCCCAACTGACCAGGCAGAACTGAGTTTAGCCCTTACAGCGAGAAGTAATGCCATTCTCGCTGTAATGGGGGCGGGGTTCCAGTCAGCTAATGGGGGCGGGGTTCCAGCCAGACCACAATTTCTGCCTCCCAAGGGGGAGGGGAGAGGGGGTGGGAATTTGCTTCTGGAAGCAAAGAACCCTGTCTGGAGCTGCTTCTTTGAAGCCCTGTGGATATGTATGGCAGCAGGCAGGCAGCTTTGAGATGCTAACAAGCTGCCTTAGCTGGTGAAATCGGGGTCACCAGTTTTGGGGACCCTACAGAGGAGCGTCTGGAGCAGGGAGGAGGTGCTAGGAAGATCAGAGATACTAGAGATCCAGCGACTCAGCTCTGACCTCAACACCTTTCTCCTCCGGCCTTTAGTCCGGCCTTAACATCTATGCCTGAAGGACAATACAATGTAGCAAGTTTCAGGGACTGGGGTGTAGGTGTGGGGGGGACACCTGATATATGCTACTGCATATTTTGGAGATGCTCAGGGCGGAGAGGCTGGGCTCGGCCACCCATCTCAGCCTGCTTTGCCCAGTGGCTTGTACCTTCTGCACTACTGTTTCCAGGTATAGACCAGAGGGAGTTTGTGTACAAATGACACATGGACGATGAAGACACGGTCCTTGCTCTAGCCGAGCCCTGGCACACCAACGACCTAGGTTCCATCCTTGGCATAGCAAGAAAGAGAAAAGAAAACATGACCTGAGTGTGAGTTGGACAAACGAGGGTAGATGGGAGGAGTGGGGCTGCAGCTGTCCTGGGGAGCGCTTTGGGGATCCGCCCATTTGTGGCAGAAGGTAAGGCTCAAAGGCTGGGAGGAACTCCATCGAAGCAGCCAGACTTCAGCACTCACACCAAGAAGGGCCAGTGCCTTGTGGACTCATCTCATCCAGGGGAAAATCACAGCAAAGTAAGTGTGCTAACCTTACCACAGGCTTCCAAGTCTCCAAGGACGCCTATCCTACTCCCCACGGCTCTCTGTTCCTTAATTTCCTAGGCTCCATCTTCCTTAATACCTGTGCAACTTCGAAGGAGAATGGTCCCCACAGTTTTAATACCAGGTCCCCATTTGGTGAACTGTTTGGGAAGGACTGGGGAGGTGTGGCCTTGCTGGAGGAGGTGTGTAACTAGCTTTGAGGTTTTAAAAGGCCCGGCCCCAGAGATCTGACTCTGGCTTGCAGATCAAGATGTGATCTGCCAGTTGTTCTTGCAGCCAGACCTTTGCTCTGCCACCATGGTCTCCAGCCCTCTGAAACCATAAGCCCAGTTAAAGGTCCCTTTGGTCATGGTGTTCTGTCATAGCAATAGAACAATAACAAGGACAGCACCCCTGAAAATGTCAGGCAGAATCAGGCCATTCCTCTGCCTCAGGGCTTCTGCACTCGCTGTTCTGCCTGAACTCTGCTCTAGGCCAGTCTAGTCCAAGTCTTTGTTTTGTTTTTCAAGACAGGGAGGGTTTCTCTGTGCAGCCCTGGCTGTCTTGGAAATCACTCTGTAGATCATGCTGGCCCTGAACTCAGAGATCTGCCTGTCTCTGCCTCCCAAATGCTAGGATTAAAGGCGTGCACCACCACAGCCTGGCTCTAGTCCAGGTCTTTAAAAACTGGCGCCTATGTCAACTCTTCAGGCTTTGGCTCAAATGTCATCCCCTCTCCCAGGCGGACCCTCCTAACCTGCTGCTCTCTGCTTCAGCACTTATTCTGGTCACAACTGCTGTGTGTGTGTGTGTCTGTGTGTGTGTGTGTGTGTGTGTGTGTGTGTGTCTGTGTGTGTGTGTGCATCTGTGTGTGTGTGTGTGTGTGTGTCTGTGTGTGTCTGTGTGTGTGTGTGTGTGCATGTGTGTGTGTGTGTGTGTGTGTGTGTGTGTCTGTGTGTGTGAGGGTGTGTCTGTTTGTGGGGGGTTGTGTGTGGTGTGTTTCTGTGGGTTTTTGTGTGGGTGGTGTGTGTGTGTGTCTGTGTGTGTGTGTGTGTGTTTTTGCGTGCATGTATGTGTGTGTGTGTGTGTGTGTCTGTGTGTGTCTGTGTCTGTGTGGTGTGTCTCTGTGTCTGTGTGTGCATGTGTCTGTGTGTGAGTGTGTTGTGTGTGTGTTTGCGTGTGTCTGTATGTGTGTATGTGTGTGTGTGTTTCTGTGTGTGTATGTCTGTGTGTCTCCGTGTATGTGTGTGTGTGTGTGTGTGTGTGTGTGTGTGTGTGTGTGTGTTTGTACATGTGTAGGTGTCCTGGAACAGGTAGAAGTCAGAGGCTGACACTGGTGCCTTCCTCAGTAGTTCTTGACCTAGTTTAGTATCTCACTAAACCTAGAGTTCGTAGATTTGCCAAGGCTAACTAGTCAATGGGTTCCAGAGTTACAAATACACCACTGTTTTAGCATTCCAATGGGTGCCGGGGATCCAACCCTGGTCCTCTATCCACCAAGCCCTTTCCCTAGCTCTCATTTGTTACTTCCTTTCTTAGAGCTCCCTAAGGACAGGGGCAGCATCTGCTCTAGGGCAAACAGTAGGTACCCAGTGAGTAGAAGAGCAGCTCCATGCTTCTGTTTCTGAAACCATCATCAATGGAATAGGGAACTGAGTTGCCAAGGAACCCCCCTTCCCTGGCCCCTCTCCCCAGGGACAGGCAGGCAGGAGTCCTGCCTGGCTCCCAATGCTGCCCAGACTGTACATGGAATCACTATAACTCTGAAGCAAAGTAGTTAATGAGACAGATGAATGTTGACGTGTGGGCCCTGTCCCCCTTTGGCCTTTGGGGTGCTGGGGAAGGGAGAATAGAGCTGCAGGGAGGGGAAAGTTCTGAGGAGGCTGGGGGACCAAGCAGCTGGCTTGTTCAACTCTTTCCCTGAAGCCTAATACCATGGCTCAACCACAAAGGACATGGAAGGGACACTGGTCAGTGCTTTAGTGTGCTGGGCCTGGATACCAGACCTGCTTACGAGGCAGGCGTTATTGTCCCCACAGAGAGGTAAGGGGGGTCCTGGGGCTCTCCTGCCTGCCTGTGGGCCTCAGCTCTCCGCTGTGCTGGCTCACCCACATGCCTTCCTCAGAACAGCTTGGATTAACTCAATAATGAGTGATGACAGAAAGGTCATATCATAACAGTGACAATAACTGTCTGTGAAGACAATAAGTCAAGCCTGGAGGCGGTCACCCGTGAGGTAGGCCCACCACATGGCTGGTTTACAGGTAAAGAACAGAGGCACTGGCTGAGGTCAGGCTGTGAGAAACCAGCTCTGATTCCAGACACCACACACACATCAGCCTCCATTCACACTCTAAAGTAGTCTCTGGATGTCTGTGGGTGGGGTGGAGGAGGTGGTGCGATCTCCTGCCCTATGCCACGCAGCCTCATGACCTGGTCGGTCAGGTGCCTCAGCCTTAACTGTCACAGGCCTTAACTATCACAGGCCACACGCCTTAACTGTCACAGGCTTTTGTCTTCCAGGTTCTTAGAGGCAGGGTCTCATGATAGCCCAGGCTGACCTGAAACTAACCCTAGAGCCTAGGCTAGCCTGGGCTCACACTGATCCTCAGACCACAGCCTCTCAAGTGCTGAGATTACAAGCATAGGCCACCATACCTAGTTCTCAGCATTTTCTTTCTTTATTACAAAAACAATATATACTTAAAGAAGAAACCAGAAAGGCACTGGGGAAATGAAATTATTCCCCCAGGGGCAAACACTTTATATATCCTGGTGTATGTCCCTCTGGACTTTTTTAATTTTCCACTCAAGATCATCACGAAGACACCCACTCTATACATGCCTGAGCATCTGACCTGCAACACCCTGCCTCACATTTAACCCTCACTACAAGCAGGCGACACAGTAAAGTCCCCAGTTAACAGACACACAGGACAGGTTCTGGCAGAGAAGGCAACTAGTCCCCAGTTATTCCACAGGACAAAGCTAAGGACGCCACCAAGTTCCAACTTACAGTCATTTGCCCCCGTGGTCAGGACTGGTCTCCTTCACGTTCCTGGAGCTGGAAGTGTCACACACAGTCTTAAGCTTGAACGTAAGCAGAACAAGCAATTACAGGAGGGTCTCAGGCAGGTCTCTCTCCCCACATTCTTGTGTGTGCTGGGCCTTGCTGGCTGTGCACGTTAGCAAGAGTGTGCTTGCCCCTTCCAAGGGCATCCGCCCCGTTCCTCTGTGTGCTTTTCGCCTCCTCGAATCTGTGGCTCAATCTGTCAGGGGCCAATGTCCTGCCAGCTGGAGGCCCTGCTCTCGTGTCTCAGGACAGGAGGCAGCCAGGAGACACTGAGTGACCAAGTTAAATGACCCATCTAGCCACCTGACACCCTGGCCACTCGGCCGCTGTGCATTCTGACTTAGAAACAAGTTGTAGCTAGACACGGAATGCCCTGGAATGCCGGTGTCCACGGACCTACCTGAGAGACGGAGAAACCTAGTCAGGAAGCGTCTCTACCAACCAAAATCTCGATCTTGACGCTGTCTCTCCATTCCTGAACTACATTTAATTAATGTGTAGAGTTGTAGTTAGAAACCCTTAAATTCAAGGAATTACATATTCATATACGAAATATGAAGACAACGATACAGGATAAGCCATAATCCACTTGCTCAAATCCAGCGAACAAGAAAACCTTGGCCAGAAAAAGAAGCTTTGTGCCAGCGAGGAGCAAAGAGAAAGACAGCAGAGTCCTGTCAATCAGCGCTCGTAAGATGGCCCTGGGACAATGTGTAAGAGCGCAGGGGGAAAACGCTGCCAATTTAGACTTCTATGACCAGTGAAAATAACTCTAACAAATAAAGCAAAATAGTGGCATTTTTTTAGACAGAAAAATGGTAAAGCACCATTGTAAGTAGACCCACAGCGTAAGACATGTTAAAACCCTTCATGCTGAAGGGTAGAGGGTGGAGAAAACATGGCCCTCTGTAAGAAGAACAGAAAGGGCTGGGCGTAGCGGTCATGTGAGGTATTACTGAATGTTACTGTTCTTGTCACTTAAATCTTTTTTCAAAGTCAAGTGATAATTTGGGCAAAACTATTAACCATAGCCAGCACCGTGGCTCATACATATAATTCTAGCCCTCAGGGAGCAGCAATAGCTGTGGTCCTGGACCAGCCTGGAATCCGCTACAAGACAGTCTCCCATACGCCAAAACAATGTGAGAGTAACAAAGGCAAGGACATCAATAGAGTGTGATGATAATACCCATAAGAGTAAGATACAAGACAACACAGTCGAGAGAGAAATGGAGGAATACCAGTCACTATTCTCCAGGAATGTAAAGTAATATGGCGTCACTTGACATGGTGACATTGTGACACTGTGACATTGAGCATGTATACTACACATCATTTAGCAACTACTAAAAGAGTAATATCTAGTAACAAAAAAGTAAGCAGAACGGTGAAAATATAACTAAATCTAAGGAAGGCAGAGACTAGGAAATACATCAGAGACACCTAATGCATCACCAGTCACACTAAATATAAATTGTCCAACTGTCCCAAGTAAAAGGCAGAGACGCTCAGATTCGAGTTTTGCTTTTGTTTTAAAGATACAACTGTATGCTGCACATAAGAAACGTAGCTGGGCGTGGCGAGACACACCTGTAACCCCGGCACTCAGGAAGCTGAGGCAGGAGGATTGAGAGTTCACAGCCAGCCTGGACTACACAGTGAGATACCCATTTCAAAAGGAAAAGAAAAATGGAACACATTTCAATTATAAAACAACAAAGATGGGTCCGAAGAGGCAGCTCAGCAGGTCAAGGCTCCTGCCACCGCCTCTGACCCAACCTGAGTTCAATTCCTGTGTCCCACATGGAGAAGAGTCAACTCCCACAGTGTGTCCTCTAACCGCACAGGTATGTAGTGACACACACACGTGCACGCACAGGCACACATACTAAAACGTAAGAACAATTTTAAGAGCATGGGTTTATTTTAAAAACTACAAATTAATCCAGCAGTAGTGGCACGTGCTTTAATCCCAGCAGTCAGGAGGCAGAAGCAGGTGGATCTCTGTGTGTCTGAGGCCAGCCTGGTCTACATAATGAGTCCCAGGTCAGTCAAAGCTATATGGTAAGATTCTGTCTCAGAAAGTAACAAAACAAACAACAACAAAAATTTAAAAGGGAGGCTGGAGAGATGGCTCAGTGGTTAAGAGTACTAAGTGTTCTTCCAGAGATCCTGAGTTCAACTCCCAGCAACCACATGGTGGCTCACAACCATCTGTAATGAGATCCGATGCCCTCTTCTGGTGTGTCTGAAGACAGTGACAGTGTACTCACATATATAAAATAAATAAATAAATCTTTAAAAAAAAGTTAAAAGGGTAGAAAAACACAGACCGCATCAACACTGCCGGTGACAGTAATATTGGGAAAAGTGTATTTCAGGGATAATGTCATTTTGTAACGACAAATAGGTCAATTCATTAAGAATAGTATTCCCAAATATTTATGCATTTAAAAGTGAAGCTTCAAAATACGCAAGGCCAAACGTGCCTGGGGCCTGGAGAGGCAGCTCAGTGCATAAGAGCACACACTGTGTGTGCATAAGGACCCGAGAGCACCTACTGTGTGAGTGTGAGGACCTGAGTTCCAAACTTGGTCTGCAACCCAGGGGAGTGGAGACAGGAGGATGCCTGGACCTTGCTGGCTCCCAGGATAGCTCCATGTCAGTGAGAGAGCCTGTCTCAAGGGAATAAATAACAGATGTCCAATGCCCTTCTCTGGCCTCTAGGCAGGGGTACACACACGCACACGCATGTACACACACACACACACACACACACACACACACACGAGGAAGCAGGGAGGGGTTTGAGATGCAAGGGGAAGGAGACAAATCCCCAATTGGGGCTGCAAATATCTCCACCTTTCTTGCAGTAATTAATAAAAACGAGCAGACAGAGAACTAAGAAGGGCACAGAGGGCTTTAACCACGCTCTCAACTACCTTGGCCTAAGCCCTATTCCTAGAACACTCTGTTCACCAACAGCAGGCTGCAGATTCTTTTCGCGGAACATTTGCAGAAATAGGCCATATTCTGTGCTATTAAACAAGTCTTAATATATTTTTAAAGATTCAAGTCACACAATACACCATCTGATCACAGCAGAATTAAACTAAAAGCCACTACAGAAAGATCCCTGGAAATTCTCAACTCTTTGGGGACCAAATACTATACTGCTAAGTCACTTCAGGGGACAAAGAGGAAACCAGAACGGAAAGGTCAAGTTACTTGAACTGAATAAAACAAAAAACATCTATCAAAAGGGTGGGACAGGACTGGTGGCTCAGTGGTTATGACTGTGCTGTTCTTGCAATGACCAGAGCTTGGTCCCCAGTACCCTCAGCAGGTACACTCACGACAGCCTGTAACTGCAGCTCCTCACGCAGAAAACACATGTGTACACATAATTCAAAAATGTTTTTTGCCTGTGTATGGAATGTCCAAGCAGTACTCAGGGGAAGCTTGATAGCACGAAATGCCCAAGTGCACGAAAATAAAACCGTTTAAAAATCAGTGACTCTAGCTGTCCCCTTCAAATATTACGGGGGGAAAAATTAAATTTGAACTAAGTAAAAGAAAGGAAATAACCGACATCAGAATTGCAATCAATAAAAGAGAAAATATAAAAGCAATAGAGAAAAATCAGCAGCAAAAGATGGTCCCTCAAAAAAGATCAATAAAATTCATTAAAACATACCCAGACTTGATGGAAAATTAAAAATGAGAAAGAGAAAGAGATTAAACACAAATTGCCAATACCAGGAGCGAAGCAGACGACATCCTACAAACTCTACAGATATTAAGCGAATAATAAAGCCGAATGCCGACTGCAGAGCTAGAGACCGAGTGTACGCGGCTCTGTCGGTAAGACGATCAATGCCATAAAATTGAGAGCCTTGGAGAAGACAAGAAACATCACATTTATGAGTAATCAATTGTCAAAGAAGGTGCCAAGGCCATTCAATAGGGGAGAGAGAGAGAGAGAGAGAGAGAGAGAGAGAGAGAGAGAGAGAGAGAGAGAGAGAATATTTTGGCAAACGGTACCAGCACAGCGCATTATTCATGTGCACAACAACGCATTCGGACCCCTGGTCCACAGCATGGGCAGAAGAGTAACTCAAACGCCCTACCCTCAGTTGCTTCGGTCAAGTGGCTTTTCACAGTGATAAGGAAAGAAAGGAGCACAGGTGACATGCCAATCAACCTCTCACTTGCTCTCCCTCCGTGCTTTCGACTGAGTCTTGCTGCGAAGCCTTGGTTGATTTGAAACTCACTATGTAGACCAAACTGGCCTCAGACTTACAATGATCCCCCTGCCTCTGCCTCGCCAATGCTGGGGTTACAGGTGTGCCATATTATTCTCAGCAAATGCAAATTCTCTCCATACATTGTTAAATATGGCAACTCCACATTGGACACCTCCGACCCCCACCCTGCTGCTGCCCGGCACTAGAACTGAGCAGGACACCCTGTATTCCATCCTCAGAACTGACATGGTAGGAGGGGGCCGTCGGCTCTTGGAAATTTGTTCAATGACCTCCACACACGTGCACACACAACACTAAGCAAATGAATGCAATATTCTTCTATTTAACAAGGGCTGAGGAGATGGGTAACTCCAGACTGCAGAGCCATTCGAGCATCTGGGACCCTAGCACTCCTGCAAGCCACAGGAGGTGGAGGCAGGGGAATCTCGGGAAGGTCACAGACCCCTACAGGGCAGAGAAGAAGTCCTCTCTCAAGTCAGGGGTAAAATCGAGGACTCAAACCTAAGGCTGCCCTCTGACTCCATATGCACACACATGTGCTCCTGCATTGAGCACGCACACACACACACACACACACACACACACACACACACACACACACCAAAAATAATAACAGCAAAGTAATATTATAAGTAACTTTATGCTGATACATTTCAAAAAGAGTGAGGATACATTTCACTTTTCCCCCCTCGTTTGCTGTTATTGTTTCTTTGAGACAGAGTCTCTGCATAGCCTTGGCTGTCCTGGAACTCACTCTGTGGACCGGGCTGTCTTCAAACCCACAGAGATCTGCCTGCCTCTGCCCCCAAATGCTGGGATTACAGGCGTGAACCGTCCACGGCTGGCCTCAACAGGAGACAATTTTTGAAAGGTACCAACGAGCAAGGCTCCTGTAAGCCAGTAGACTCAGCCACCCTGTATTTAAGGACACAATTATTTGTATATTTAGGGGAAAACTTTGAGGATGGAGTTCCTTCTATGGTACACTGGCGTCTGCTGTCTAGAGTCACAGTCGTGCATATTTTTAAAGGCCAGGAAGGATGTGGAATGCTAGTCTACAAAATGACCTGCGTGTAGGGAGGAAGACACTTGTCCCGACCTGAACGCAGCACAGTGTGCACACAGTGAAACTCTCAGATGATACTCCACACATACGAACAATCTCAGGGGCCAGTTGGAATACTTGAATTTTAGATATGAGAGAAGCTATTAATGCTAGGGAAAAAAACCAGCGCATAAACTCAACAAACAAACAAAAACAAACCAAAACACAAAAAAACCCTTCTCCACAAAGAGATGTCACAGCTCATTCAACCTCAACCATTGGAAGAGATACTCCTTTTTTCTAACTGATTAAAGAGGAGCTGGAGAAAGGCTCCATCACCAGGAGCATTGACTGTACTCGAAGAGCACAGTTCCCAGCACCTACATGGCAGCGCACGACTGACTGTAACTTCATCTCTGGAGGACCCATCGTCTTGTTTTTTTATCTCTATGTGTACTGCACACATGTGGCGCACAGACATACATGCAGGCAAAACACCCATACATGTAAGCTAAGAATAAATAAATCTTAAAAAAAGAAAGATTAAAGAGAAGGCAACACTTCTATCTCATCTAATGGTGCCTCAATATTCAAACTGGAAAAACCAATGCAATCCATGGAAATTAAGATCAACATATGCTTTGTTTTAATGTAGGTTGACAATGACAAGATACAGCTGCATATCTCCTTCCCAGCCACCGGCCACCACACACTCATAGAAGTGGACAATGGATGCAGACTCTTACTTTCTCTGAGAAAGCCACAGAAGTAGCTGCTTGAGTTCTGGGTGAAGAACAGAAGGGGTGTGTGGTTCAGTCAGCACCTGAAATGGGGGACAAATAAGAATTTCCCATAAGCAAGGTGTCTTGGCCAAGGACTAGAAGCCTGCTGTTGGGTGAGGAGCATTCTTCTTATAAACCAGAGGAATCAGAGAGAGGAAGCACAAGTCCATTCATAGATGCACTGTGGAGGCCAATCTGAGTGTTCTCAACTTATTGTGAAGAAAGGGAAGAATAATATCCCCGGGGCTGACAGATGCTGCTTGGGCGACCAACCTCCATGGTTGGGGCCCAAAAGAGTTAACAGAATCCAGACGCTTTTCAACCTCTCTAAAGAAGATACGTCTGCTAAGCCCTTAAAGATGTAAGAAGCCCAGGATTGAGGCACACAAGCTCGGCATCCCGCTACTCCACGTGTCCCGAGACACCAACGTGAACGTATTGCTCCGAAGAAATAGCAGGCACTATGAGAAAACGAGGAGGCTGCAGAATATGCTAAACTTTTGGCCAAGAGAATGAAGGAAGCTAAAGAAAAGCACCAGGAACAGATTGCCAGGAGACGTAGGCTGTCCTCGCCGAGAGCTTCTACTTCTAAGTCCAGTCGAAAGTAAGTCTTTAGGAGTAGCAAATAAATGATCAGACCTTGGATCTAAAAACGTAAGAAGTAAAAATAGAGAAACATCCTCCGAGAGCATGGATGCCAAAGTTCCAAAGTTCCAGTAAATGCCACTCAACTGTTTATGAAAGAATAGCATCTTGACCGAACAGGATCTGTGCGGAGAATGCAGGGTTGGTTCCCTGCTTGAGACTCAGTCAGTGAAAGTATCATTTGACCCCAGAGCAAAACCACATGACCACCTCAATAGATATGGAAAATGCCTTCAATACTCTCCAATAGGATCCACAACTTAGAGCATCTTCCCAAACTCAGAAGAGAGCGGCTCCACATGGGAAAGAACCTACCAGGCTGAGGGTGGGAGCCTTTGCCTGTAACCCCAGCACTGCAGAAGATGAAATGGGAGGGGTCAGTAGGAGTTTGAATCTGTGCTGGACTAAAGAATGAGATCCCATCTCATAAAAACAAAACCAACAACACGCATACAAAGTTCTACTTTATTTATTTATTCACCGAGACAGAGTTTCTCTGCATAGCCCTGACTATCCTGGATTCACTCTGTAGACCAGGCTGGGCTTGAACTCAGAGAGATCTGCCTGCTTCTGCCTCCCAAGCCACCCAGCTGTTCATTTTTAAAGACAGATCCTTACTATGTATCCCTGATTGGAACTTACATTGTAGACCAGGCTGACCTCCAATTTGCTAGAATGCTGGTACTCCTGGAACTATTTCTTAAATTTTATGTATATGCACATTTTGCTGGCAAGTATGTCTGTTCACCACATGTGTAGCTAGAAACAGAAGCATCCCTGAAGAGGGCATCAGATCCCCCTGGAAATGGAGTTATGGACCATTGTGAGCCACCATGCATGTGCTGGGATCCAAACCCAGGTCTTCCACAAAAGCATACTAACCAAACCACTCAACCATCTCTCCAGCTCAGTGACAGAGAGTTTTTTTAAAAGAGTCTATGTCAAAAACTTGGCCACCGTTGTAGTGGATGGTGAAGAGTGCGCTCTTCCTCTAAGACAGAAAACAAGTTGAAGAGGGCCACTCTCATCTCTCCTGCTCAGAATGCTTTGGAAGTTCTAGCCAGAGCAATCAAGCAAGACAATGAGCAAAAAGACATTCAGAGATAGAAGAAAGAGGCTTGCGGAGGACATGTTCACCTTTAAAGGAAGGGCTATGGGCTTTACACATACAAAAGGCTACAAAAGCCAGTGAGCTCATCAGTATAGCAGGAGAGCCCAGAACGCAAACACTTACTTTATTGCTATACTGGCTGTGAAGTGTCTAAAATAAACAAGTCTAAATGTCACCTAGAGTCGCAACAAAATAAGGAAGAAGCGGGGTTGGGGATTTAGCTCAGTGGTAGGCGCTTGCCTAGGAAGGCAAGGCCCTGGGTTGATCCCCAGCTCGAAAAAAAAAAAAAAAAAAAAAAAAAAAAAGGAAGAAGCAGGAGCAAAGGAAAGAGTTACCGAACAATGGAAATGTAACAATGAAGTTACAAAGCCAGGGCCTGCCTTTGATCCCTCCCCAACAACTAAGTGAAATAAAATCTGAATAAAATATGGAAAATATTGCCCAGTGGTTAAAAAAATGCAGTTTGGGTTAGACAAATGGTGTAGGAGCTTACAGCAAGAGTGAACTTGGGTTCGGTTCCCAGCACCTACCTGGCAGCCTGCAACTGTCCATAATTCCAGTTTCAGGGGCTTCAATTCCCTCTTCTGGCCTCTGAGGACACCAGGGAAACGTGCAGACCAAACACTCATACACATAAAATAAAAATAAATCTTAAAAAATATTTTCTGAATTGTTTAGATGCTCATTCTCCTCAAATAGATCCAACAAGTCAAGCCAACCCCAACCATAATGTCAGCAGAGACTTTTGCAAAAAATGGATAAACTAATTCTCAAACTCACATGGAAACACAAAGGACACAGAAGAGACAAAGCAACCCCGGCATTGAACAGCAATGTTGGAGGGTCCAGCATCCAAATAGTTCAAGACCACCCTAGACAGAAGACAGACAATGGAACAGAACAGCGGCCAGAAATAGACTCACCCGCACATGAATAGGTGATTTTTTTTCCAGTCAGGGTCTCATGTAGTCCAGCCTGGCCTCAAACTTGCTATAGTTGAGGATGATTTTGACCTCCCCACCCCTCTTTGGTTTCTCTTCATGAATAACCCGGGCTGTCATCACTTTGTAGACCAGGCTGTTCTCAAACTCAAGATCTGCCTGCCTCTGCCTCTTGAGTGCTGGGGTTAAAGGTGTGTGTCACCACACCCAGCTGACCTTGAACAGTTTTGGAAATCAAAAAAAAAAAGTATGCGTACATGTATGTGTTTGTATACGAGCACATGTGTGCACTTGCCTGTGTCAGCCACAGAGGTCACCCGGTCCACTGGAGCAAGAGCTACGAGCAGCTGTGAGCTAACACAGGTGTAGCACGCCGAGCTTTGGGGTCTCTGCAAGAACCACAAGCTCTCCCAACTGGTAAGCCATCTCTGGAGCCCATGACTTTCAACTTCTGATCCTCCTGCCTCTACCTCCTGAGTGTTGAAGTTAGTCTTGCACAAGCATGGTTGGTTTATGTAGTACTCCGAGATCAAACTTGGGACTTCAGGCAGGCTAGGCTATCCCTCTGCCAACAGGGGGACATCTCCAGCTGTAATCAACTGATTACAATCAATCTCTTGATCCTTCCCTCCCTCCCCCTCCCCAACCATTTTGTTTTGTTTGTATTTGTTTTGCTGGGGATTTACTCAGAGTGCACATGTGGGAGTCCGTTCTCTCCTTCTACCATGGGAGTCCCAGGGTCAAGCTCAGGTGGTCAGGCTTAGAGGCTCCTCTATCCTCTGGGCCATCTCACCATCCCCGGCAGACCTCTCAAACACTAGACTGAAATTATATTTCTATGCAACACATGAAACTTCAACTGGACTTGCGTGTTACACAGACCAGTTAAAATATGGACCACAGTTATGAAATCTAAAACTGGGCTGGAGAGGTAGCTCAGTGGTTAAGAGCACTGGCTGATCTTCCAGAAGACTAGGTTTCTGTTCCCAGCAACCACATGGTGGCTCACAAAACATCTATAACCCCAATCGTAGGGGATCTGATGCCCTCTCTGGTCTCTGCGTATCAGGCATACAGACAGCACACAGATATACATGCAGACAAAATACCCATATGCTTGGATGAAATTAATTTAAAATTTAATAAAACCTCTAAAACTTCACAAACAAAACCAACCAACCGACCAACCAAACCACCAACCAAACAAACAGGACCCCATGATAATCTTAGATTAGACAAAGTTTCTTAGATGCGACTGGATACAATTTGTCAGAGAATGGATTGATACATTGGGCTTCATCAAAATGAAAACCGACTCCTTGAAGACGCTCTTACAGAAATGATCAGACAGGTCACAAACTGGGAGAAACACGGTGTTCATATACCTTTCATAGGACTTGTATCCAGAATACAAAAAGGGCACTTGGGTCTCCATAAGAAAAACAGTCAAAGAGAAGAGATTTAAACTGAGAAGACACTTAGTGGATTAAAAGATGTTCCACGTCACTGCTCCTTAAGGAACTGAGAGGTAACACTGTGGTGAGGTACTGCACCCACGGAATGCCGAAAGCTACAAGTCTCAGCACATCAACCTCAGCCAGCGTTGAGGGGGTGAGGAGGAACTGGAACGAAAATGGCGACCTTGCTCTAGAAAAATCTGGTAGTTTCTTTAAAAGCTAAGCACATACCTGACATACCGTCTAGCCGCTTTTCTCAGCATTTACCTAAGAGAAATGAGCACAGATTCACAGGAAGACTTAGCTATAATGGTCCATAAGATGTTTCGTAATCATCTCACGATGGAAACTAACCCAGACGCCCATCAATAAATAAAAGATGTCACGCCCACACGAGGGCTATAAGGAAGGACTACTAGTGGATTCTGTGATGTGAGTAAGTCTCCAGTCCAGAACCATCCGGAGAAGGTTGGCTGACAAACAGAGAACAAGAGTGTGTGTCATTCCACTTTTATAGAGAGCTAGGAAATGCAAAAGGATCCTTGCTTGGGGGCATGGGGGTGGGAGGCACAGGTGGGAGGGAGAAGGGTGGACAAAGGTGGGGGGGAGGGGAAGATCACAGAGGGACAAGGAAACTCATCAATTATACCTCAATATAAACTTTTTTTTTAAAAAGAGAGATAAATCAAGGTTATACTAGAAATAAAGATTAAACTGGCAACACACCTTCATGGGCTCTTTTAATTTAAAGGTTCTAAAATTGCCTTGAAATTTTAAGACTCATCTGTTCACACATCCATAATCATTTATTTCCAGAATGCAGCAAGCCTCACGCCGCCATTCGGAGATAACTATACTGAGAAGCTGACACACGGCAGGGTGATGCCTTTCTAAATCATGTCAGCTCCGACGTGACGCACAGAGCCCAGAGCCCACGACTCTGTCGCTTTATCAATCTCCGGGTCTGTTCCCAAACACAACAGCTCCTACTCCATCACCGGGATTAAATCGCCTCCCCCTGGAGGCGCTAAAAGCCGTGCTTAGTAAGAGGGATGTGTTTCTACAGCAGACAGCAGGAGGGGACAGGAGTGAGAGGGAAGAGAAAGATTTGGGGCAGGTAAGATGGCCCAACAAGTAAAGGTGCTTGCCAGCAAGACTGACAACATGGGTTCGATTCCCGTAGCGGAAGGAGAGACTCTACTTCTGTCAGTTCCCCTCCGATCCCCACAAGAATGCTACGGCATGTGCACACACAGAGACTCGCGCAATAAAACCAAGTAAACGTGCTGTTTAAATCAATTTAAAAAGTAAAACCTCCACAGGGATGGGCCCACAGGAACCCTGGGCCCCGAGTCACACCAGGCGCTGCCACTGATTTTTGGTTTTGTCTTTTCCCTTTTTATTATTTCTAACATTTTGTCTGTCTTGAAATAAACAGTATTTCAGAGAAGTTTGGCGTTTACAGGAGAGCTGAGCAGAAAGCGCAGGTTTCACAGCCTGGCACCTCTGACACTCATCCCCCATTTAATGTCACTCCCATTCAGAACACCGTGAGCTGCACAGTCGCTGCCCCAGCTGACCAGCCCACGTGGGCAGTCCTTGGCGTTGGCCACTCCCTCTGAGCTGCACATCCCCTGGGTTTTAACACGCGTGTAGCAGCATGGACCCCTCGACTACAATATCATTCAGATTAGTTTCACTGCCCTCACCCCAAAATACCTGGGCTTCCTCCCATCTTTCTCCTCCCGCTTCACCACCGGTAGCAACCACTACTACTACTCTTTCCTTGTCTCTAAAAATCTTTCTTTTCCAGAAAGTTACAGATGATAGCGTGGTCACAAGTTTACATTTTTTTTTTCAGACTATTTCCTCTCACTTAGCAGTTATTGTGTTCCGGGCTATTCCCCGACCCCAGCTTTCCAGTTTGGTAGCTTGTTTTTTGGTTTTGTGTTTTTTGTTTTTTAACTACCAAATAATATTCCAGTATGTAGATATACCACGGTTTGTTTTTCCATTTACCTACTGGAGGGCATCCTTACAATCATTGCTTTATTATTAATGTTTATTTTACTGGTTTCTTTTTAATTTTTATTCTTCTATCAGTCAACGCACTGAATTAATTAATTTATTAAAACTTACTTATTTACTTGGAGAGTGCCTGTAGCTGAGGGACTCTTCCCTTACCTACACCTCACCACACCTGGAGTTGGTGTGTTGGTGAGAACATGGAAACGCTGAAGTCACTTGTGGGCGGGATTTTACCAGCACAAGCTCTTGGGTAGCCCTGTGGCCAGACCTACCAGAGCCGGGTGTGCTCCTCTGTGATGGGGAAGCCCAGCCCTGGCTGGACACTGGCCATAAACAACTCTGCACTTTAATAAAGGCACTCGGAGGAAAGTTCAAAGGAACGCTGTCCACAGTCAACACCTGGAAGTAACCCAATAACCTGTCAGCAGCGGTGGACAGGAAGCAGAGACTCCCACTTGGTGTGGTAGCCATTCACTCAGCAGCGAGGAAGCTTCCTGACAGAAGACGAGGAAAGGTAGCCAGACAACAGGAGCATTCCTTTGCAAGGGAGAATCATGGGTGCTTAGAGAGCTGGGCTTCTTCAAGAGCTAGGTGTGTGTATCACTGCACAGGACACCGGGGATTGTGGAAGCAAGACCCAAACTACCTCAACTCCCAAATTCAAGAGTCTCTGACTAAAAGTCAGCATCCACGTGGAGCCAAAGGCAGGTACAGAAAAACTGAACTAATGTGGTCCCATTTTATATAAGATCACTCACATATCTGCACTTTGCCCACAGAGAACGCCAATCATCACCCAAAACACCGAAACACCGTTCCTGAGCACCCACTGAGGGCCCAGCACCACCCCAAGCACTTCCTTCATAATGGTCTCCCGAATGGGGATTGCCACTGAGCTCTCCACACAGAGAGGCAAGGAACTGAGGAAACTTGTCTGAAGTCAGGTGGTAAGCAGAGCCCTCATGTAAACCCCCAAACCCCGGCGACAGTCCACAAGGCTGCCCACCATCTCTGTACACTTTCCCCCAACACTCACCCAGCCTCACCACCTTCCTCCATTTCCTGGCCACAGGGACCCCCCTCACGTGCATTTGAATATTCGGGGCCCCTTTGTAGGAGTGTTCATCTTGATCCTGTGTAGTTAACTCTTCATCCTTCGGGGGTTACCTCCCCCGTCAAGCCTCTGTGACCCCAGGCTGAACCCTCAGCTCCCGCTGCCTCCCAACTTGAGCCTCATCATGGCTTTGCTTACTTTTTGAGTTCCCCAAGGGCCAGCCTGGGTCCACGGTCCCTACCCATCACCGAGCCTGGCACAGGATGGGTGACTCAAGAATAAGTATACCTGCCAGGCAGACTGATGTAGAGATATCTAGAAGGCTGTTTACACTCTCTCCATCTATCTTGGGCATCTGTCTGGTGTCCGGGTGGAATTCTGCACTTCAGCATTTCCCTGCTGTCCCACCCCTCACACTCTCTGCACTACCGAAGGCCCAGCGGGTGGTGTATTAATAAACGGGAGGGAGAAGGTCACCCAGCTCGCAAGCACCGAGCCGTCCTTGACTCAGGCAGGCACAGCTGAGAGGCGCTGAGGAGGGGGAGCACGCCGAGCACGTGCATGCTATTTCTGATTCCCAGCTGGCTAGCCTGGCCCTGTGCATCTGCTGTGGAAGTCTGGGTAGCCTGGAGAGCGGCAGGGGGAAGCAGTGACTGACCATCACCCAGGCAAACTTGCACCAGACCCGGCCATAGGCAAGCTGAAAACTCACCCACAGCTCCTCCCTCATGGCCAGGTGAGGTGACCCAGCCCCTCACTCTGACAGTCTCCCTGCCTTCCGGAGGGTTCTCCTCATCTGCAAGCAGCCGGGCCCCTTCCTCGACTGTGGGTCTTCACACCTGCTGTCCTCTCAGCCAGGAGGGCTGATGTCTCCAACTCCCAGGATTCTAGGACTACTGCCCTAGAATATTGGCCCAGGTCACCGTCACCACATCCTGGTGCCCCTTGTAGGACTTTCCTTGACGTCAACAGGTGTCCTGGATCGTCTCAGAAGTCTGCCAGCCTTCTCCTGGACTAAGATTTGACCAGCTCGGAGGCCTTCATCTTCATGTCCCTAGCATTTGGTCCACACGGACCCTCACAAGGGAGGAAGTGCTTGGGTTCTGAGAAGGAGCAGCAGCCCAGGGAGCTCAGAGGTGGAGCACGGGCAGGAAACAAGTAGTTGGGTTTGTGTGTGACCTAAATATGAAGGGTCAGGGAGACGATACCTTAGGGGACAGGGAGAAAGGAGAACTCCCACCCTCAGCAGAGGACCCCCCCTGTCCACCCCACACTGTTATCACCTGTGTCCCCTCAAGCAGTCAACAGCTCAGGAAGGGCTGGGATACTGTACCAGGTGTGGCTGCTCACAGCCCTGCTTCCCCAGTGACAAGCACAGTTGACACAGAATCTGTACAGTGGCCTAAATACATCTGCTCTCCGAAGCAGGGTGCCCAGATGGTGTAGGGGGCTTCTGGCAGGTCTGGGTGCTCGGCAAGATGGACCACCTGCCCACTACTTACAGCTGTTATCTCCTGACAGAGGGAGGTGTCCCCAGGGCCCAAGGTCGGGGCTGGACCTGACGGAGACCCTCCAATCAAAGGCTCACAGCCTACCCTTCCGCCCAAAGCTGCCACCTGGAATGTGGGCCATGCAGAAACCAGGCCAGCCAAAAAAAGAGGGTTCCAAGGAGAGAAGGACTCTAGCAGGATCCCAGAGAGGCCTGGGGGTTGGGGGGAAGGGTAAAGTACAGGCATTCTGGTTCCGAGGGACCCTGGTGGTTCCAAGAATTCTCCTTTACTTCCTGAAGCTCTTACAGAGTCCGTACACTGTACCCCCTACACAGAGTACTGGATTTAGTCGGGAATCTTGTTTTTCTGACCCTGCCTCATTCTCACTGTCTATCTCTCTTTGTGTGGTACTCTACAGTGTGCTTACTTTTTGGTCTTCCTTCTCAGGCTGGTCTCTCAATGAGATCCAGGTCCTTCTGCAAGAACCGGAGCATATCAGCCATTTTTGGGGTGCCCGCTATGCACCAGGCTCTGTTGTAGACACCTTGTTGGTATCTGGGACCCCACTTCACCCACAAATCAGGCCTTCAAGGAAGGCAGTGCTCTGACACTCTTCTGAGTACGAAAGGAGAAACTGAGGCTGAGCGTTGTTCACGGTCGCTTGGGCTCGTCTAACTAGACTCTCACCCCTAGACCCTCATAATCACCTCACTTCCTCAGGGTGTCAAACTCATGTGGCTGTTTTCCCAGAGGCCCGGCCCACGGTTCTCGGGACTGAGTACCTACCCACTTCTGTTCCTTTTTGCTTTTCTCTATTTAAAACAAAACAAACAAACAAACCTATTCTTGAAAACCGCCGGGCAGAAGTGGCCTGCGGTGAACACCCCACTGAAGGTGCCCACAGTCTCCCCAGCCAGCCTCCATGTCCTGACCCACTCTCAGCTTGGGTGGGGCAGCGCTAGGTTCTGAAGCCAAATGCGCTCAGCTCCATCCACACCACACCAGCAGCTGCTAAGTGAGCGACCCCAGGAACAACTTTTCTCTTTGCCCTGTTTCCCCTCCTGAGAGGACACTGTCCTCCCGTGCCCAGAGTCATTCAAGAGACCAAGGCCACGCTCTGACCCGGGCACCACACCACCTCTTGGCCTGACCAAGTTGGTCTCCACTGAGTCCCTCAGATGGCTCCTGGAGGTGTCCCGGGTGAGAGGACACTTGTGTAACATCAGCTGCAAAGTCCTGTTCCATAGTAATAGCTAGCCAATGAAGAAGAGAATATATGAATGGATGGAAGGATGGATGGATGGGGAATCAACTCCCCAAGAGGGCACTCGGTCCTGGGCCTAGGAGAAGACAGGTCCTACTTCTAGGACCCCCTGTTCCACCATAGGAGTTCTATTGCCCACTTTATTCATCCTGGGTTACTCCTTGTGGTGGTGGACAGACACACAGACAGATCTGACCCTCTGAGAGTACGGCATACCAGCACCAAGCTACAAGTGGCCCGTGTCCATCTTCAAACGGTCTTGACTGTCACCCTTTGAGGCTGAAGATGAATGCCCTGCCAGGCCTTTAACAATCCTTGGTGCAATCCTTGTTGTAAGTGGGAGTTGGCCTCGGAGAGTGTACAGCATAGCAGTCACAGGAACAGACAGGCCATACACAGGGCTCAAAGGACAAGGACGAGAAATGAAGCTGGGTGTGGAAGCACAGACCTGTAATCCCAGCTCCAGGAGGCTGAGGCAAGAGGATCTCGGGTTCCAGGCCCGCCTGAATTAAACAGCAAGTTCCAGCCCAGGCTGTACTAGCAAGACACTAACGCAAGGAATCAAGAAAGAAGAAGAGAAAGGGAAGAAGAAACATATTTTGCTCCTGGAAACAGACTTTGAGACTCTGGCTTTTCCCAGGTTGGAAAGAAAGCTCTGACTTCTAGGTGAGCTCGACAGAGACCAGCCCATTGCAACAAGACAGATGAGGAACTGGCCTCCAGAAAGGATGCTATTCCCAAGGCAGAGGGAGGGACACAAAGGGTTACAAAGGACACACTGGCATGGATAGCTGTGTGGCATTGGCCTCGTTGTGCTATACCCACCAAGGCAGCCATCCTCCACCTCTCCCCTGCAGCTGCGTGCACTGCTAGGCTCTACAGGGCCTGGGCACCACTCCTGACTGGATGCCTGCTGGTGCTGAGACTGCTGCGATCAGATTGGAAGGGCTCCTGCATGCTCGAAGACCCTCGCAGTCTGCACCTGTGAGGGGTGCAGAGACGCATGCGGACAGACGGGGTACAGACTAAGGGAACAGTAGAGGCAGGAGCTGGGAGGCCAGAGGACACAGAATATTACAAACACCCTTGTCTTCTGGTGGAGCTTCAGGAGAACAGTGGCTGTAAGAGACAGGTGACAGAGCACACCAACTGTCACACTGAGGGCTGTGGGCCCACTGTGGTAGAAGCAGCGGGGTGTGGTCCTCCATCAGAGACATTACCTGAGCGTGAGATATGGAAACTGACCCAGTGGAAGTCTACGGAGCCTTGTGGCTGCTATGGGCTGCAGGAGGAGCCCAGGTTCCTCTCTGAACCCCAAGCCTGCCGTTAGGGATCCAGAGAGGGGCTGCCTCTCTGCTAACCTCTGGGAATCGCTTTGCCATCATTCATCAAGCCTTACAAATGCTTCCTGGAAACACTGGGCCCTAGTGGGCCACGGTGACAGCTCCCAGGCTGCCCACTGTTTGTGCCCCTGCCCTGGCCAGTATCAGCAGAGGGAGCACAGACTGGGTCAGCAGCGGTTGGCCAGTGTTGGTCTTGGCCCTGGCAGGTGGGCAGGCAGCCAACAATCCATGCCAGTGCCGGGAAACCTGGCAGTTGCTGGCCAGGGGAGCGCTGTGGGCCTGCCCTGTTCAGGAGTTATCCGTGGCTCCCTGGGTTCTTTCATTGAGAAGCATGCATCCGGGAGAGGCTGGAGGCTGGGGAGGGTCCTGTTATACCCCAGATCCACGTCGAAGCGGGAGGGAGTCCTGCTACTCCTCAGGTCTCTGCAGCACCTTAAAAGACCCATTCAAATGTCTTGGAGCAGACACAGCGGTGGACAAGGGTTCCGCTATGGACCGCCATGGTAGATTGTACCAGTCCACATCCCACCAAGGTTTCAGTTCTGCCTAGGTGGCTTCGCTTTCTTGTTCCGTGGTTTCTTCACATGCCAGCAGTCTTCTGCAGCCAGTAAGACCACGTGGCCAGCCTGAGTCTAACCCATACCAAGTCCCTCCTTGCTCTCTTTAGCCTGCCACCTTGGCATTCCACGCTGCCCTACCTCAGGGCTCTGGACCAGCCTTCCCAGCCTCAGGTACTTCCTGAGGACGGTGCCCCCTGACGCCCAACACTAACTGTGGTGTTGTGCGCGGTAGCGCGCCTGTCACTGCCTTCAGTTTACACTCATCCGGAAGGTTATGTAACGACTGCAGGCCTCCCAAGAGGATCATGGCTCTGCGGGGCAGGGATCAGCCACTTGTTCACTGTGTAAGCCCAGCTCCGAGCAGGCACTTGACATGTGTTTTTCTGAATGAATACTCACGAATAAGAAAGGGAAGTAGAGAAGGTAAGCCCCAAGGGGTGACAATGTCTACATATCCCTGTCCCCGTGTCGGAATGATTCAATCCACGAGAAGCCTGGCCGGAGTCAGGGCAGAGTGTCTCTCACACATACCTGACACACATACATCCCCCACACGCCGGCACTCTTCCTCCCAAGGTCACGGATATACACATATACCGTGACATGGCCCACAAACCATGCGGATGCCTCCACACACACCATGTATATCGCACACCACAAACACCCTCCCCACCCCCACCCCTACTCCCCTCACCATACATACATACTACACATGTCTCCTCCCACTTCACCCACACACCACATATAAACGAACACTTTCCTACATACCACATACACGCACACCACACACACGTATCACACCTCCCCATATGCCCCACACATTCACACCATACATCCATACTACATTCACCTCCTCACACACCTTACACATGTTGTGTGTATCTCCTCACGCTCCTCCCCTCCCCATACATACATATCACCACATGCCATAGATACATACATTCAAAGAGGTTCTCCATGCACCACATAGCAAGCATGTCCCACACGTACCTACACCCCACACACACATAAACATACAAACACACACGCATGTACGCACTACACATACAAGCACACTGTATGCAGGACATCCAGCGGAGGCAGCCAGGCAACGGTAGCTCCCCATCACACTGCACTCTCTCAGAGTGCCTGGAAGGCCAGTTGAAACCTACATATGAGCAAAAATAGTCCGGGTCCAAGGCTGAGCAGGGCCTCTGGGGCCACTCGGAGCTGCCTGCCTCTGCCATTCCCACACAGTCCCTGGGAGGTCTCACAAGGGTCCTCTAGGAAGCCTTCAGAGCCTACAAGTCCCTGCGAAGGCAAGGTGTGAGATGCTGACACCTCCTAACTTGTGACCACAGCTGGGTCACGTGAGGCCTGGAGATGGGTGCACTCCACAGCACTCTCACCCAGAGAGGAAACTAAGACTAGAGACTACACAGACGCTTGGTCACCAGGTGGCCTCCAGTTTCAGTCCTAGCTTCCTGCCTGGACTGTCAGGTGCATGTACCTGGGTTCAAATCCTACCCCACCACCCTCTGGCTCAATGCCCCTCCCCTAGAGCCCTAGTTTCCTTGTTCATAAACAGGGATGAGCACAGCACCCCACATCCTCAACGTGGACTTCACACATAGAAAACATTGGCGGCAGAGGGTCCGGAAGCCATCTCTGTCCAAGGCAGGCTGCATCCAGACAAGCAGCCTCCGGAGGGGTCAGCACAACGCTACAGAATCCAGAGCCTAGCCCACACAGTTCATGCTACTGAGCAAAGGAGGGTACAGGAGCCTGGGGACCAGCAAGTCTGTGGCACTCAGAGCCTAGAGAGAGCTCTAGCCTCTCAGAGCTAAGGATGTTGGGCTTAGCAACAGCCGGGGGAGGCAGGCAGGCAGGCAGGCAGCTGGGGTGCCAGAGTGTTGGGAAGAAACTTGCCCCCGTTTTTGAGCAAACCTGATCCCCGTTTCCAAGCTGTGCTCTGCAGTCCATGGCTGCGTCATTACCTCAGCACCCAGTCAGCCTGCATAGGTGGGAGTGCTCCCTACCCCCAGCAGGGGTTCCGAGACAGAGGGTGGTGGGGAAGCCAGGCAGCTGTCAGGATGGGAACACAACACCAGACCCTGCGCCCTTCTGGAGGGAAGTCCAGCTCAGCTCACCCCTGAAGTTCCAAAGAGCTGAGCAGGCGAGGATTCAGATGGCACCCCCACCCCACAAAAGCGATGGAAACCGTGGAGCTCAGAGAGGTGCAGGTCCTGAGGCAGGAAATACAGCAACAGAACACCACGCAATCTACCGTCTTTCCTACACTCCCTCAAACACACAGCACACCGGACAGATGTCAAGACCCACCAGGAGCCTGGCACTACACAAAGACATATGCCTGAGCCCAGAAGCCAACTGCTCAATACCCCAAGACTGGAACTTGGGGTGCATGGTGTCCTAGTCAGGTTGGTTTCCTAATCCTGTCTGAGGTCCCACGCAATGCTGGGTACACAGTAGGCACCCAATTACGCACCAGCAAGTCTCGCTCCATGTACATGCTAGGGTTCCTACCCCAGTTCTATATCATCAGATGCATTCTAACCCCACCCTGGGCTTTCTCATGGTGAACCCTGTAGAATGCCAAATGTCCCTCTGAACGTGTGTTATGCCACTCTTGGAGATGGGTCCCTAGAGGTTTGCTGCTCAGTTACAGAGGAAGGGAACTTGCTTCTTAACCTAAAGATCCTGGGAACCAAATACCCCATAGTGGGCTGGCAGTGGTGGTCACTTCTTACCACCCATATAACCTCCAGGACGTTGTAAGGGTGGGTCACAGCCTCCTTAAGTAACCACCATGTAACAGGTGGGGGGCGGGGGCCAGTCAAAGTTCAGACCAGGCCTATCACAGGGCTGAGAGGCTCGGCTGCTGCCTATGATCCTTGAATTCTGCGGATGCCTTAGCCTGCTTGCCTCTGCCAGGTGCGGTTCCATGTCCAGTGTTTGGTTCCCCAAAGTCAGGAATGAGCCTACTGCAGTTGATCCCCATAAACCTCATGTTCATCGCCTGCTGGTGAACAAGCGGGAACACTTCAGGATCCTCAGACGAAGGGTCTAAGGTGAGACTCAAAACTGTCTAATTTAGATCCAAATCCCGGTACCAGGGTTTCGCCATCTATGTGGCCTTGGTCCAATTACTTAAAAGTTCTCCGTGTCCGGTTTCTGCACCTGTAAAATGGGGCTAATAAGAATGGGATGTGGTAGAGGCTGAAGCAGATGTAGGATGCTTGGAGTCAGTGGTTCTAAGTAGCAGGCCCTGAACCACGCTCTTAGTTCTGGGAGATGGTCAATGATGTTTTATGAAGCAGATAGTTGTTTTTTATTAACTGTCAGCTGCTGATAACGGCTGTTATTATTATTATCATTGTCAACATTAGCAGGAATCCCCAAGCCTGGTTTTGCAACCAGCCCTAGTGAGGGGTGTAGCAAAATTCTCCAAACAAAATGTGCTTCCATTCATTTTGGGTTTTTGAAAAGGCCACGTCAGACGGCTCGGGTGGGGAGGAGGCGGCATTGCGAAACCAAGCAGAGAAGGATCCAGGCTGCTCCTTGCTCAGGAAGTGATGTGCCATCTACTCCAGAGAGGCCCTGACACAATGGCTACTCCCTAGAGCCCAGGGGTTGGGGGTTCCTGGACTTGCGGGCCCAATTCCCAGCCTCTGAGTGACCTTGGGCAACTCCTGCACCTCAGTTTCCCCACCAGGCAGGCAAATTAACGTATTTCTTCCTCATTCCTACCAAGGGGATAGCTAGAAAGAGCAGAAATTAAACGTGACCTGCAAACTGCAGGGTGTCGAGCCTACCCTAAAGGCTCTAGTCTTGGTTTGAGGTTGTTGCCGGGGGCCTACTGAGTAGGCGGACACAGAGAATCAGCCAATAACTGCCCCCTCCCCCAGACCACATATACAGAAGAAAGGTAGGCGCGTGCAGTTAAGAGACCAACCGAGAGTCCAGTGAACTGAGCATACATTTGTCCTTGCATTCTTCACCACAGGAAGCCCTGCTGAGTATTCGCTATTTCCTTAATGTGCCCAGTCAGAGTTCACTTAACAGTGAGGTCTCTACCTGAGCCAGCCCACTTCACCTCTTTAATGGCAGGGTTATCCATCAGGAGAAACCACCAGCCCCTCTCACTCTGTGGACCATGTCCCTGAATCTGTACACACACTGTCCAAACCTACCAGAGCAGACCAAGCCCCATCCTGATCCCAGAGTGCACACGGAAGCAGCTCACCTCCATAACCAGTGTCCCTGAGGACCGCTCAGGAGGGCCACCTCTCTGATCAGGGATGCAGGCTGCTTTCCTGGTTTTATGAATGCCAGTGGGGTCCTCAGCTCGAAGGGTCCTGCTCCTTCACTCTCCCAAATCCCTGAGGCCTCCAACCCCAGAGCAGCACATGTTCTGGGGACGTTTCCCAGAACAGGAATATCTCCTCTGATTTGACTCTGTCCCCCCACCCCCAGCACTGAGCATTGAGTGGAGCAGGAAACACTAGTGGCCCAAAGAAGGAATGGCAGGCGAGAATCTAGTAGCTAGCAGCACTCCCCCCGACCCCCATAAATGCAACAAGGGGTAACTAGGTAGGAAACTGATGTGAACCCATGAAGTGATGCAGGAACAGGTACCAGACCACAGGGCCACAGGGATGCCCAAAGATGCTGGACCTACCCAAACACGACCTCAGTCTCTGCCGGACGGAATCTCTGGACTCCCAGGGGCACACTGGGATTTTAGAGGCCACAGACCTATAACTCCCACAAGTCTGCCAAGTGCCTCTGGGTGTACAGAGCCAGCTGGAGGCCGAGGAACCCATGGGGATGGTTATGTGGGCAACTGGACCTGGCCAAGTATCTTCTGTGCCCATCGCCCAGCCCTCCACTTGGAATGCTCTGGTTCACACGCACCCATTCAAACCAAAATAAAATAAAATAAGTTCCCTCGGCCCGTCAAGCCCAGTCCTCAGCACAGGGAGGCTAATGGGAGGGTGTGGCTGCTCCTCCCACATCAATCGCACAGTACAACTTCGGTAACGGAAGTAAAGCTGAGGTCTTCGGACTGTGGAGCCGTTGACAGGGACACGGAGTGGCCTGGGCACTGAGGAAGCAATGCTTAGGACGAGGCCAGGCTGGTAAGGAATAGTTAAGTAGGTGATGTGGGTGTATGGGGGGTAGGTATGGCAAGAGGACCCAGCATGCTCAAAGACCCTGAAGCTAAAGGCAACTTGAACGCAGTCCAGGAACTGAAAAGCAGGCCATGGAGACCAGAGCCAAAGTGAGAGAAGGTGGGGTACAAGATGCAGCTGAGAGGTAGTTGCTGCGGGAAAGGGGGCTGGGCTTCAGGCTGGGAGCTGTGGACCAACTACATGCTTTCCAAAAAAAGAAAAGCGGAATTCAGATTTTATTCATTCCCATTTCGGAATGTTTAAATGAACATACTGAAGTCCACTGGAGTCCGAGAACGCTATTTTTATTATTTTTATTTTTGAAATGAATGAGTCCTCATCAATTACAGCTGTGGGGGGGGGTGGCGAGACCACCTGCTCTCTGCTGGGTGAAGAGCAGCGGACAACATCCCTCAGTGTGCAGATACGCTGCCATTTCTGAAGCCAGATGCCTGTGAGCCACAAAATCCTACCAAGATGCCAGTGGGTGCCCCGATACACTAGATACGTCACTGAGTCCTCTGGAAGCTCCAAGTACACGTTCCACCCTCGGCCCCTAAGTGCTGCGCAGGCTTCCTTCAAAACAGCAGGCTCGACTGCCAAGCAGCCTTGCGCCCGGGGCACAGCCCTCAAACCTGCAGCTCATCTCTGGCTGACACCAGCAGGATGCTTCCTGGGTACCCGGTTCTGTAAGTCAGGCATCAGGCCCTGCCTACCCCGCACTTTCTCTTGATTCCGGGCCCTGCCCACCTACCTCTCCGGTGCCCAGCCCAGCTCCACCTGGCCTACATGGATGAGGGCTTCACGGACACCACTCACTGGCACACCGGGCATTCCCCAGCTCCAGGAGAACCCACGCACTCTATCCCACCCCTACCCCAATACAGACACAGGCACACACGCCTGCCCCACGTGCACAGACTGCATTTTCAGAAGCTACTGGGAACATACTCGGAGCTTGTGGAGCGGTCGCTGAAGCCCAGCCGAGGGGGAGGGTGGCCCCCAACAGTGGCTCCTAACACCGGAGCCTCAGCCATCAGCCTGGAAGCCAGCTCTGCGGCCCCACCCAGTCCCGCTGTCATTAACAGTCTGGCTCAGGCCCCTCGGACCACCCTTGGCCCAGGCAGCCCACAGTTCCTTATACCAGAGGAAGGGGAGAGAGGTAGCCACCTGAGGGAAAGAATTCCACAGACTCCTCCAACAGGCATTCTGACATAGTCCTGTACCATCACCTCCTTCAAGTGAAGCCACAGAGGCAGAGGGACCGGACCCTCCCCCACCGCGCAGGAGGTGCCAAGAGTATGAGGCGGGCAGTCCAGCCTCCTTAGGGCTGGGGACTGCAGCCCCCTCCCCCTCTGCCATTTCTACTTCCAAGCAGGTGGAAGTGATGGGACATCTCTTACCCCAGCACCCCCCCACCCCCGCCATCAGCACAGTCCTCCAAGCGTAAGGTTCCCCATCCTCAGGGTACCTCCGCCACAACTGGCCTTCACCCACCCACCTACCCACCACCCTTCCCCCATTTCATTTTCTCACACAACATCAACAGTCGGTGACAGCCCCTCTCCGCAACACAGGCAGCGTAGAACGCGAGAAAGGAGATGGATGAAGGGCTGGATGGGGAATCCAACAAGGCAGGCTCTGTCCAAAGAGGCCCAAGGACCATCACTTGCTCAGGTAGCACATGTCCCCTCCCAGCAGGCCCTGCACATCTGGACCCAGCTGGCCTCCGCAGCCACCTGGTCTACCCTCCACCCGCTCTGTACGCGAACCCCCGTTCCCGCGGGGCGCCGCACGTGGGGGCCTCCGGTGGCCATGTGAGCGCCCCCCCCACACAGCCCAGGTGCCAGGGTCGCTCGGCCCCTCCCGGGCACGCGAGCCCGCCGGGGACGGTGCGGCGCGGGGTCGCCCGCCCCCTCCCCGGATGCCCGGTCCCGGGGAGATCCCGGGAAGGGAGTAGGAGCCTGCGGCAGGCAGAAGGCAAGGGAACCCGGGCCGCCCGGACACGCGGCCGAGAGGGGGCTGCCGCTACCCGCCGCCTGCGGATGGAGGGCCGGGAGCTGCTCCTGCGCCCGGGCCGGGGAAGGGCCGGCAGCATCCGAGGGGCCGGCCGGCGTCCGGCTCCAGGCCCGGGCGCCGCCACCCGTCAGAGGATCCGGGAGACCCCACCGCTGAGCGCGTCTGTCCCGGGGGCTGCCCGTGGCCGGGGGGCTGCCCGAGATCTAGCCTCGGAGGAGGGTCTTGACGCGTGCCACCCCCGCGCGCTCACCTGTGCCCGGCGCTCGACCGCCTTGGTCCACTCGGCCTCTGCGCTGCGCCCGTTCCGCTCGCTCGCTTGCTCGCTCTCAGCGTCGCTCGCCTAGGCCCCGGCCCCGGCCCCGGCCCCGGCCCCGGCCCCGGCCCGCGGGCGCCCCATGCCTCTCCTCCGGCCGGCGCGGCGCCCCAGATGCGGCTGCGGGAGGAGGAGCCCGCGGCCCCGGCTCCCCGAGAGCGGCGGGGGGGGGCGGAGGGCGGGGAGACGCGCGGGGAGGGGGCCGCGCGGCTGCGCCCAAAACCAGGCGCGGATCCGGCCGGGGGCCCGGGGCTGCGGGGGACCGCGGGGGCCGCTCAGGGCCCGGCGCGCCACCCCCGCCGCCGGCCGGGGAAAAGGAAGGGGAGGGGAGGGAGGGGCACCGCGGCTGCGGACGCTGGGTGTGTGGCTCAAAGAGCGCTTGGGAATCTGCGGCCGGTCGTCCAGAGAGGGCAGGCTACCGGAGCGAGGCTACACAGCGCTGGCCGTGGTGGCGCGCGAACTTGGAAACCCCGGTTGTTGAGTGGGTCGGCAGGAAGGTGTTTTGGCTGCGCTCACTGTGGGGTAGGGAAACTGAGGCACAGAAAAGATGCGGCTGGTTCGGGTCTCGCTGCGGGAGTCAGGCTTCTTCTAACCCCTCTTTCTCCCATTGGGGTTCCTGCCTCTAGGATCGGGTGCCCCCTCCCGGTGACCCGCTTCCTGTAGAACCCTTGTTTTGAACAGCAGTACCTGGCTAACGCGTCTCTGGAATTCGTGGCCGGGCACCTGTCCTACCTCTCACGGGGGCTCTGGGATCACGGACTAGGGAGCCTCTCCCTGAGCCCGTTTTCCTACCCGCATAATGGTGACAACATAACATCTCCCTCCTTAAGAAACCGAAGAGATAATGAGACTAGGTGAGCTCTCCTTACTGGATCATGGCATTCAGTAGGTGTCAAATGGATGCGCCGCCTCCCCTGGCTCCCACACAGCTGTCCCTGGAGAATACTAGGTGTGCAACCGAGGCTCCTCCAGACCTCTTTCTTCTCTTCCACTGCCTGCCCACCCTCCTCACATCTCTAGCCCACTATTCTAGTCCTAGCCTCTCGTCTTCCCTGAGCCTGCAATGCCCTCCCACCATCTCTCAGTGACAAACTCCTACTCATCCCTCAAGGCCCAGAGCAATTTAATGTACCAGCTTCTCACACTACTGGCCCACCCATACCCCTCCCTTTAAAAAAAACCCACATCCCTTCCTCCCGGGTTTGTGCTAAGCTACTTGGACTCCCATCAACTACTACAGTTACTGGCCCATGCTGCCGGAATTGGCTTCCTAGCTAAGACAGGCAGAGGAGAGGTCAGCTTGGAGTCCTAAAAGTGGAAGGTGAAGGGCAGGAGAAGGGGACTGTAGATTAAGGCAGCTGTCAGTAGAGAGGAACAAGGTCCCTTCCCTTGGGTAGCTAAGATCTTCATGGATTCTGGAGCCTCTGACAGGGCTGGACAGTGTAACCTTACACTGTGTAGTTGGCTAAAATGAGCAGGTGTAGGCCTCAGAAAAGGGTTCCAAGGCCTTGTTCACCAATGCTTACAGCAGCACTGACTATAAATGAGAAGCTGGTCACAGGCTAAACGGCCGCTGTCTGGAGCCTGGACAAACAGTGACCACAGAAGGCTGTCCCCATGCCATGAGCCTCAAACATCTGTTAGGACGGGTCACAGAACCACACTTGGCCTGTGACGACTCAGAGATGGACTTTATGATTTGTAAGCTTCACCTGAACTCAATACGATCTTTAAAATTGTATGTATATGGTTTTTTTTTAAAAAAGCGAGGTGCAGCAGGAAGAGCTGAACACGTAGTTTGAAAACATGCAACACAAGGCTATGTATTATCTGGGGCCACCCGCATATTTAATATAAGAATATGCACAGGAGTGATGAATGGCAGGTTTTGACAAGTAGTGGCCTGAGGACAGGGGACGGGAGTGGGAGAGAGGCTTCATTGTGCAGAAATGACTTGTTTCTGAAGCCAGAGCACACAGGCGTGAGTGTCTGTTGTGCTGTTATCTAGACGTTTGAAAACCAGATACATTTATATTGTGATAATACTTCTTGTTGCAAGTCAGGCAGTGTCTAGGAAGGGAACGGGGAGTCAAGGCGATGTTGGTTCTTGAGCAGGGTTGTGATGTGGACAGCGACTGAGAGTCCAGAAAGGCCAGAGAGACTGCTGGGGCTGTGCAGGGGAGAGGTGGGAGGGGAGGAGAAGGGAAGGAGGAGAGGGATTGAGAGAAAGAAAGCATAGGTGTGAGTGCCTAGTATGGCCACAGGGCCTGCACGGGGTGTGAGGGTGGGTTATAGGGGTCTGCTGCCCTCTGCACCAGCAAACTGTCACCCTGTAGGAAAGACGTCCCTGCGAGGTCATGTCCTCTGATTTTGCTGAGAGAAACTAGCAGTTCAGACATTTTAATTCATTTTTAGTTCATATATAAAATAATGGTCTCATGATGGCATTTTATATACTATGTCTCTGTACCTCATCCTTCCCTCCTCCTCCCCTCCCCCTCTCCCTCCCTTCCCCTCCCCTTGCCAGCCTCCTACTTCCTCCCCTTTCTGCTTTCATGTCACATACATATACTGTGCATATTATTTAAATATAGATTCTGCCTATTTGAGAAAACACACAATGTTTGTCTCTCCGAGCCTTACCACGATAATCCCCAGGTCCATCCATTTCCCTGCAAAGGACATAATTTCACTGTCCTTGTGACTAAATGAAACTCTACTGTGTATATCCCACCATCATATATATATATATATATATATATATATATATATATGCGCGCACATACATAATTTAGACTGTTTGAAAATGTAAACATTTCCTTAAAATGATGGAAAATGAATTAGGATGCTTTTACCACTGTGGGACTGAGCTGTGCAGGACTCCAAGGTCCTTGGTGAAGGCGGGGCTCCCAGGAGGGAAACGAAGGGGCAATGACACTGAATGTTCCTTTCTGTGAGGTTAAGGAGTTGAAGTCTAGGCAGGCTTCCTGGAGGAGGTGACAAGGAGTGACCCAGGGAGATGCCTGCAGCTGAGAACACAGAAGACACAAAGGCAGTGTTGAGCTAAGTGAAATAAAACATCAGGAGGTTCACAAAGGGTAAACACGGGGCAGACATGATACCTGGGCTTGTTAGCTATTGGGGTCATGAACCAAGACCATGACCAGATGTTGTTGTATGCCCATGGACCAGCAAAGATGACAATCCCAAAAGGTAGCGAGGATGAAGACCAGAAGCAGCCCTGACATACTATTGGGAGGAAGGAGAGCTGGGACACCCATGGGCATCCACCAGTCTCACTGGTGCCATGTGCAGGGTATCCCTTCAGTGCCCACGCATGACCCCCCCAGGACCAGGGAGTCTGACTGCCCACCAAGTTCCTAAGGAAGCTAGCTACGACCCCAAGATCCCCACGCCACACTGAACAGAGGTGGGAGATGCCCAGGAAGGTGCGCAGAGACTGTTTGCAATGCAGAAGGCTGAAGGCAGTCCAATGAGCAACCGCAGGGAGGGTAAATCAGTGAATGAATAAATAGTGGTATAGACGCCACGGCCATAGAGCGAGGGGATCAAAATCACCCACACGACAAACAGATTCCCATCCACAGTGTCACTTGACAAACACCCGAGGTGTAGCTGTTACCATACAGTAACAAGTAAGCAAGCACAAAGGCGTATTATCTGGATACTCCTGCATATAATGAGTCTGAGAAGGAGTGGACCAGGAGAGAGAAGCTCATTTAATATGGTGTGTTCCTACTAACTCCATGCCCTCACCAGTGCTGAAGCGCATTGTGAAGGCAGGGCTGTTAGCTCCGTGTGTCTGAGATACTAAAAAAAAAGGGGGGGCTGGGAAGCTCAGTTGGCAAAGTGCCTCCTCTACAGGACCTCAGCTTAGGTCTCCAGAATCCATGTAAAAAATGGGAGAGGGGAGCAAGGTTGGGGGATCCCAGAAGCTAATTGGCTGGCCAACCCGGCCAAGGTGATGAGCTTTATGTTCAGGGCAAGACCTTGTCTCAAAAAAGGAACGTGGAGACAGACTAACTAAGGAAAGACCTCTGGCCAGACACACGTATATAGGCTCACGAGTTAGCACCTACCTGTACTCGTGCACCCTCTCACACTAGCAACATATCTCCTATCTCTCTGTGTCCCTCCCTCCTGCCCTCCCCACAACCCCCAACACAACAACAACAGGACACTGGGGAGAATGCTTGGATGGAGAGCTTGCCACACCCACTTGAGAAGTCCTGCAGATGCCCAGAACTCATGCAAACGAGGTGACACAAGCTGTGTGTCTGTAACCCCAGCACTCCACAGCCAGCTAGGAGGTGGAGACAGGAGGCTCATACCCCAGCTAGCCAGGCGTTCTCAGCAAGTGACAAGAGAGCCTGTCTCAAATGAGTAGACGCTGAGGGCAAATACGTCAAAGTTATAATTAAAACACTTGAAATGGAAGTCCATTTATATAATAAATGAGTGAGTTTAAATCTGATATTTATTTGTGTGCGTGCACGCGTGTGGGCATATCCGAGAAGCTAGAAGACGTCGTTATGTGCCCTGGAGCTAAAGTCACAGGTTCTAAGCCACCCAGCATGGATGCTAGGAACTGAACTCTAATCTTCTGGAAGAGTCACAGGCGCTCATAAGCCTCACATCACCCTTGCCTCAGAATGCGTCATCAAAAGAGACAGAGCTGGGGCTGGAGCGATGGCTCAGCGGTTAAGAGCACTGACTGCTTCTACTAAGGACTGGGGTTCAATTCCCAGCCCCAACATGGCAGCTCACAACCATCTCCACAACTCCAGTTCCCGGGATTTGATCCCCTCTCCTGATGCCCAGGTGCACCAGGCACTCATGTGGTACACACATGGGAACAAAACGTTCATACACATAAAATAAAATTTTAAAAATATTTTATGGAGATAGAAGGAGGGGGAAGAAAGAGCCAAGTAGGGTGGCTTATATCTGTCATCCCAGCACTAGAGAAGCTGGGGGAGGAGTGGCAGGACAAGTCAAGGATAGCCTGGGTTACACTGAAAATTCCAGGATAGCCTAGGTTATTGTATGAAATCTGTCTAAGAAAAGAGCAGAGTAGTGAGGGCAGATAGATAGATAGATATGTGTTTTGGAGAGGATTGTTCAATCCAAGTGTAGCCTGGTAACATGAACAATCAGGGCTCTGTGAGCAAAAGGCGCAGTAATTAGAAGACCAGGGGACATTTGTCTGGCCCAGTCCAGAGAGTAGAAGGGAGCAAGGAGGTAGAGAAGAGGCTATGGTACCCCGATTCTCCAGGATTGCCCCTACATCTGCCATTGAACTTTCCAGCCCCCACCATGCCATGGGATTTGGAAAGGACCCTGAAGGAAGGTGGAACGCCTGGCCCAGATTGGAAATAGTCCCAGCAGAGAGCCCACTTGGCAGCAGGTGATTTCAGTGGTGGTCTTCCTACATAGTAGCATGGCCTGTTCTACCCAGATGAGTCAAGACAGTCCTGGAGAATACTTAGTGCCAGCCCCACAAGAGTTTAGGCTGGGCTAAGCTATTCAGGAACATTAGAAGACCAGGTTTCCCAGGCCGTCCTGCATCTCAGGTTCCTGCAGGGCATCTCCTGCCTGACTTCCCACTCCAGGCTCCCCTTCCAATCCATTCTTCATGTCCACCTCAAGGAAGTGTTCTGGGCACATCTCTGGCATCCTTGTTCAAAATGTACCCAGGATAGAGCTTGAACTCTCTGTAGCCTGTGATTGGCAGCATTGAGCCTCTAGCATTCGTAGCTCCCCTAACCCATTCTTGGTGACACCTCATGACTCAGGAGCTTCTCTCTGAGACACCTGCTTCTTTTCCTCCTCTCCCATCACATGCTCGCCTTTGAAGACTCAGCCTCAGCATCACTCGGAGGTGATCTGTTTCAGCTGGGAGATACAATAAAGATACATTTGTCTGGAACACTGTAGCAAACACTGACCCTGGACTTCAGCTGCAGCTGCGGGGGACAGCTCCTGACCCTGACCCCCAGGTGCCCACGCTGCTGCCCTTCTCTGCCTGACAGCGTTGGCTGAGGTTGGAGTTGGCCCAGCTTAAGCCCAAGACAGATGGGGTGCAAGGAAGGGTCAACGCCCCCCAGTATAAGCTTTGAAAGCTCCCAGGATCTGAAGTCATAGGTAAAGACCCAGCCTCCAGTCTCTGGGAGCAAGGACTCTGGGATATTCTTCACTGTTTCTCAGAAGATGTAGAGGCCAGTGGCCCATGGTGGTCACCTGCCCCCTAGGGTACATTTTATTTACTTCCTCTCCTGCACGCTCTCATCCCCTTCAGTCCCTCAGGCTGCCCCCATCACCTCCCAGATAACTACGGACACTCAAGTGCTCGGTTTGAGGTCTGCTTTGGGGACCCAGATTGACATATTTCCATGAGTCTGGAAGTAGCTCCTTGAGACTCAGAATTACCTCAAGTTTTTCTCAAATGGAAGTGCTTGTCAGACTTGGTACTCACCATGACCAGATAGATCTCTTGTGTCTGTGTAACTTCATGACACGGACTCAGTCAAAGCAAGGGGGAAATTCTTCTTAAATTGCATTTATTTATTTGTGTGTGTGTGTGTGTGTGTGTGTGTGTGTGTGTGTATGTGTACCACAGTGTGTGTCAGTGTGCGTGTGTGCCGTAGCACGTATGTGGAGGTCAAAGACAGCTTGCAGGATTTCCTTCTCTCTTGCTGCCACTTGGGTTCTGAAGATGAACGTTGGGTGGGCAAGCCTTGTGGCAGGCGCTTTACCAACTGATCGTCTTCAATTGCCTACAAACAGGAGATTCTAAAACTATGAGGGAAATTTCTCCTAGCAGGGGGAGAGCAGGGACTGTCCTCTTCCTACCCCTCTCCTCACCAGCACTTCCCAACTATTCCTAGATCCCTCTGCTTGGTTTTGCCCTGGCTTCTCCCAGTGGAAGGAGTGTGGGCGGAGTGAACAGACCTTGGTTCTAATCCTGATGATGGCACAACTGGCTACAATGTAACCTAGCTCCTGGCTGGGCCTTAGTTCCCACGGAAAGTAGACACAAGCAGAAAGACCTGCCCGGCAGGGGCAGGGACTTAGCTGCACAACAGAAGCACTTTGTAAACTAACAGCAAAGTGGTTTTTGAGGCTAAGCTGTCACTGTCCCCAGGGCTGGCACCAGGCCTGGCATGGAGGAGGTGCCTGCAAAATGTTTAGAGAACAAACTGAAGCTAGGAGGGGCAATCCCCGGTGCTCCCCGTCTTCATTCTGCCACTCACGCAGCATTGTCACGGATACCCATCTAGACTATGCCTCAGAAGCGATGGCCTTTGGAGACTAGAGGGGACACGGCTGTCTCAGAGGGACCCCAACCCATCATCCACAGTGTGGGAGTCCTGCTCTGCAGAGACGAAGGGTGGAACCCGAGGTATGGGGTCTAGACTGAGGATGAGTCTGAGCGAGAAATTCTTGCCTTTTGTGTATGATCTTCAGAACTCATTTTGTTTCTCTATACTTGAGTTTCCTTGTCGGTATACACGGGACAAGAAAATCTCACCAGAAGGATGCTCTGAGGAGGACATGAAGGGAGGAAGGAGCCCATGGGTGCGAGGGCAATGAATAAGCCAGTGAGTGAAGAACTGGAATACTGACTGTTCTGAGCCCAGGACTCGAGCCTTAGTCCAAACTGTTTCCTGCCCCATTTCTCCCAGCTGGGCCTTCCGCTCACTCAGAGGCCACAGGGCTAAAGGCTGGCACTACCTGGGGCCACCAACACTCTGACGAGGCCACACATTGTCCTTTGGGTTGCCTGAAACATTTTCTGCCTCTGCCCTCAGATACAGATAACCCTCCAGGTCCTGCCCTGATGCTTTCTGGGATGGGGTGGGAGTGACGGGTGCAACCTGGGTCTCCCTGCCTCCTCCAGGAGCCAGAGCAGCCTGCCTCTGCCTCCCAGAGGTCCAAGCTACCATCTGCTCCCACCCAAGGCCTCAGCTCTTTTCTTAAAATAATTCCTACGGTTTCCTTGGAGACGTCTCTCTCACAGAAGAAAGGGAACTTGGGAGGAGAGAGCAAAGCAGCGGGAGAGGTCGAGTCCTGTACTCTGAGCACCTACTGTGTGCCTGCCTGGTCTTTATACACATTCTGAGCCAGGGGCCTGACCTCCTGGCTGTCGGAGAAAGCCTTGAAACCCTACAGTCCCTGTTTCCATATCAAGGTGCAAGAAAGCAGGCCTAGGATCTATAGCACCCAAAGGCAGAGACATATTTGGGACTATGAGGAGAGTTCTCAGGCCAGATCCTAATGTCCCGGCCAGGATATGGCCAGACTCCCCAGTTCCTTCTTATCCCTGATGCAGTTCCAAACACCTCTGTGGACCTGTAAGGCTTAGGCTGGCAGAGATGAGAGGAGTTTCTCAGTTTAAAACAAGACTAAGTCGCCTCAGGCCACAGATACATTAACAGCTCAGGTGGTAGTGTGCTATCAATCCCCAGCACAATATAAACGAGGAACAGCAGAACACACCCCAAATCCCAGGACTGAGAAGGTGGAGGCAGAAGGATCAGTGAGTTTGAATCCAGCCTGGCCTACCTGAGAGACTGTCCTGGGGAGGGGTGGGGCTGGGTGGGGCGTCCCCAGCCTTGAGCAGTCACGTGGTGGGGAGTGGGAGGAGTGAGGGCCTATTACTGATTTCCCGTGAACAGTAAGAAAGGCCCTAGACAGTCAATTCAGCTGCTTCTCCCAAGGCCCCAGCTGGACTCACAAACCCTATTTTCCAAGTAAGAAACTGAGGCTGGAAAAAAAAAGTGAGTTCATGTATAAAGGCAGGGTGTGGCAGAGGCAGGAGACTCTCGGGCAGAGAGCACTTGCTCGGATTGCCATCCCTAGACCAACACAAAACCTTGTGGGGGTGGGGGGTGGGGGGTGGGGGGGCTGGGTGGGATTGCGGGAGGCCATTTGCCCTTCCACAGCAAGGGAGGAGTAAAAGGGTGTGTGACACAGTCCCTCTCTAGCCCCCACACTCTCAAGACAGCCCTAAAGCCAATGTCATCAGGGAAACACACACAGGCATCTGCAGAGGAACATTTGAGCACCCTGCGAGCCTCTGTCAGAGTTATGCAGAGTTTCAGTCTCACAACCGTAACCTAATGTGTCCTCTGGGGACCCGAGCCACCCCTTCTGGTTAGTCCCACTGTTCTGCCTCTTGGATTTGGAGGCAGCTAAGCCTAGGAGACCAAGTCAGTTCACAAAGATTTCTGTAACCACAACCACATCGGTGCGTACGTGTGCGCTGGCTCCCAGCTGCCTTCCGTTCTTTCATATTGGAGGGCTATGGGCTATACTCAGCATGACAGGTCTTACTGCTGGGTCTGCAGCAGGCAGGGAGAGAAGGAAAGGGTTGCAGGCAGAGGCTGGCATGGGGCAGAGGCTGGCATGGGGCAGAGATTGCCCGAGTGCATCCCCAAAGTCAGTGGCAGAGGTGAGACCCTGGCAGTAGTTTTGCTCTGGAAAGACCCTCAGCTGCAGGCAAAGGGCTTGACCTTCATCTCAGAAGCAGAGCAGAGCCAGCCTAGGGCTCAGAACCCAGTCAGGGTGTGAGCTAGGTGCTGCTTTGCTAGATCTCTCAGGGGCTAGGATGGAGGAATATAGAGGAGAGACCCTGAGGCTTGGGGAATGGGGCCCTGGAGAGGCCATAGAGAGGGGGTGAGGCCTTGGGGAGGAAGGCCATGGAGAACGGGTGAGGCCATAGGGAAGAGAGCTTTGGAGAGGGGATAAGGCTGTGGGGTGGGGGCTGTGGAGAAGGGGTGAGGCCATGGGAAAAGAGCTATGGAGAGTATCGTGAGGAAGGCTGCTGGGGTCCAGGCCTCACTTGTGTGAGGAGAGGAAGGCAAAGCTGGGGGAGATGCCCAGGAAGCCAAGTCCACAATGGCTGCTTCTGGAGCATGTGGTGTGAGGGAAAGGACAGAAATTGAGGCTCTGGTTTGGGGGACTGGAGTCTAGGCACAGGAAGGAGTCCCCAAAGTCCACTTGGAGACTTCTGTGAAAGACGTCTTGGGCTCACCTGTTAGCTGATTCTTCTGGTGGCTCTGCATCTCAGAGTAAGAAGAGGAGCCATGTGGAGTCTCCCTGGAACCTTCCTATGTCCTGTGAGGTCTGGATGAGAGGCCATCGTTCTCCTCAGAAGGTTAGGAGCAGGGTGGGTGCAGGGTGATGTGAGGAAGGTTAGGAGCAGGGTGATATGAGGAAGGTTAGGTGCAGGGTGGGCGCAGGGTGATGTGAGGAAGGTTAGGAGCAGGGTGATGTGAGGAAGGTTAGGAGCAGGGTGATGTGAGGAAGGTTAGGAGCAGGGTGATGTGAGGAAGGTTAGGTGCAGGGTGATGTGAGGAAGGTTAGGCGCCAGGAGGAAGCTAGAATTCCATCTTTATGGCCAAAGCTTTCCTGCTCTCAAGGAGTCTCCTCATGATCCAGTGCCTTAGAAGACAATGGCAGGAAAATGTGCAATGAGGGAGCGGCTGGGCCTGCAGAGACGAAGACTGAAGGCATGGAGTGGACAGGATTACTGATAGAGAGTCAGGAAACAGCCAGGAAAATCACTGAACTCTTTAAGAAATGACAAATTTAGCTATTAATCCCAGCACTGGGGAGGCACAGGCAGGCAGCTCTCTGAGTTTGAGGTCAGCCTGGTCTACAAAGCGAGTTCCAGAGCAGCCAGGGCTACACAGAGAACCTTGTCTCAAAAATGAACCAATAAACAAACAAACAAATGAGTAAGAAGAGGTGCTGGGGCTAAGCAGGCAGAATGCCTTGAGAAGGCAGCATTTAAGGAAAAGGGTAAAAGGACCCAGCAGTGCTGACATTCCTATAATCCTAGCTTGGGGAAGCAAAGCAAGAGGGCCAGGAGTTCAAGGACACCCTCGGCTACAAAGCCAATTCAAGGCTAGCTCGGACTCCATGAGACTTCTGTCTCAAAGACCAAACCAAAATGATAACGAAACAGAAATAAGCCACAAAATGCAAAAGCCAAGAGGACCAACGGTGTCCTTGCCGAGGTCTGGGTGGGTGGAAAGTAATCCAGGCAGAGGGCGCGGCCTATGCAAAAAAGTCCAAAGGTGGAAACACACACACACACACACACACACACACACACACACACACACACACACACACAAATTTGTGACTTAAAAACCTCATGAAGAAAGCCAGGAAGTCTCACTGGCTTATCTCCCCCGACCTCAGAGAATAGCGTATCAACCCCACAAATTCCTCTGGGGATGCTGGGCACTGGCAGCCCACACCTTTAATCCCAGCTCTTGGGAGGCAGAGGCAGGTGGATCTCTGAGTTCCAGGACAGCCAGGGCTACACAGAGAAATCCTGTTGGGGGTGGGAGGATTCCTCTGGAGAAAGAAAAGGTGCAAAGTTAGATTAAACAACAACAAACTCTAGGGGTCGAAAGAGATGACTGTGGGTTAAAAGCACTGACTGTTCCTTCAGAAGAGCTGGGTTTAGTTCCCAGCACCCACACTGTTTATGGCTCAAACCACCTGTAACTCTAGCTCCAGACTGCGCACCCTCCTCTGGCTTCCTTGGTACCTGTACTCTTATGGGCACACAAACAGTTAAAAATAAAATAAACTGAGCGCAAGGCCCTGGGTTTGGTCCCCAGCTCCGGGAAAAAAAATAAAATAAAATAAACTGAATTTTCTTTTGTCTTTCCTTTTCTTTTTTTAAAGACAAGGTCTCACTGTGTAGCTGTGGCTGCCCTGAAACTCATTACGTAGCCCAGGCTGGACTTGATCTAAGATCTGCTTGCCTCTGCCACCCAAGTATCGGGAATAAACACCTGCACCACTATGCTAGCTAGCCCTGGGTTCAGTCCTCAGCTCCGGAAAAAAAAAAAAAGAGTTGCTGTGGTCATGGTGTCTCTTCACAGCAGTCAAACCTTGACTAAGGCATGGGGTAACACCAAGTATGTGACATATGGGCTCGGGAAAGACTATAAGGTTGCTAAAGGGTAGATGCCCCAAGGAAGTCATGCCACACAGAGGCAGATCTATCTGTCTCGGCCTTGGGCTTAAGTGAGATTAAAGAAAAATATCTCCCAAGAAGCTGAGAACTGGCACTCAGTCAAATTCATGCCTGAGTTTTAAGAATTGATTTGGTTTCGAAATATTTAAACTGAAGCCAGGTGTGGTGGTCCACACCTTTAACCCCAGTACTGAAGAAGCAGAGGCTGGTGGATGGATCTCTGTGAGTTCTAGACTAGCCAGAGCTACACAGAGAGACCGTCGTCTCAAAACAAAACAGCATTTGAACTGAAGATTACAAATTAAAGTGAAAAATAAACTAAAATACAATGGACCTGAGCATCTAAAGTTGGCCCTGGAAGCTGAGCACGGTGGCGTGGTTGGCCTATCATCCAAGCCCTCCGGAGGCAGAATGGGGATCTCCACAAGTTTGAGGCTGGCCTGACCTATGCAGTGGGTTCCAGGTTAACAACGGGACCCTGTCTCACACCCGCAAAAGTTGGTTCTAGAGAGCAGAGCAGAGCAGAGCAGAGGGGAGGGGAGGAGAAGAATACAAATTCTAACCTAAGTTCTAACCCCAATGAGTGAGGAAAGGCCATCAGCACAGCTGCTGCAAGCATTTAAACGATAGTGAGAAAATATCATAAGCATCTTAAAGGGCAGAAATTGAATGATTTAATTGATACAGACATCCCTGAAAAAGCATAGCATTCTAGAATGGATTTAGAAAAAATTTAAATACCGACTAGCCCTATATCTAGTAAAGAAATTAAATTTGTGACTTAAAAACCTCATGAAGAAAGCCAGGAAGTCTCACTGGCTTATCTCCCCCGACCTCAGAGAATAGCGTATCAACCCCACAAATTCCTCTGGGGATGCTGGGCACTGGCGGCCCACACCTTTAATCCCAGCTCTTGGGAGGCAGAGGCAGGTGGATCTCTGAGTTCCAGGACAGCCAGGGCTACACAGAGAAATCCTGTTGGCGGTGGGAGGATTCCTCTGGAGAAAGAAAAGGTGCAAATACTTCCTTATTCTGTGTCTGAGTTCAGCCCTAACTGGTTACGAAGTTTTGAGCATTACAAGATAACACTTTTATGAATGAAGATGCAAAAATACTGAAGAAAATGTTAATATTAGCAATTCTGAGAATATGTAAAAATCATACCAATCAGAGATGAATGTGGTGTATCCCAACTTGTCTGCCATTCAAAAAGAAGTGTAAGAGGTTGTTTTGTTTGTGTTGTTGTTCTTAGGGTAGCCCTGTATGTTCTGGAACTTGACCTGTAGACCAGATCAGCGATGTGTCTGTCTGTGCCTCCAGAGTGCTGGGATTAAAGGCGAGCACACCACCATTCCCAGCACACTTGTAACATTTTTAAGTTACATTTGTATTTATTGATGTGACACGGGACTACACACATATGGCTGTCTGACGACCTCTTACCGGAGTTGGTACCCTCCTTCCGCCATGTGGGTCCCAGGTTGTCAGATTGGAGACAGATGCCTTTACCCACCATCTCAGAATCACCATTTTAACAGAATGGCCTAAAAGTGACTTCAAAAGATGTAGGAATTTTTATTTGGTAAAATTCAACACCTATCAATAGTTCAAAAAATGGTTAGCACCATTTTTTCATTTTATGAAGAGCATATAAGAAACCCTACAGCCCACAGCATACTTACCACTGGAAAGTAGAACGCTTTCCCCTCTAGATTAATAGCCTACCACCACTACATTAATTCCGTGTTGTGTTATAGTCAATGAAATAAGGCAAGAAAAATGTGCAAATTGGAATAGAAGATAAAAAACACAATTTTTCACAGATGACACTGTGCACGTGGGAAAACCTTAAAGAATGTACAAAAGACTAGCAATGAAAAAGTGAATTGAGGACCTGGGGAAATGGTGTAGAAGATGAAGCACTTGTTGTGCTAGCATAGGACCAGAGTTTGAATCCCCGGAGTCATGGAGAGCCAGATGCAGATTTGGTAGTGTATATCTGTAACTCCAGGATGCCTCTGGCAAAAACTGGTGGCAGAGACAGGGAGTCCCCAGGAGCCCATGGACCAGCTCGCCTGGCCTAGCATCAGTGAACAGCAAAGGGACCCTGGATCAAAGTGGAAGGTTTAGGACTGATATGCAATGTTGTCCTCTGACCGCCACAACTCACACATGAATATTTGCCCACAGAGACATGCACATACACGTGAGACATATACCACACATACATCCTAGATACATGCAAAAATTTAAGTGAGTTTAGGGGGAGAAGAGATGGCTTGATGTTTTTTGAAGATTACATTCATTTATTATGTATAGGTTCTCGAGGGTGCCATGAGCATGTGGCAGTTAGAAGACAGTTTGAGGGAGTTGGTTCTCTCCTTTCCTCACATGAGTGCCAAGGATCAAACTCAGTCACCAGGCTTGGGGGGCAAGTAAGTGTCTTTACTCACTGAGTCATTTCACTATTTCCCCTACTTTTGTGGTGAGGATCTCACTCTGTAGACCAGGCTGGCCTTGAACTCACAGAGTTCCACCTGCCTCTGCCTCCCAAGTGCTGGGATTAAAGGCTTGTGCACCACTCTAGCCTTTCCTTGATGTTTTTTGTTTTTTTTGTTTTTTTTTTTCGGAGCTGGGGACTGAACCCAGGGCCTTGCCCTTGCTAGGCAAGCGCTCTACCACTGGGCTAAATCCCCAACCCATTGATGTTTTTCAATAGGCAAACGATCTTAAGACCACCCCGACAGCTGGCTGTACGTTCATGAGAACTGCTCAGTCCCTTACTGGTTCAGTGTCTGCAAATCAACATGACAACACCGTGTACCTCTACAGACACATCTATTAGAATGACAGAAATCAAGAGCACTGCTGTCAGATGCTGCCGGGAATGTGAGGCCACAGGAACACACACTCCTGATGGGAAAACTAAGTGGTAAGTCACGTTGGCACTTCTCACAAAACCCAACACAGCCTTCCCATGTAACTGGGCAACTGCACCCTTGGTACGCATCCACAAGGGATAAGAACATAACCATGCAGAACGCTGTACCTGAATGTTTACTGTGGATCTGCCCATGACTGCCAAGACTGGGAAGCAAACAAGATGTTCTTCAAAGAGGGGAATGAGTAAGAAAGCTGTGGCCCAGCCAGTCCGTGGAATAGTATTCAGTGTTAAAAAGGAAATGATCTATCCAGGCATGAAAGGCAGACCCAGTGGAGCCTACAATGTATATAACTAAGTGAAACAGGCCATCTGTCTTAGTTAGGGTTTTACCGCTGGGAAGAATCACCATGACCACGGCGATTCTTATAAAGGAAAGCATTTAATTGGGTTTGGCTTACAGCTTCAGTCGTCGTGGTGGCATGGAGACAGACAAGGTGTTGAGAGTTCTTGATCCACATCTTGATCCACAGGCAGCAGAAGTGGCTGTGTGCCACACTGGTCATAACTTGAGCATATGAGATCTCAAAGTGCCCGCCCTCACAGTGACACGCCCACTTAAACCACACCCACCATACTTCCTAATAGTGCCGCTCCCTATGGGCTAAGCATTCAAACACAAGTCTATGAGGGCCATTCCTCTTCACCATCTGAGAAGGCTTAGGATGTTTCTAACCATATGGCAATCTGTAGAAAGTAAAATCATAGAGACAGTAACAAGATCATTGGTTGCCAGAGGCTGGGGGAGAAGGAAGGGATGAGCTGGACAATTGCAGAGTATTTTTAGGGCAGTGAAAATTCTCCATTTGATGGTACAATGGCGGATGTGGGCCATTATGAATCAGGTTCAGAGAATGTGCTGTACCCACAGTGAAATGCGAGTCAACAGTGGATTCTGGGGTCAACTAAGCACCGGTGTTCTTGATTGTAACAAGTGTAGCCGTCTATACAGGAAGGACAGAACATTGGAAACACTGTATCTTTGGCTCAACCTCTCTGTGAACTTAAACAGCTCTAAAACAAAACAAAACAAAACAAAACAAAACCACATCAAAGTGCTAAGCTGGGGCTGCAGCTCAGTGCCCGAGAGCACGCCAGTCCCTGAGCTCCAAGCTTAGCACCAGACACACATACACAGAAAAGTCTTTTCAAAATAAACAAACATACAATCGCCATACTACACAGCATTTGAGGCTAGCCTAGGCTATATGGGCCAAAGAATGCCTCATGTTTATAATTCCAGTATTCGGGAGATTGAAGCAGGAGAATTGCCACAAGTTCAAGGTCAGCTTGGGCTACATTATCAGACCCTGACTCCCTGACTTAAAGAAAAAAAAAAACTAAGCAAAATGAAAAAGAAATACTACTTAGCAATAAAAAAAAAGAAACAAAAACAGGCACACAGGGCCACACAGGACACCACCATGAATGCAACTCTCAAAGGAATTTATGCCAGTTTCAAAAAGGCCAGTGCCCAAAAGTCACATGTAATATGTTCCCAGTTATGTAACATCTTTGAAATGACAGAATCATCCAAGCGGAGGGTAAACTGGTAATGACTTGTGGGACGGGGGCATTAGGGATAAAGGGAGGAAGCCCATACACACATACTTGTGTGCAAACTAGTACATGGAGAGATCTGAGTGAGGCCAGTAGATCCTCCTCCGCCACCATCCCAAGTGATGTCACCACCCGGAGTGATGTCAGACTGTGGGTGTGCAGGACGTTAGGGAGCCAGTTGGTAAAGACAACATGGGAGCGCTGTCTTTTCCCTCCCGGCTCCTATGCAATCTACTATCATCTCAAGCTGACATTTAAAGCACACACACACCATCTAGCAGGGGCTGGGGAGATGATGGTTCAGAGGGTAAAGAGCCTACCGTGTTAAGCACAAGGACCTGATTTTGGATCTGCAACACCCACGTAAAAAGCCAGGCAGGACAGCACATGTCTGTAACACCAGTGCTGGGGGACAGCGAGAAAGGCTCGCCGGCCAGTCTAGCAATCAGGTTCAGTGAGAGACCCTGTCTCAAAAACGTAAGAGGGTGAGTAGTGGAGCTGTGCACACCCACAGTGAGCCTCTGCACACCTGCACATCTGTGGCCTCTGCTCACACAGTGCGAGCATGTGCGCCTGCAACACATGGGCATCACACAGGTACTTCTGCACACGGGGAAACCGTTACAGGAAGCGAATTAGCGAAGTAACAGTCCAAAGGTGGAGCAGAAGATTGGGGTGCAGAATAGAGTCCCAGACCCACAACCTGGCTAGTGAGGCTACTGGGAGATGGAGGTGTGGGGTAAAAGCTTCCAAAATTAGATGTCCCTACAGAAAATGAAATCTCGATGACTGCTACACAAAAGGAGATTCATTGTAAACATAGATCTATGTAAAAACAGAGGCATTGAAGGTTCCAGAAGCCAGGCACTGTGACCCAACGGGCTTGGACGAGCAAGGTGGAAAGAGGGGCGCCAGCCTGGAACTCCAGTCATGTGATCTTAGACCCACTCCTGGCCACTGTAAACTTCCTTTACACAACCACTGCTGGTTTCTTAGAGTAATGGACACAGGGTCCCAGTTATGAGAAAGCCCCCACCAGCAGCAGGGAAGGGACTGGAAACCCCGTTTCTTCGATTACCTCAGTTTGCATCTTGTCACTGAAGGAAGTGACACCCCTTCTTTCAGCCTCCCTTAGCTGCCGATTTGTTTTTAAGACAGGGTCTTACATAGCCCGGATTGACCTTGAACTCACTAAGACCTGATACTCATGCTCTGTCTCCCTAGTACAGCATTTACAAGTGAGCATTGCATGTCTGGTTTATTTCCTGAAAATCCGGCAATAGATTCCTAGAACTCGAAAGGCTCTTGGAGACCACGTAGTGCAAAATCCTCACCACAGAGTACCATAGCCTGACAGGATTTTCTAAGTTACCCACATGTGCCGAGTGGACAAGGGGCTGACGCAGGCCCATGGCCCTTCTCCTGCAGCGTGAAAAACCCAAGGATCCTGCAGACAGAAGGTTCTTTTGCAGTTAATTGGTGGTTGACTCATTTGTGGGCAAAAATCTGACCTCAATGGATACGAAGCTGTTTTATGCCAATTAGTGTGAGTATTTACGTGTTTTGCTGGAGAAATATCAATTAGTTTCATTAGAGGCTCTGCCCCAGACACAAGGGTGTCCTGGAGCTGGGTGTCGAAGGAGTCATTTGTTAAACGTTTGCAGATGCTGTAAGCTGTTCAGTTAGTGCCTCGACACTCCAAGTTCCAGCTCTGGAAATGAAGCAGTGCCACAGGGCAGACCTTCTAATTGCCAGAGAAGCACACCCACTGTCCTGGTGAAGCTGGGGGAGCCATAGATGGGGAAAAGAACCTCTTTACTTTTCCAGAGAATTCCACTTAATCTAAAATAAATTCACTGAATGGGGGAGGGGACAGACATAAACACATCAAATTGGTCAGCGTCGCTGACCTACGTAAAAACCAGTTCTGTGTCATTAATTATGAGAAAATACAAATTACAACCGAAATTAAATCCCATTTCAGAACCATCAGAATAGCAAGAATTAAAGCCCAGCCACGCTGAGCGCTGTGAGGTCTCTGAGCCCTTGAAAGTCTCGGGAATTTGGCCCGACCACGTGACCAATATTGGCAACACCGGCCCATTTCTATGGACTGCATTTCCGGGTGATTTCCTGGGTATCCATCCAAGCAAAGGAAGTCCCGTGTTCACAGAAAGTGCTTCCTAGTCTTACGTGGAAGCTTTGTTTATAATAGTGACCAGCTAGAAACTACTCAAATGTCCTTTAACTGTATGAATGAACTGTGGAGTGCTCAGAAACCAGGAGGCCAGATTATCACCATGGAAGTCTCTTGACAGTCTGTCTCACAGACGAACACCAGGCGAAGGAATGCAAGGCGGTGGGCTGAGAGATAGCTCAGTGGGAGCAGAGCTTACATTCCCACCACCCATGAGGGGGTAGGGTGTGTGTGCCTGTAACCCCAGCCAGTCCACCTACATCAGTGAGCTCCAAGCTCAGTGGGAGACTTTGTCTTAAACAACCAGTGGAGAAGCTACTGAGGGAAAGCCCTGACCTCTGACCTCTGGCTTCCATACCTCATGCTTGCATTAGCAAGAGTATCCAAATGCAATGTACACACACACACACACACACACACACGTCGGGAGCCAGGCTGATCTGAGGCTTTCCCTGAGGAGAAGGACACAGGCCCTTGTCTTAAACCAGAAACATGCTTGGCACAAGGCATAGTTTTTCAACCTCCTGACTCCGTCTCTCTTACCTTCTTTATCTTCTCTCCTCTGATTCCCTCTCTCTCAGGAGTCTGTCATTGAGGAATGACCTGCTGGTCTAGGCCACACACACATACATAACATACACATGTACACACACACACATACACAGACACACAATATGCCACAGCCTAATTTGTATCACATTTCGTAACAGATCAGTGACGTGGTAGGCATCACAACAGAGGTTTCCTTTTTGGATGGAGATTTCCTCTGCCTGCTAAGAATTCTCTCTATCTTAATTTAGACGAATTACTACACACACGTGTATCCCTAATACAATGCACACTCAAAATCATTGCACTTTACCCAGTGGGTACTGCACACCTGTGATCCACAGAGGTAAGACAGGAGTCATGAGTGCAGGGTCAGCCTGGGCTAAACAGTGAGATTTTTTGGGGGAAAGATATTAATTCACCTTACTATATGTATGGCTCCCATAATACCAAATTTAAGTATTTTGTCAAATAGTCATCAAACCGACTAAGTCTTGTATATTTTGAATGTGTTTATATGTTTACGTATATGGATGTGTGTGTGTGTGTGTGTGTGTTGTGCAGCTGTATGGAGGCCAGAGATTGACTTTGTGTGTCATTCCTTAAGAGATGTTCACTGTGTGGGCGTGTGTGTATATGTATATACAATATATACATACATATGTTGTATTATCTATGTGTTATGTGTGTGGTATACACATGTATGTATAGAATATATACAGATATGTTGTGTTATATATATATATATCTGTTACATTGTGGTGCACATATATACGTGGTGTAAATAATGTATGCACACATACACATGTGTACACACCCACCACTACACGGTCCTATTTGTATAATATTTCATGTGTGGAAGCCAGAGGACATCATGTATCCTGCTCTGATCTCCATTACCCTTTGAGACAGGATCTCTCTCTGAGCCTGGAGTAGGCTGGAGGCCAGCAAGCCCCAGTCGCCCGGCCATCCCAGCAGAAGGGATGTCAGGCATGCGTGATCACCCTCAGCCTTTTACATGGCTTCTGAGGATATGAACTCAGGTCCTTATGTTTGTGTGGCACACAATCTTCTTCACTGAACCATCTCCCCAACCCCATCTTGAATGGTTTTTGTTTTGTTTTGTTGTGGAGACAGAGTGTCCCCCTGGGACCCGGCCCTCTCCAAATAGGCTGGGTTGGCTGGCCGCGAGCTACAGGAGTCTCCTGGCTCTGCTTCCTCCGTGCTAGGGTTCTAGTGCACCCGTCTCAGGCCTCCACTCTGGTGCTTTGAACCTCATGCCAATTATCTCTCTCACCAACTAAGACGAACTGACTCCTTAGTCCAGGACTTGTGGCTTGAATTTTTTTTTTTTTTTAGAAAAAAAACAAACGTACAGTTCAATTGTTCTAAGTGTGAGAAACATGAAAATGAAGCTCATGATATTCCCAGGTGCCCAGCAGAGGCAAAGTCATGGCTTCCCCAAGCACCAGGGCAGTGGTCAGTGAGCCTCCACGGGCACAGGTCTAGCTGGGAAGTGAAATTAAATTCACCTCACATGCTCTCTCACACACAAAGCCACCTTAAGTTAGACAGAAAAACAGAAGGAGACTGCACAAAGAGCAGGCCACACTTCGAGAATAAAACACGTAATTGATGATGTAATGCTCTGAAAGGTTAAACTGCAGGTGAACCTCAGTGAACAGCAGAAAGTCATCTGAAATGGGGGGGAGGGAGGGAGGGAAGGAGAAGGGGGAGAGGAGAGGGAGAGATGGAGGGAGGGAGGGGGAAGGGAGAGAGAGAGAGTTTGGTTTTTGGTTTTGAATAGACATGGAGGACAGGCAGAAACAGTCTAACATGTGTATTGGGTGTCTCTAGACACTACAGAAAATCAGAGAGAACTTTCCAGAACTGCTTTAAAACAAGAATCTTTAGACTCAGGAATTGAACTCCAAAATGGCATTTAGACAATGTAAGGACAAACAACACTGAGGACAGCTTAGAGAGCCCGAAATCAAACCCCTGCGTGCCACAGACACACAGATCTGAGGAGCCTCTGGCCAGTGAGAAGCCCTTTCCAGTGCCAGGCAGAAGCCACCAGCGGGGGAGGCTCCCACTCTGCTGCTCTAACTCCTAACCTGGGGGCCATATTTTATGCTCTCAAACCCAGAGTAGGAATCCCGAAGTACTGGTGCCTCCCTCCGCAGGACTCCTCTGAAGCCTCTTCTGTGACAGCCACGTGAGTCTGAAACTGACATCACCGGAGGAGCCCAGTCCCTGCTCCCTCAGCCGGAACTCCATCCTCCTCCCAACCTGTGTCCCCGTTCCTTCCACTCTCCTTGAGGTCCCCCGGCACCCTATGTCTTTCCATCTCTCTGACATCATGTTCTTCCTGGCGAGCTTTACTTCAGGGTGTGTTTAAAGCTCATCCCATGATGTTGACTTTAAATGTCTCTCACAAACAGAAGCCTGCCTGTTGCTCACCCCACGCAGTGCTTGCCCACTCTATATAGACATGTATTTCAGTAGTCTTGGCTATAAAAAATTGTGACTTTTTAAGATTTATGTATTTATTTAATGTGTGTGTGTATGTATATGTGCATGCATAGGCATGTGTGGACATGAAAATGCCATGGTGCATACGTGGAGTCAGAAGACACCTTCCAGGAGTTGGCTCTCTCCTTCCACTTACTGAGTCCTGGAGATTTCACATGAATCATTGGACAGCAGGTGCCTTTACCACTGAGCCATCTCTCTGCCCAGCTATGCCTTTTAACTCGGTTTTCCACATATGAACCCCCCAAAAAAAATCAAAGGTGAATAATAGTAGTAATTATAATCAGTAACATGCACCGAATACTAACACCTACCGAGTACTAACACCCACCAAGTACTAACACCCACTGAGCACTAACACATACTGAGTACTAACACTCACTGTAATCACTGTTTACTAAAACACCCACTGAGTACTAACACCCACCAAGTACTAACACCCACTGAGTACTGACACTCACTGAGTAATAACATCCACTGAGTACTGACACTCAGAGTACTGACATTCACTGAGTACTAACACCCACCAAGTACTGACACTCACTGAGTAATAACATCCACTGAGTACTGACACTCAGAGTATTGATACCCACTGAGTACTAACACCCACCAAGTAATACCCACTGAGTACTAACACATACTGAGTACTAACACTCACTGTAATCACTGTTTACTAACACCCACTGAGTACTAACACCCACCAAGTACTAACACCCACTGAGTACTGACACTCACTGAGTACTAACACCCACCAAGTACTAACACCCACTGAGTACTGACACTCAGAGTACTGACATTCACTGAGTACTAACACCCACCAAGTACTAATACCCACTGAGTACTAACACTTACTGTTTGTTAACACTCACTGAATACTAACACCCACTGAGTACTAATATTCACTGTTTGTTAACACTCACTAGTACCAACACTCACTGAGTACCAACGCTCACTGAGTACCAACACTCACTGTTTACTAACACTCACTGAATACTAATACTCACTGAGTACCAATACTCACATGGTAGTAACACTCACTATTTATACTGGGACCACTCCTTAAACTTGATAGTTCCTGGCTTATTGACTCCTTCACATGATCCTGTGAGGTTAATTAACAATCTTCATTTTACAGCTGAGTAAACTGAGTCACAACAGAAGTAACTGAGACGTAGATGGGGCAGGGATAGTGAAAGGCTGAAGGGATGGATGAGTGAGTGGGTAGTCAGATGGGTGGATGTGGATGAAAGGGGGAGCAGACCAACAAATGAAGCATCCGTCCCTCTCCCAGCACAGGTCATGCTGTGCCTTCCTACTGCAGTCACTTAGCCTGGATCTTCGAAGTCACCTGCAAGCCTCACTGCATCCAAGCAGACTGCCCTGTTCAATGCTGCTCTCATCCTAGAGGCCACTGCTCAACCACATGGTCCAAATCTGATGCCAGCCGCCACCTGCTGACTTCAGTGGCCATTGATATTTGTAGGAAATTATGTGACCAAAGAAGGCCACAGCAGTACCTCTAGTTCTACATGCTGCCCCGTTGAGCAGAGGTCTGTGGCATTTGTGTGAGCCATGATGATGGCAGAAATCATGTGACCGTGTGATTTCCAGGATCAGCTCATGAAGGCCGAACAACTCCCATGGTGCCCTGGGTCTCTTACTCTTGGAACCCACCCATCGTGCCCCGAGGAAGCTCAAACCAGCCCTCTTCAGAAAGAGCCAGCCTCAGGGCGGTGGAGCTGTTAGGACGACAGCCAGGCTGAAGTCCCTGCAGCAGCAGCAGCTGTCAGACATGTGGGCGAAGACACACCGATGACGCCATTATACACCATTGACTCCAGCGTCAAGTCACTCTCACTACTGAGTCTGCCCAGGGCAGACCCATGACAGAGCACAGGTCTCCACTGTGCCCTGCCCCAATCCATAGCCTCTGACTCAGTGAGCATTTTGGATGGTTACAACACTAAGCATCGCGGTGGCTGTCATTTTAAGATAGAGCCCCACACTGCCTGGCTGGCATCTAACTTGTTCCGTGACAGGATGACCTTGAACTTCTGATCTTCCCGCCTCTACCTCCCAAGCCCTGGGGTTTCATGTGTGTGCTTACCATACCTGGTTTGATGCAGTGCTGGGACTGGAACCAGCCTCGGCACGGACGCTTCCAACAAAGCCCCAGCCACTCTGCCCCCACCATCAGGCAGGCCCAGCAATGACGATCCTTGGCTAGGTCATGGGGAGTGGCTGAGCCTGGGACTTTACTAAACCTTGAATTAGTCCACACCTGAGGCAAAGAAAGCAGGGTTCCTCCCGGGCCCCCTTTCTGACCCTTCAGAGTGAAATGAGGGCAGCTTCCGGTGTCCTGTATTCCTGCAGGCGGGTCACAGGCCAGGCTCAGCCCCCTGCTGAGGATCAGGGCCTCCTGTAGGAGCTGGACCCAGGTAAAGCCTTGCTGGGAGCCTGGCCTGGTTTGCTTCCAAGGTTTGTTCCCTTTAAAACTGGTTCACTCAGTGGGTGTTTAAGACAAAAGCCACAGACCTTAGTCTGATTTTAGGGGAAAAAATAGTATTGGGGGTTAGGAATGTGACAGATGTAGGTTTTTGAAGGCCAGCTCTGCCACTCCCAGCTCTGTGATCTTGTAAGTTACATCACTCTCCTGGACCTCGTCCATGTGGAGGGGACACCAATGGCTCCTGCGCATGGGCTTCTTGTGAGAAAACCTGAGGTAAGTGATGAGAGGCACCCGCTCAGCCTGGCATACACTCGGAGCTTAATAAACACTGCCTCTCTCCTCTTCCATCCACAGTGCTTTGTATACAGCAAGGGCTTAATGTGTCTTTAAAATGAAATGAATGGCTCTGTCCTGTCAAGTTCTCCTGAACATGCCTCAATTCCTCACCTACAGGTCGACTAATGTCTCTTCCTGCGTGGGCTCTGACTTCCTAGATAAGCACACCTCTTCTTACTTACCTTTCTAAATCTTCAGTATACAGTAGGTGCTTACTCGGTGACTCGGAAGACAAGTTAGCACCTCCCTGGATCAATGTAGAGCGCTCAGCTCAGGGTTTGCTGCAGGCTCCTGATGAGGAGCCGAAGCAAAGCTGCCTCCCCGCTATCTGTCTTTACTCTGTCCAGGGCATTCTGTCTGTCTTCCTTGCCCTGCAGCCCCAGGTCCCTGCATTTCAGATGTCAATGAAAAGGACTGAGGCACAGGGTGCTGAGTTTGAGGGAGGGTCTCTGCTTTCCAAAGGCTAAGGGTTTGGTGCAAGCGGTTTACTTGGGAGAAAAAAAATCAGGAAGGGTTGGGGGAGCTAATGTGTAAGCCACTGTTGTGGAGGACTGTCCCACTTGGTGGAGATGGAGCTGCCCTACCAACCCTCTTAAGCCGGGATGGGGCAGTGGTGTCCTGGGCTGGAGAGATGGCTCAGTGGTTAAGAGCACTGACTGATCTTCCAGAGGTCCTGAGTTCAATTCCCAGCAACCACATGGTGACTCACAACCATCTGTAATGGGATCTGACGCCCTCTTCTGGTGTGTCTGAAGACAATTACAGTGTACTCATATACATAAGATAAATAAAATCTAAAAAGAGAAAGGAAGGAAGAAAGAAAGAAAGAACCCCAGGTCTTAGTGCACTTAGGCAGAGATGGGCGGAGTCATAGAAACTGAGCCAAACACGTGGTGAGCATCAACAGAGTGACTGTGGCTGGAACTCAGGTTGCTCTCTGGTGAGTGAGCCACCATCAGTTACTCTTCGGTTGTGTGTGTGTGTGTGTGTGTGTGTGTGTGTGTGTGTGTGTGTGTGTGTGTGTGTGTGCTGGTGATGGAGGCTCCAGCTCTGTGAGTTCCAGCGACTGTGTTCCTGCGCGTGGGTGGTATGACAGACAGTCAGGCTTGATGCAGTTGGCCTCCCTGCGTTCCAAGTCAATCACTTGGAGACTCTGGGCTCTGGGCATTATTTGTGCAACTCTTGTAAGAAGCTGCAGGTCTGGGTGAGAGGTTGGGAACCACTGTCCATCAGAGAGGCAATGAGGACCTCATCTGTGCTGGGACTCTTTGGTGCTGGTGGCTTCTATTACCCTAGTCTACTTGAGGAAGGCTGCAGGCTCTAGGCTCTCTGGTCTCCAAAGCATCAAAGCTTCCCAAGTGACAAGAGCAAAGCTCTTTCCAGGGTCCCCAAGGCTGTGTCTCACTGGGAAGCCTAAAAGTGTCCACAGCTGTTGTGATATCCGCTCCCGGAGCCCAGCCTCCTCCTCACCTCTTAGCAGCCATCTCTGAACAGAGGCTGTATTCCTCCCTATGCTGCCTAAGGACCGGTTCTGCATAGCCGGGTGGACAGCAACGCACAGCAGTAACAAAGATGATGTTGGTGACACTTGAGAGCTTCACAGAGGAAGACCCAAGACAGACGATAGTATCTAATGTTTATTTAGCACTGTGCAGCTTCTCAAATGCCACCCCAGACAGTAATAATTAGCAAATGCTACCAAGTGAGGAGCCAGCCTGGTCTACAGAGTGAGTTCCAGGGCAGCCAGGGCTACACAGAGAAACCCTGTCTTAGGGGTGGGGGGAAAAAGGCTAGAAGGAACAAGGGTTTCCTCAGCGTGTGAGGGGAAGCAGTGGTTTGAGGAGCACCAGCTAAGCACACGGTTGCTGCTAAGTTCACGTGGGTTGCCTCAAGCAGGCTCTTATAGCCTGCTCAGAACCTGTAATGTGTGTTCCTGAACTGCAGGGGAAGCCACTGAGCACAGACAGCATCTCTCTGAGGACACCAGGCATAGGGCACACGGAGGATGCTGTACCAAAGGCATTCTGTTTCACAAGCCCATGGGCTTCCCCAGGCTAACTCAGCCCTTGGCTCCTCTGCGCCTCAGGTCTCCATCTCAATTAAGTAACTATACCTTTTATCTCATCACGCCATGGCCGCGAAGACCCACCAAGACCATGCGGGGACCCCTGTAAATGGCCAAGTGTGGCTGCTGATTTGTTTATTTTTTATTCCTGGTTGAAACTCTGGCCTGTTACTACCTTGGGCCCTTGAAGGCTACCATGCCACATCTCAGGCACCTGCCAGGCCTCTAGGTTTGAGAGAAACTGCCCTCTGCCTTCACTAGGGCTCTGGTGCTGACAAGGCTCAGTGGAGTTCATGCTACCTTCCCACAGTCACCAGGAGGCCAGGGCAGGGACCCTGCTTTTTCCTCTGTGCACGCACACAATGTGAAGGGCAGAGGCGGGACCCTCCAACTCTTTGCCTTGGGATAGCTGACAGGAACTAAAGTTCATCCCTCTGGGGTTTGTGGTGGTTTCAATAGGAATGACCCTCATAGACTCATGGGCTTGAAAGTTTGGCCCATGGGGAATGACACTATTAGGAGGTGTGACAGCCTTATTGGAGGAGGTGTGGCTTCATTAGAGGAAGTGTGTCACTATAGAGATGGGCTTTGAGTATATTTTTCAGTGTGGAATGTGGAAGTCCAGACTCCTCTTGCCTTTGGATCAAGATGTAGAACTCTTGGCTCCTCCAGCACCATGCCTGCCTACATGCTGCTGTGTTTCCTGCCATGATGATAATGGACTAAACCCCTGAAATGGTAAGCCGGCCCCTTAAAGCTATTATAAGGTTGGCCTTTCTAAGAGATACCTTGGCCATGGTGTCTCTTCACAGCACTAAAACCCTAACTAACTAAGGCAGGGTTCACCAGTGTTTCAGCCTGAGCCTGGCCCAACACTCCCCATGCCCAAGTCCCCGTGCTTCTGTCTTCATTGTCTCCTCAGACTGCCCATCTCGCCTTGTTCCTTCTTTGTACAGCCTAAACCCCTCGAGGAACCACTGTTCAGTAGTAACTGTCTGGTGACAGGGAAGGTATCAGGAAACCATGTGCGGCTGGGGAGATGACTCAGCCAGCAGAGTGCCTGCTGTGTAAGCCCGGAGGCCTGAGTTCAGTCTCCAGAACCGATACATGATCAGCTGGGCATGGTGGCACGTGCTGTCACCCTAGCGCTGGGGAGGCCGAGGCAGGCAGAGTCCTAGCCAGCCTAGCCTAGTCAGCTTGCTCCAAGCCAATGGGAGATCCTGTTAGACAGCAAGGTGGTGATTCTTGAGGAATGGCACCTGAGGTTGATCTCTGACCTATACATGCATGTACACATACACGAGCACATACATGTACCCACACACACACCCCCAACATAGAAAAAAGAAACCAGCGTGACCTTTCACATGAACGACCCCCTCTGATCCATCAAGGCCAGCAGGCACAACAACCCCTTCTGCAGGGAGGGGGTTAAATCCACTTTGGCTCCAGGGCCTGGGCACAGTGGCACTCCTGACACCACGGTGTTTCTTGCACTCACAGCCTTCAGCTCCTGCACTTAACCTCTAGCCCGCAGAAGCCTTTGCTGCAGCAAGATCCCTGGACTCGTGCTCGGTCAGTGGCTGCCTCCCTGCCATCCTCAGGGCAGCATGAATGAACGGGCTCATGAATATGCAAGCCCAGCGCTGAGTGCTCTCCGCTAAATAGGATCACAATGCCGGATAAATTAAGCATCAGGATAAATGCATTAAAAATAACAGTCGGAGGAACATGCTGTTCGTGGAGGGGTCTGGGGAGGGGGGAGGGGGCAGTGGGGGAAGCTCCACTGGGCGCTGCCAGCCAGCCACTCCCAGCCACCCCCAGATGAAGTTCCCTTCCGTGGGGGAGGACCCTCCCCCTCCCCCTGCTCCGTTCCTATGGAGACACGGAGTGAGTTTAGGAGGGAAAAACCGCTTGGCGATGAGTGATTGGGGAGGGACTAAGAATAGCAGCCAGGGATGGGCTGGGGCTAGGGACGGTGCTCACTGGGTCTCTTCCTGGATGTAGACTGAAGGGGACTGACGCTGCCTGCCAGTGGCATGCAGAGAGGTGGAGTTGGAAGAGGGCCACTTCTGGCTGGATGAAGGGTCAAATCCTGTTGGTGTCCTTGGGTGACAGCAGCTGTAAGCACAGAGGGTTTCCACAGTGCCCACCAATGGAAGATGGTACCTGTCATCTCTTTACTGGTGGGGACAGGGAAGCTCAGAGGTAAATGGTGACCTGTCCAGAGCTGTACAGCTGGCACTGGCTCGACAGCTTGCCTTAAAGTCTCTCTGAACTGAATTCCCAGCTACTATGCCACCGTTCAGCTGCATGCCACTGTCTGCTGGGGACTGTCCTTCGCACTCATTCTGTAGAACCATGCTGCAAACACTTACACCAGTCACAGGGGGTCCTTGGGGAGCATGCTTCACTGGATACAGACAGCGGCACTGGGCTGCACCTCTCCATTTTCAGACAGCATGGGTTCCAGTTTAAATCAGAGGAGAGGTTTTAGAAAGCCAAGAAGGGCTTAAAAGATAGAAAGCAGGAGCAGAGCCACAGAGGCTCTAGGTGACGATTGCAGGCTCTAAATCCAGCTCTGCCACCTGCTGGCTGAGACCTAAGGTTAATGACTTTCCCCCTCTATCTCTCCATCTGTGAAATGGAGCGTCTGCCTCTTGAGACTGAAAGCCAGGGACATTTGGGCATACCGGCAACCACACATATGTTGGGAACTGCTAAGTGCTGACTATTAATAGTTCTCTTGTTTGACCTCAGTTAGGAGCCGTGCTCTCTCTCCATGGGCCACCCCTGGCTGAAGGAGCCAAGGCTGTCTGTCTTTCCATCCTTTTCCTAAGTCCCTCTGTCTCCCCTGATGAATGATGAGAAGCTGTCCTGTCTCCATGGTCACACCTGGGCTCAGGCTCCTCCCATCTCCCCCAGCAGCTTAGAGCAGAGTCAGGGCAAGGAAAGAGGCCAGGAGAGAGAACCCATTTGAGTCAAGTGACAGAGGGAAGCCTGGCTGGGGAGCAGAGTAGCTGTCCAAGGAGGTGTCTGTAGGTGTGGGGTAGAAAGACGGAGGCTCCATCCTTGTCACCATCCCTCCATTTCAGAAGGACTGGCTGGCTGACTCCAGAGGGGATGAGCAAACACAAGAATGCCAGGAGGAATACAGAGACGGAAGTGCCGAGGTCTGGGTAACACAGGGCCTGTCCAGCCAGCCTCTGGATCTGCTTGGCCTCGTTTGTCATTGTACCTGTGTACCGTCACTGGTGCTGGGACTGCCCTGAGCTCTGCTGCTCAGGTCAAGAATGGAGGGTGACTCTGCGAACCCGTGAAGGGAGAGAGCCAGAGAGAGTGGCGCTAGCTGCCAGAAGCCTTGTTCTCTCAGTTCCAATGGCCGCCACAGACACTTCCGGAAGACCATAGGGCAGGCCATCAGTAGAAAAACTCCTTGATCCAGTGTGTGTCAGGGGCATAGAGTCTAAGAAGAGAAGTGGACGAGAAATGAAGATGCTTCTCTAAGCACGTTCATTAGCGAGCTGTTTGTACTTGTGCAAATGAAGAGGTCTAGTTCCCAACAAGGAGAGTGGTTACACCAGGGCAGTCACACCCCACAACACTGCCATCAATAAAGTAAACCCAGAAATGCCAACCTACTGACACATAGCACATTCATATCAAAGTTTTATGAAGCCCCCATAGTGCAGTGCTGCTACATGTGCCTGCACACACACACACACACACACACACACACACACACACACACACACACACACACACCCTTGGGTGCATCACAACAGAATAATTAACCATATCTTGGTATTAAGATTTGGAGAAGTGAGCCAGGTGGTGATGGTGCACACCTTTAATTCTAGCACTCTGGAGGCAGAGGCAGGGGGATCCCTGAGTTTGAGGTCAGCCTGGTCTCACAGCAAGTTCCAGAATAGCCAAGGCTACACGGAGAAACCCTGTAACAATAAAATAAAATAAAGTAACATAAAATTAAAAAAAAGGTTTGGAGACATGTGAGGTCTTTCCATTATCTATTTTCTAATTTTTTTTTCTCTTGAGACAATGTCTCAATATGTTGTTTAACCTTTGGTTGAACTCCTAGGTTTAAACAATCCTCCTGCCTCACTCTCCCAAGTCTATGCGATTATAGGTGGCTACTACAGAACCTGGCTGGTTTCTTCACTACATAATTATTCTATGGTCACCACAGAAAGGGGGGTAATAGAATTATGACTTTTAAAACAGAAACCAGGAGCTGGGAATATGGCTTAAGTGATAAATTCTCTTGCTTGGGGGGCGGGGTGCAGAGAGAAGATCCCCGAGGCTCGCTGGCTGCCAATGTAGCTCCACGGTCAGTATGAGACCCTGTCTCAAAACCAGAGGTGAATGATGATAGAGCAGATGTCCAGGGTCCTCTGGCCTCTGCATGTACAATGGATACACAAATACACGCAGAGGTACACACTACACAGGAACACACACACACTGGCGGCAGGGGCCTTCTGACCCATAATTCAAGTCGCAAGAAGTTGTCCTAAGCAAAGATTTAGGACGCACACTGCAATCTCCAGTGCTCCAGGTTGGTTGAACAGAGTAGCATAGTCATATGCCGGATGCCACACAGTCCCTGAGAGCTGCAATTGTGGACCAGGAAAGACGTATGACTCCAAGGCAAGGAAAGACGTATGTTAGAACACCATGTACAGAACCCGCCCATCTATACGTGCGCTTGGTCCAGAGCCTGGAGATGCTCAGATGCCGATTCATTCAGTGGGCTCACTTACAGATTTTTCTCCTTTTGCCTTCCTGTTTATTTTACCGTAAGTATGTCTAAAAACATAATTTCCTAAGTTATTTTTGAGAAGAAAAATAACCTATATCAAGAGGAGGTCAGGTCTTGCGCAACAGAGGGAGGACCTTGTACTCCTCCATGCTGGGGGAGGCTGGAGCCTCTGGGGAAGGAGGGGGGTCAGGGCCGCTGTGGTGGTGCCCTGCGCCTGCGCCTGCGCCAGCTGAGGCAGCGCCCCTCCCCACGGGCACTCTCTGCCATTCACCCTCTGGAATTAGCTTGCAGAGACCGTTTTTAGGAAGCCCGTGGGTGGTTGGAAGCAGCTTGCGAACAGAGCTGGAGGCCGTGAGGAGCTGCAGTGAGTGCCCAGAGGAAGGCGGGCAGAAAACAAGGGAAGTCACTGCTTTCCCCGGGTTTGATTTTTCAAAAACAGCTCTCCAGAAAGTCCTTGTTTTAGCCTAAACACTTCCTCTTTCATCTCCCACACTTCCTCTGGGCTCCTATAGAGAGGCTGTGTCCAAGCCTGTAAGACGAAGACCCTGAGTGCTTCTCTGACTTGCTGTGCAACCTTGCACCATTCACTCACCCTCTCTGAATCTCATTTTCCTCTTCTCTCAAATGGAACTGGAATGGACTCCAAGTTGTATTCCCACTTGGAGGCCCCTGGCTTCTAGGACCGTCTTGGAAAGTCAGCTGGACCAGATGTCTCCAAGGCCTCTGCACAGCCTTGAGATTCTGAGCCTTGTACTTGGAGGTCTTGGAGAGTATAAAATGTGCTGGCAAGAGCTTCTGGTTTTGGTTACATTGTGGCTTGAGAATGCACTGACATTAAATTGCTAGGATTTGGAACCAGCCCTAGCGAAGCAGCTGCTCCCTGTGCCTGCCTGAGCTTCCTGAGCTGGCCCTGTAGGCTGTCTGGTGCAGCCTGTAAACCCCAGCACTTGGGAGGTTAAGACAGGAGAACACAGAAATCTGAGGCCAGCCTAGTCTTCTGTTATCAAGGCCCTGTCTCCAAACAACCCAATTAAACTGGGTACAGTTGGTGTATGCCCATGGAGTTCAAGGTCAATCTCAGCTAATTTGTGAGTTCCAGCCAGTGAAAAGAAGTCAATCCAGCAAAGTCTATCTCTAGCGAGCCCTGTCTTCATCGGGGATTTAAGGCTGTCTTTCCCAGCAAAGACATAGAAGTCCTGTCCCCTCCCTTCCCCCATGAAGTTCAGGCTCCAGGCAGCTTCTCAAAGTAGACACAAAAGTGACAAGCCACTAGCTCTCCACGCCAGGTTCCACCATCTGTTTACTGAGGAGTAGGGGCGCCTCCCACGTTTCTGCTTGCCTTCCAGGTGAAGAGCAGAGGGTCTTAGAGGTGTAACGGGTGGGTACCCAGCTTCCCGGTGATACAGCTAAACCTTGGGTCAGGCACGATGCTTCAGGGGGCTCTGAGCTTTGCCCACCAAGCCATGGGCAGGGATGGCCATGGGCAGAGGGAGGAATGGCTCTATGATAAGGGCCTCCAGAACAAGGTGTGTGTGTGTGTGTGTGTCTGTGTGACCTGCACACCTCAAGTGTGGGGTTTGGATGTGGGTGCCGCCTGGCTCTCATGTGAGTACTGGGGTGTCTGTCTGGAGCAGATGAGGGAGGCAGAATGCTATAGAGTCTGCAAGGAGAAAGAGTGTGGAAAGTTCCCATGTGACTCTTCCCCTTCTCCTGGGTTGGTTGTTTGGGTCTTCAAGATCCCAGGGCCCTATTCTGGGTGAGCTAACCTGCAGCCTCCAGTTTCCACAGTTACCTTGCCCTGGCTCCCACCTCCAGCTCAGGGCTAGAGCCTCCATCCGGGTTGGTTGTAGGAAGTTCTTTAGGTCTTGATCCATGGAGGACTCTGAAGAAGGAGACTTGGTTCGTGGTCCCTGGTCCTAGGTCTGCTGGGTTGTCACACACCTGGCCTTCAGCCTTTGGGCATCCCTTCCTCTGCTTTGAACTGGGTCTGCCAATACTGTGCTCGAGAATGGCTTGGGGAGAAAGTTCTAGAAGGGCTTGTAACGTAAAAACAGGAAACGAACCTCGGAGCCACAGTTAAGAGAAGTTGCTCTTCTAGTGAATGTAAGTTCACTAGGCTCTGTGCACTCCTCAGAGCTCATCCATTAGGAGAGGCAGCCTTGATGTCAGTGTTTAATCCTCCTGAGGCTGGAGGTGAACTCTCGTGGCCTCACCCCACATCTTGGCCTTGCCTTCTGAGGCCCTCAGAGCTGAACCGGGACCCTTCCAAGGGAGGTTAAGTATCAGGTGCGCTAAGCTGGGGGAGGCTGATGAAGGACCATTCCACTAGGTCACAGATGCTGGGGAAGCATTTGGCTGTCCTGGCTGGGACTGGCTCAAACCAGAGGGCAACCTTGGGCTCTGGAGACAGAGGGAAAAGGGGATGTACAGGCAGCTGAAGAGGTGATGGGGGTGGGGGGTGTGGGTCCCTCTACGGCACAGGGCTGCTATTGGAATGACAGGTGACATGCTAAGACCTTGGCATCCACAGGAGCCTGGTTGAGGGCTGTTAGGATATTTTTCAGCCAACCATTTGCCAATTGTCCTCTGTGCTGGGTATAGACCTGACGGCCATGGATCAGAAATGAAGCAAGCACAGTTCCTCACTCCACACGCCCCAAACCCCCAGGACTGAGCCAACTCAGGGGTGTTTCTGTTGTAGCTTGCTGCATCCTGGTGCTTCGATCCTGCCTACCACACTGAAGAGCTACAAGGGTCTTCTGCTGCTAAGGATGGGGAACATGGAGCTGTCAGAGGCAGAGTTAGGGGTTGATGGGAGCCAGAGGTAGAGCCAATGGTCCTGTTTTGCAGAGAAAACCTCGCAATTTAGGGACACTACGAAGAGGCCCTGGATTGTGCAGGCTCAGCCTTACAACATGCTTATAGGGCTGCAGCTTCTGGGTGAAAGCAGAAGTCTCTGGCTTGGGGTAGTCTGGATGAGCCCACGGACCTTGTGCACAGGACAGCCTTGACTCCTATGCCTAGGCTTTAGCATGCTAGCAGCAGACATGATCTGAATGGGGACGGCTTGGACTCTGGCCCTGGAACAAGTGCGCCCGGTGACTTTAGCTATAGCCTGTGCCAACTCTGGGCTCATATCCCTACTTCTGAGATGAGGGAAAGAGAAACAGGTCATCTGTCAGCTTCCTTCAGTTGGCCGTGGCTGTCTGGGCACCTCACTGGAACAGAAGATCTCTGTGATGACCTGCCCATGTCAGAGGATCATGAGAGTCCTCCCCACTCGAGGTACCCTGTGAGCAGGAGAGCCTCAAGCCCCGCCCCCTTCCTTACACAGTGTCCTTGAAACCCCATCCTGCCTCATGGGAGACAATAAGCAGATGAGATCAAACATCACTGGCCTTTTGCACTGTGCCCAGCATAGTAGCCACTGAGGAAAGCTGGGTCTGCCATCTTGGGTATATATCTGGTCCCACAGAACTGTGATGACTAGCTCCCCATGCCCTCTCCCAGCCTCTTCTGACAGGTGCCTAAGGTTCATTGTGACCTGAGAAAGAGGCTGAACTGGGCCTAGTAGGGGAATGCCTTTAATCCCAACACTCCGGAGTTAGAGGCAGGCAGATCTCTGTGAGTTCAAGGCCAGCCTGGTCTACACTGTGAGTTCCAGGACAGCCAGAGTTATGTAGTGAGACCTGGCTCAAAAAAGAAAGAGGGTGAGGGGGGTTGGGGATTTAGCTCAGTGGTAGAGCGCTTGCCTAGCAAGCGCAAGGCCCTGGGTTCAGTCCCCAGCTCTGAAAAAAAGAAAAGGAAAAAAAGAAAGAAAGAAAGAGGGTGAGGATCAAAGCCCAAGAGTCCCACCAAGGCCTCCCCTGGGTCCTGGTTCTTAGTTACCTGCGTACGGAATGTTTCACTTTCTGTACATAGCTGGTTCTTGCTGTTCATCCCGACAGCTGCTTCAACTCCCATTGTACAGAGAAATCTGGAGGCTCAGGGATTTCCCTGGCACCATCATCATCAGGGCAGGGCTGGGCTCACATCCTAACACCTGATTCCTCTAGCAAGTCACATGGCCATGAGCAGCACCGGTGGCTGCATGAGCTTGCCTATTATGTACGGCTTAACAAGGCATAGGAACAGTGCCACTGAGCTGTCAGTGCAAACTGTAGGGTCGAGCCACAGGTAACACCTCACTGGCTCTCAGCCTCCATAACCTTTGAAACTGTTCTAGCCCCGCCCTGAAGACCCCGCCCTGAAGACCCCGCCCCAAAGGCCCCGCCCTGCTCTACTCCTTGTGTTCACAGGCCTCTAGGGCATACACCAGAGCAGGCCAGGGGTGGATCCAACCACAACTAGGAAAGCCTGTCTTCTGCTGGACGCTACAGGGAGGACAGACAGATGGACGAGCTACAGGAAGAGTGTAGAGTTAGGGAGAAATTTGCAACCCACTGGCTTACAAATGAGGCTTTGGTTGGCTTGCAGTGTTTTTTTTTTTTTTTTTTCCTTAAAGAAATCTCAATTTGTTGCCAACATTTAAAAATAGAGAAGTTTCACATAAAAACCCAGATTCCCAGCTTCTTTTGAAAAACTAAAAGCTCCCAGGAATTCGCCTTGAACAGGTTGTCCTGGATGGTGTGGAGATCAGCAGTGTGTTCACTCTCTGTCCTCACAGGACCCTCCACCCGCCTGCCTCATCTGCCTAGGCCCTAGTTGTCATCAGACTCTGCCTCTCTCCGTGCAGGCTTTAAGACCTTGGCCAATGAGGTCAGACTGATGGAGGGTCACCTGGCATGTGACTCAGTTGTACAAGACTGGATGGTTCCTTAGCACCTCTGGGTCTGCAGCTGGCACTAAGGGAGCACTCTGCAGGGGCCAGGCCTGTCCTGCCACTGTCCTTTCCTGTGTGGCCCACAGGCCAGGGACAGCAGCTATCTTGGTGTCCCAGCCCGGCTTTCAGGCATGTGTGTGGCAGCACCGATTGTGTCTGGATAGCATACCCCCAAACAACAGATCAGTAGCCGCTGAGCCCTCCAGCCATCACAGGGGCCTGCAGTATGTCCAGGGTGCTGATGGGAGGCCTGGAGCTCTGAGTCTTCCCCGGGCAGGAACAATTCATGGTCACCATGTGACAAAAGTTCTGTTCCCTCCTGGGATTGCACAGGAGGGACTAGTCACAGGTCCCTTCGGACTCTTGACATCCTCCGACTGTGCTGATGGGCAGACACTAAAGGGTCTATCTCCAAGGGAGGGGTCTCTCTGGGGCTCCTGCTCTCCCTGTGTGCTGAGTGCCCAGTGAGCACTGTGGCTTCAGGGTGCCAGGCTCCTCTCTCTGTTCACCTTGCCCCTGAGCTCAGGCTGAGGAAGAATTTTCTGCTCAGTGTCACCAAGGATGAGAGGGACAGTCACCACATCTCACCCATGCTTCCACCATAGGAATAAAGGTGGGATTTCAGTGAGCAGGAGCCTGTTACAAAGAGGCTTAAATTAAGCGGTGTCCCATGAGCTTGTGGAGAAGGAGCCTGGGTTTGTGGGCTGCAGACAGGGCTGAGTCCAGGTGTTCCAGGGCTGTTAGTGCTTTCTGGCTCTCTCTTGGGTCAGCTTCCTTCTATGTGGGCCTTAAGCTCAATTCAGGAACAGTGCTTTCTGTGATGGGGATGCTGAACTGGTTGTGAGGCTTTTAGTGCTGTAACTCCAAGGGATGCTGGGTCTTTTTGAGCCTTCTGTAATGCTCATCCCATGGAAGAGGCCAACTGACCTCATTGTCCTCAGGGCCGGTCGGTCCCAGTTAATCTGATGAAGTGTGCTGGGAAGCCTGCAGTAACAGCAGTGACTGGACACTGGACACTCGGGGGGTCTCTGTGAAGACATGGGGCCTAGAGGACAGGGGAGAGGGAGGGAAGAAGGAAGGGAAGAGAGAGGGTAGAGGGAGGGGAGATGGGGAGAGAGGGAGAGGGGAGGGAGGGAGGAGAGAGGGGGGAGGGAGGGAGGAGAGAGGGGAGGGAGGGGAGTTGGAGGAGAGAAGGGGGAGAGAGAGAGAGAGAGAGAGAGAGAGAGAGAGAGAGAGAGAGAGAGAGAGAGAGAACGCCATTCAGTATAGTGGTTTCTCACTTAGAGTCCAGAAGGCAGGCCGTGAGCAATGGCTTGGCGGTGGAGAAGCATCAGGAGGACTATGCACCTCCAGACTGCACTCCCAAAGGCTGGCTGCCTGTAAACACCGCGAGGGGATGCAGGGTTTGTGAGAAGTCCTTGGTGGCTGAGGAAAGGACAGGCTGGAGGTGTGAGACAGTGTGATTGGACTTAAAATGCAGGAAGGAAAAAATGGAGACCAGACCTGAGTGTGAGAGGCAGCACTGGAGTGGGCAGGGCAGGGTTGTGGAAACGGGTTTTTTTTACTGTGGAAACGGAGAAGAGCACTGGGGAAAACTGGAACAAAATGTAGGTTACTGTGCATTTCATCCTGAGCTGGGAGTGGACTTTCAGGCATTTAAAGTGATGGGGAAAATCAGATCAAAAGGGGAATCTTGGCATGTGGCACAAGGGGAAGCATGCACTTCTAAACGTCACAAAACTGCAAAGCAACTGGCATTTATATTTACAGTATTAAGATATCTCATGCTGGGCTTGGTGAAGTATGTCTTTAATCCCAACACCTGGGAGACAGAGGCAGAGACAGGAAGATCTCTGAGTTTGGGGCCAGCCAAATACATACCACATACATAAGAAAGGAAGAAAGGAAGAAAGGAAGAAAGAAAGAAAAGAAAGAAAGAAAGAAAGAAAGAAAGAAAGAAATAAAGAAAGAAGAAGAGAAGGGAAAGAAGGAAGGGTATTTGTAAGGTATTTTAAAAGCCACCCAAAGATACCAGACAAAAATATACAAATAGACATTTTGCAAGAGGATGTAGAATATACCGCCTGCTTCAGATAGAGCATCTTAGACCTCCTGCCCACACCTCACTCATGTGCGTGCATACACACACACACACACACACACACACACACACACACACACACACACACACGCACATCCACACACACACACACACATGCACGCACGCACGCACACGCACACACAGGACCCATGTCTGGGCTGCTGCACTTGGAACATTAGTGCTTCTCTTGTTGAGGTTCAGCAGATGCCAGGCCTCTCAGGTAATCGGCTCAGCCCTCAGAAGCCCCTTGTGATGGTATGAATAAGATGTCCCTTATGGTCTCCATCGTGTGAATACTTTGTCCTCAGTTGGTGGCACTGTTTGGGGAGACTTAGGGGTGTGGCAGGAGGAAGTGCATCACTGGGGGTGGGCTTTGTGTTTTCGAGAGTCAGATACCATTTTCAGTTCACTCTGATTCCTGCTTACAGAGTGGTGGTGATGGACATAACCATTCAGAACCACTAAGTCCCAGGAAGTTGCTTTGACCATGGTGTTTTATCCCATCAGTAAAGAAATAATCGGCCCCTCAGTTGGCAATACATTTCTCAGCAAAACTCTCCAGAAACTCTGGTGGGACAAGGCCTGAGGGAGGAGAAGCTTCTGTGCAGGACATCGTAGCAAAGGCACACCCTTGGTAGCTGAGACCCACAGCAGCGGGGCAGAGATTGTTCCCTCTGGGTCGGATGCTACTTCCTGTCAGTGACTGCTTAATAAGTGTTTCCTCTTAACCCAGCTAGCTCCCAAATAATTGATATTGGACTATTATATTTATTTAACAAGCTTTAAGAGCGCAACAACTGAGCAGTATTACTTTAATTCTCTAAGCTAATTTGGCTACCTCTCAGTCCAAATCATAGTGATAGTTGCATTTTAGTACTGATCTGGATCTCTGGGCTCCAGGTGTTTTCTCATGGTGTCTTCTGGACTCTGTCCCCGTAGCAAATCCCCACTTCCTCTCTCCCTCCCCCTCTCTCTGTCTGTCTCTCTCCCTCCTCTTCTCCTTCTCCCTCTCCCTGGCCCATTCTCTTCCCAGCTCTGCCATTGGCTGATCTTCTCTCCCCTGCTCTGCCATTGGCTGATCTTCTCTCCCCTGCTCTGCCATTGGCTGATCGGCTAGCTTTATTTGGGATCAATGTTTACACAACATTGAGACATGAGATTCTTAGAATAAGAATTGCAAACAGATATGGGGGCACAGACACCTACATTTGAATAATACAAGAATCTTCACAGGGCACAAGAACATCACACCTGTGCTCCCCCTTTGCGCACAATAAAAGGCTCTTCTTGGGGTTGGGGATTTAGCTCAGCAGTAGAGCGCTTGCCTAGCGAGCGCAAGGCCCTGGGTTCTCCCAGCTCCGGAAAAAAAAAAAAAGGCTCTTCTTACTTGGCAGCGATGGACAGAGTAGTCTATCATCTATTCTAATCTTGGTGAGTTTAAACTTCTGCATCTAAATCATTCTGTATCATAGCTCGCATAGACCTTAAAACATGTTTCTAAATCCTAGACAATTTAAACTCACATGGGAGACTATAACTCTCTAGTCTTCAACCCCATCAGAGACCTGAGGAGGAATAAAATCACCGGAGCCTGCAGGACGTGCACCAAGCAGCTTCCAAAACTATAGAGATGACAGCGTCGGCTGCCTGGACAGTCCCCCAAGTCCTCTCTATGTCACTGGAGCATCATCTTCAGCCTTCTAGGCTTGAATAACGGACAGACTTTTTTTATGAAGCAGAAATTATGAAGGACTTGCCTATCTTGTCCTTGCAACGTTCAGCAGACGACTTCCCTGTCTTGTCTGTCTAGTTTGGACGGCATTCTGTCTGCAGTTGAAGCATGGAGGTCACCAATGTTCATCATCGTTTTTGAAGTAGAATGCGGGTGCTGCCAGGAGCAGGCGTGCCTTGCTGTCATAGCAGGCTTTATTTTAATAAAAAAATATCTTTAAATGTCATATTCTGTGGATCTCTGAGTTTTTGAAGACCATCTATCTACCTATAGTATATCGGAATTGTTTCTAGCTATTCACTATCTGTTCAATCTAGGAAACATATTCTTGTAATTAACTAAACCAGTCTCTAACATGGCCATGAGTTTGGTTGCCTGACAGCTAATTTGCATTTCTTATTTATCCTAATCAGTTTGCAACAGCAACTTTCAAAAGCACTAGAACTTAACACTGCGTTTTTAAAAATCCCATAGGTACAATAAATACCATAGCATGTTGTAGCAAAATATGATTTTAAATCTGTATCAATATACAAAGCTCTATACCAATGTGACTAAATATAACTTTACTTTGTATCAATACACAAAGCTCTACACCAATGTAACTAAATATAACTTTAATTTGTATCAATACACAAAGCTCTATACCAGTGTAAGGTTCTGGGCTTACTAATGCTCTTTTGTAGAATGACCAAAAACATCCACCCCACCTTTTGAGACTGGGGCATAATTATCTTTAAGTTGTTTCCTTACTGGTTTGGGTGTTGTCTTTCTTTCGGAGGCCCGAGAGATTTGGGATAATGACTAGTCTGAAGAAATCTACCTTGGCATTTGCTGTCCAGTCTCTGCATGCTGAGAAAGTCCAAGGTTTGACTGGCATCCTGGCTGGATCAGTCTGCGATGCTGAACAAGCCAGTTAGCGTTTGGAAATTGTTACGGATGTAGACTTTTGAAGAAACGGTTATTGAGGCAGTCTGAGGTCGGGTCAGGCAGGATGCTGGACTAAACAGGCCTCAAGGGTGCATCCTGTCAGGGCTGCACTGACTTCACTAGTGTCCGTAAGCATAGGACTCTCACAGGTAACATACATTTCTGCATTAACACATGTATGGGATGTACAGTGAACACAGCTCAGTTAAGGATGATTCTTTGCTCCCTGTTCAAGCAAGTCAGGCATTTGCTTTTCTTTATAAATTAGTGTGGCCTGTATAACCAAACCAACATAAACGTTTACCCATGCCATTTGACATGATGGCACAAGTCCTGAGGGGTTTGTAGCCAAGGATTTATTGGACGCACATAGCTGAGGTTCTTGGCTGAAGACATTTTCGTCTCAGAGCTGTTCCCATGTAGGGGGATCAGCAAATCATGTTACCTGTCCTGTTTGGTTTTCTTTCTTTCTGTCTGCAGCCAAGGGTTCCCTCCTCCTCCTATGTCTGGTCCAGTGTCCCCATAGGTCAGGTATGAACACAGAGACTCTGGTGTGAAAGCTGAGCAAGAGGCCAGGCGTCTGTCTGCCACCCTGCTAAGTGACATGAGCATTGTCAGGCTGCTGGCCTCAGAACCTCTGCGCTTATGTAACGGACTGTGCACCCGTGGAATGATGGGATAGACTAGAATGGACTGAGGAGTGCTGTAGGGTGACAAGGGCAGACAGCTGAGAGGGAGTCCCCCTACTGCTGATTCTGGCTCCCTTGTCTGGACAAGATAGGAGACACTGGTCCTGACTGGATCTCAGGTGCTCTGACCTGGAGGGCAGTTAAGTGAAGTGTTCATGCAGTGTCCAGTGAGCAGGGACCCCAACACATGCTAGTTCCAGTTAACAGAAGAAATGCCCAAGTGGTTCCTGACCGGGAGCATTCACCCACTCTTAACTGTTAGCCCCATTCAGGCCTTCCTCAGTGCTCCTGAAGGACCATCCCCTTGGGTGTGACCATGGCCCGTTGGGCCTGGCTTACCCGGGCCTTCTGTACAGAGCCATCCTGAGTCCTTCACTGACATCCTGTCTCCCATATCTGAGCCCTTCCTCACTTCCCCACCATCCTACATGGAGCATGGATCTGTGAGGATCAGAAGGGTGTCAGAGTCTGCAGAGACTGGGAGAGCAAATAGACAATAAAACCATGAGAGGAAGTCTGCGACTTAGGAGAATTAGGGGTGATGTGGCCTTCTGGAGGTTCCCAATCTTCCTGAATCAAGACACAGAACAGGTGGAGTGCTGTCATTGCCCTGCTGGGGCCACCTGAGCACCTCTCACCTGGAGAGTCGCATTAACTCCTCGAAGGTTTCTCAGTCTCTAACCCACACCACAGTTGTGTCCAACACAGCGGTCTAGACACAAGTCAGTTCATGTCTCTCTTCTACCCCAATGCCCAACAACAAACAGCGCTTTGAGCCGCGGACAGTCTGGTTTGTTCCAGGGCAAGTCCTCTCTTCCCTGCTTTGACCAGTCCACTCTCCTGGTCCTGCGTTCTGGTCCTTCTGCCTAGAATGCTTTCTCTGCTACTCCATTTGTTCCTTCTAATCTTTGCTCAAAAATTACCCCATTCAAATGGAAGCATCTCCACTCACCCTGCTAAGACCCCGAACTCCTCTTGTCCTGCTCTCCCCACAGTCCATAGCAGGAGCTCTGGGAGAGATTGAGCTAGCACCAGGACCCAGACTTTGGCCGCCTCACAGCAAGAAAGATCTTGATGGTCTAATGGGACTAAGCCTGCCCAGGGGAGACACAAGGTCTGAGATGTCTGTGGTAGGCAGGAAATGGAGACTGTTAGGGACTACAAGGGTTTGGGGATTCCTCGGCAGCTCTGGCGAGCACTGCCGTTATCTGGAAGTGTGATTCAGTGTTGGTTTTGACCACGGCTGTTTCCAGTCACTTCAGCAGGGGATGGTATCTCAGTCAGGCCAATGTCTTGAGTCCAATGAGTTGGACAGCCCAGCATGTCACAGTGCCCTGGGAATATTAAATAATATTTACAAGGGATGACGTTGGGGACATAATTACTGACAGTAAGAGGCAATCAACGGCAGGGAAGTTTTCCACTATTCAAGTGGTGAGACGTGTCAGCCAGGCTCAGAGGAAGAAGGGGTTGTTAAGGAGGCCGGCAGGAGGGTTTGGCAAGTCATTGCTGCTGCTGGTTCTGTTAATAGGATAACCCAGCCTTGCGAATAAGAGCCAGACCCCAGGAGGCCTGCATTTGAGAGCTGGAAACCAGGGCAGGTCTTGCCGATTGCTTCACTTCTGAATGTGTTGAAACTGGAAAAAAGCGTTCAGAGATCAGCTATCCTGACGATTCTACTTCGGTGGCTTCTCTTCCGTAAACACTGCCACCTTTCAGTAATAATTACCTTGTTTTCAGATTCCTTATTCATCACACGGGATGGTGGAGTTTGACCTCTTAGACCAACATGGTGGTGAGAGAAAGTTGATTCCTGAGAGTTGTTCTGACCTCCACACACATGTAAACACATGCAAACACACATATGTAATGGGGGACAAATAGACAGACAGACAGACACACACACAAACAGAGGGACATGCAAAGACCCAGAGTTCTAGAATTTCTGCTTCAAACATTTTAGGCCCCCCCCCCGGCACACTGCCTTGTATAAATGTAATTTCCTTTCTGAAATTTGTGATAACCCAGGGACAACTTTTAATACTTGGAGGACCCTGAAAGTTTTTCTTATCAGAACCCCCAAATCAATCAATCTATCTATCTATCTATCTATCTATCTATCTATCTATCTATCTATCTATCTAAGCTAACTTTCTTCTATATAAAGAGACTTAGGCCCTTTGCAAAAATGTTTGTCCAAGGTCACATAGTTGCTAGCCAACAAAGCCAAGGCCTGGACCTGGGGGAGGGGCTGGAAGGGAGGGCTCCCCTACACATAAAAGGGGAATCGTAGCTGTGAACACAATACAGAGCCGGTGATGGGTGCCCGGAAGCACAGGCTGGACTCTCGTTCTCGATGCTTACTGCTGCGTGACCCTGGAAAAACATTGTTCTCTGAGTTCACTTTCATACAAGTCCAACGGGGATAACTGACGGTGAAACTTGCTGCGCACTGTTTGCTGTGAGGATTAAGTGAGGTGACAGAACAGTGCAGTCCTTTTTTTTTTTTTTAAGATTCATTTATTTATTTTATATATGAGTACACTGTCGCTGTCTTCAGTCACACCAGAAGAGGGCATCAGATGCCATTACAGATGGTTGTGAGCCACCATGTAGTCGCTGGGAATTGAACTCAGGATCTCTGGAAGAGCAGTACCCGTGCTCTTAACCGCTGAGCCATCTCTCCAGCCCCAGAACAGTGCATTCTTTAAGCAGCAGCTTCTCTTGCTCAACCCATTTTTAAGCATTCATAGAGGGGCCTCTGGGCAAACCCAGGTACACCTGGGGAATGGTCCAACATCAAGGTGCTGTCTTCAGAATGATTGTGGGAGACACATTTTGTCCCAGAGGTGCTGCCTCCATCAAACGTGACCTGTTGATGCTTGACAATGTCACTCAAAAAGACAAACAAAAAACAAAATAAACAAACAAACAAAAACAAACAAACCACCACCACCAACAAAAAAACACCCCAAACACAAACTGAATTTAACTAAAGCTCTTAAATCTGTGTGGAGTGCGATAGGGGTCTGCGCTTTGACAAGTGTCCCACCACGAACCTCTGCTTCTGAGGGCACGCCGTGGGCGGTCCTCATCTGTCACCCTGTGGACCTGCCTATGCTGGGTACTGCACGTGAGGAAAGCTTGTTACGAGTCTGGTCTCCCTTCCCTCAGCAGTGTGTTAGTGAATGTGTGGTATGTGTGTTAGGTGCCTTTGTGTGCGAGCGTGTGGAGGTCAGAGGTTGATACTGGATGTCTTCTGTCATTTTTCCACCTAATTTTTGAGACAGGGTCTCACACTGAACCTGCAGCTTAACAAGCTTCGGCTCACTAGAAAGCCCCTGGGCTCTCCCTATCTCTGCAGTACTGGTGTGCACTGTGGCCCTGGCTTTCACAGGAGCTCTGGGGAGCTGAAGGTCTCAAGCTTGTATTCCAAGCACTTTACCCATTGAGGCAACTCCCCAGCCCCAGGCACATGTTGCAGCCCGAATCAGAAATTCATTTGTTGGGATCTGCACTTTTAACACAGTCCCCAGGTAATTGTGATGAGTGGGCTTTGTGGGGAAAAAAGAATAGCAATTCCCACCAGGTAAAACCAGGTTAATGTAGAGCTACAGGGCATCTCTCTCACTGGACACAGGCAAAGCTGGCTGCCTGCCTTCTCCAGAGACTGCAGGGGGTGAGCAGGGTCTCCCGGGCGGGTTCTGCAGGTACAAGTGTTGTCTATGGCCAACAGCTTGGCTACTTTGGAAACCGGGCAGATTAGCTCTAAGAGACTCACACAGGGGGATTAGCCCCAACTCAAAGGCTTTAATGTACATTGTGCTCTTGGACAAACATCTCCAAGGAAACAAGAGGAACCAAGTCTTAAACAGCAGGACTCTCACTCAGAGGCCCGCTGTGAGCTCGAGCCTCAGAAGAGGATTCCAGAGTAGCCGAGGCAGAGGTCAGGGTGGAGGGCCTGGGAGACCCTCTTGAGGCAGAACTCTGCCCACACTGCACAGTGGGTGTGCCCTCAAGACTCCCAGACACCAGAGACGTGACGGCACTCATGAGAACCCCACAGCAGGACGGGGAGAATTAAGCTACCCAGATATCTCCATGGCTCGGAAGGAAAGGCCCAGACTTTAATAGGCCTAATAAGCAGGCTCAGAGGAGAGTCTCTCCTTTGTTGTTGATTTCCATGTCATCACAAGAGTCATGGTAACCTTAGTGAAAAATGGGGATACGTGGGAGGCTTCCATGTTCCGCTTCAGTGTGGGGCCTCAGGACAATGGTGACAGCAGCAGTAGGCCCCACAGCCGGCAGCCGATTCAGGTATCAACCACTGGGCTTCTGGCAGAAGGAGGTGGAGATGAAGCCGGCCACCGGCCAGACTCAACCCACCATCTTCCTTGTCACCTGTTCCCAGGCTAAGCTCCTAAGAGGTCAGTGGCCCGAGTTCTGGCAGGTTTCTCCCATTCAACCAGGAGCAGGCAGAAATTCTACACAAACCACATTCAACTTTAAACTTACATTTAACTTAAAAACTCACTAACTTAATACCAAAGACCCCGGGGTGGATCTGGTTTCTTTCTTCTTTAGTAGCTATGGACTAGCTCTTCTGAATTTAATGTTCATTTTCTCGTTGTCAGAAGGAATTAGACTGTTGCCAGGGCAGGTTCCAACTCGAGCCCCCCCACCCCCTTTTTTTCCCTGAAATTCGGCGGCAGGGCCAGGCTACAGGGACCCCCAGTGGCCACTCCTGTAGTAGAGGAATGTATTTGCTGCTGCACACGGGCTCTGGCTCCATCTTTGCAGGACCTGACTGGATCACTGCTGCGGCATTCTGGGATAGATGAGCGGGAGAGCCTGGGTCACAGCCATGAGGGAAGGGGTCTCCCATGGCCTGAGGATGTGCAGTTAGGCAGTCTCGATGTTCTCAGGGAGCTCCACCACCACTGGGGCGCAGTCCTCTGGCTCTGAAGTAAAATCCCAGCGGAACTTCTTAGTCAGGTGGGCTTGGAACTTTTCTGCCTTCTTCCTCAGGGTGGCTTCCACAGCAACACTGCAGGCGGAAGAAAAGAAAACCTACAGGGGACAGAGGATAAGTTACTCCTGAGAACAGGGGGCCAAGAGAGCTGTGGAATTTTCCTCCTGGTGTTTAGCTCTCTGGGGCAGTAGATCAGCTGCTGCTGGCACCGTCCCAGGACACCTGCTCTGCACCCCCAAACCAAGAAGGAAGACATTGCAACAGGACTGGAATGGAAAATTACCACGCTGAGCACAAATGCCCCATGACAAGTAATATCGCTAGGGTTACCTCTGGGGCCTCACCCGGGGTGGGGTGGGGTGTGGAGACCGACAGGGCACCGGGCAATAACACAGACGATAACACAGTATACCAGGCGTTGTAAAGAAAAGTTCGGGGAGACCATAAGCCCTTGGATCTCATAAAGTCCTAGGCCCTCAGCCAACAAGGCTGAATTGCTGCTCTGATCTTCTAAGTGGGCCATAGACTGCCAGTTTGAGGCTTCTATTCCTCTTAAAAGGTGTCTTTAATGTTCATTTTAAAAAGCATCACCATTGTTTAAAGTGTGGTAAAACAGCTGCAGCTTCCATTTAAACTATTTGTAAGTGATTAGCCAGTGTCAATGTGTGAATCCCCATTGTGCAACCATTACCAATGCTCAGCCTGAGAAACCTCATCTCCAACTGACATCTACCCACACACACCAGTTCTTCTCATTCCGCTCCCCTGGTGTTTGGCAACTTTCTGTCTCTGTGACTCTGACTGGAGAGGAGTCATAGTATCTGTCCTTTTGTGGCTGGCTTATGTCACTTAGCAGGTCTTCAAGGTTCACCTATGTTGAAGCACATGATAGAACTTCCTTTCTTTAAAACTAAAGAGACATGGTGGTGCAAATCTGTAATCCCAGCACTCCGAGGGCTGAGGCAGAGGCAATTCAAGCTCAAGGCCAGCTCGGGTTACTCAGTAAGACCCTCTCCCTACGCTTCCCCACCCCCCACTCGTAGGCTGGCATGTTTGTGTGTGTGTGTGTATAATACATGTGATATATATTATATACACACATTTACCTTGTACGAGGGTTTTACTTTTATTTGTGTGTATTTGTGCCCCTGTGTCTGAGAACACCCATACTCACGATGATGGCTGCAGAGAACGGAGGTGGGCGTTGAACACCCCGGAGCTAGAGTTAGAGGTGGCTGTGAGCTGCCTAACATGGATGCTGGGAACTGAACTCAGATCCTTAGCAATTAAGCCCCAACACCTCTTGGGCCTCTGGTAGTCCACACTGCTTGCCATTCGCCTGTCAATGGCCATGGGTGCCTGCTCTTAGGCACTGAGCACAGAGCTTCCACGGACACAGCTGTACAGATATTCGAGTCCCTGCTCTCTGTTCTGTGGGTGCAGACCCAGACATGGAACTGCTAGACCTCATGAGGACCCCGCCTTACGGACACTGCACAGCAGCTGTACCACAGCACATCCCCACCAGCAGAACCAGGGGTCCGGTTTCTCTGTAGCCTGCTCAATGCTTCCTCACCTCACTGATTTATTGATCTTTTGACAATGACCCTTCAGATAGGTTTGATAGCTATCTCTGTAATTTTGATTTGTGTTTCTCTGATGATCAGTGATATTTACACATTTGAGGGGTAGTCCAGGTCCTGAGAATAAGAGCAAGCTACTACTTCTTAAACAACCTTACTGTTCTCAAAAAAGTTTCAATTAAACCGTACTTCCTCCATGCTCTGAGAAAAACACACCAAAGTTTGGTTTTATTATTTGTTTTCTTAATTAATTGATTAATTAATTTTTAAAGACGAGGTCTTACTATCTATCCCTGGCTGGCCTGGCCTTGAGCTCAAAGAGATCAGCCTGCCTCTCCCTTCCAAGTGCTGGCATTAAGGGTGAGTGCCACCAAATCCCCCCTCAGGATGTATACTTCCCGGATGTGGGGTGGAAAGGAATACAAAGGTTTTTGTCTATAGACCTGTTACCCTACAGTCCTATTGCAGACATGACAACAGGACACAGCAACCATGACTCAGTGTCCTCCAGTTGTAGCTGGTCTGTACACCCACCACTCGGTTCAGGGAGCTTGTCTGACAAAGGCAACAGACAGACTGCAGCTGATTCCAAGTGGCACCCCAACTTCTCCACCGGAGTGGGGTCACACCTGCAACAGCAAGCCAGAACAGAAACTTCCTGGAGGATACAACTGGGGAGCAAAGCTCCGGTGTGCTCCCCTGAGCCCAGGGTTACCTCAATCTCACTGAAATAACAGGCGTATTATTTACTGCCGATCTCATCCAAGAGAAAAGCCTTCCAAAATAATGGCTCTCTCACACCTGCATTCTGGACTCCTGGTATTCTAACATAAAAATTGTTTAAAGCACAGAAGAATGAAGATGACTGTGGGCTCAAAGAAAATGTATTTTTGGCTCTTTTGCAGTTCCTGGCATGGAATAATTGTTCACTATGTGACAGCACTGGAGATGATCTAGAATGAGTTTGCACACCAGGCCCCAGAATGCTGCTGGCTTATGTGACTTGCAAAGGCCTAAGCTGAAATGAATTGCTTTGAACTCTGCTCCTCTAGCATTAGGTCTGGCTTCTCCCATGGCATTTCTCATGCTGTCTTATGTTACAGTGGTTTATGCCTAAAAGAGTAGGGAATGAATTCTAATTACCTATGTGTCCAACATAGAATATTACCCGGAGCCTCGCACAGAGTTAGATAGGGCCCCGGGATGCTAACCAAACAAAAAAAACAACAGGCAGATTTAAACTGAGCTGCACTTGGCAATGCCGGAAGTGAGACACTGGAACAAGCTGCTCCCAGAGTCATCACCCACCCTCCCCCTTTTTGAACATGCCTGAGAATAAAATTAACTAGCAGCAGGTACAAGCGAAGACTCTGGTCTTCTCTGTTAAGCTTCTAGGTTGAAAAGTGTTTTGTCTTTGTTGTCATTATATCTATGCTATCGTTATAGCATGGAAGGCTGGAGGGCAGGCGAGCACTACTTCCCTCATGCAAGGATGCTGGGTCACTACACCATGGAGGGCAGGCGAGCACTACTCCCTTACACTGTGCTCACCATGGAGGGCAGGCGAGCACTACCCCCTTACACTGTGCTCAGCAGGATCCCACCAGGCCGGGACGGTCAATCTTAGTTTCTCCATTACAACCTCCTTCTGTCTCAACAAAGCAAATACATCTCTGATCCTAAACTCTTAGTCCTGCTCTGTGGATGTTTCTACAACTGTCACCTTTGCCAGTCTCTGGAACCTGGGCCACAGAACCACAGTGACTGTCATTTTTTAAGACAGACCAGCTTTACTGATGTACACTTGCACACAATTAAGTGTTCCTACAGCACTGTCTGACTCGCTTGGGAGAATACCCATAACTACGCAGCCAGTGGACGATTACGCATGGGCATTGGCTTTTCTTTCGGAATCTGGTCCCCAGGCAGGAAGCCTCTGTGGATTTGTTGAGGCCTCACCATACTTAGGTCTCAGAACAGGTTGTTTGCCCTTAAAAATGCTCTGGTGTTGCCCTTGTACAGTCAGACCTTTCGGCCTCCCTCCCCGCTCCCATTCCCAGCCCCTACCACCTATTTTTCTTTATAGTTTGTCTAAGACACTGTCTTAGAAAGGCCTTGAATTCACTCTGTGGCCCAATCTGGCCTCCGATTTTCAGTCCTGCCTCAGGCTTTCTCCCAAATGCTGGGACTACAGAGTGTGTTACCACACTGCTTGATGGTTCAGAAACAATTCAGAAAAGATGTTTAAGAACATTTAGTTAGAGTTTGGGATAAAACTCAGTATCAGTGATTACTTAGTACTGGTGAGGCCTTGGCTCAATTTTCACTGACCCTCCCTCCTGCAGGGGATACGGTGTGTGTGTGTGTGTGTGTGTGTGTGTGTGTGTGTGTGTGTGTGTGTGTGTGTGTGTGTGTGTGTGTGTGTATTCAAGCAATAATTTATCTTGTTTTTTTTTTTTTAATTTTTAGATTACTTCTATGCTCTCTTTAGAAAGCTTGGTAATTATCTAGTTACTTTATTCCCTAAGGTAAAATCAAGTAACAATTTTCAGCACCATGAAAAAATGAATCATCTTAATTTTGGCTGATTAATCTTGGATATTGTTTTTAGAATACTTTTAAAACAGGACGATCACATTCTGCAAATGAATGAATTTGTCTAAAATAAAAAAAAAAAAAAAAATTGGGCCAGGCAAGGTAGTGGCACGGGACTTTAGTCCCAGCACTCAGGAGGCAGAGGCAGGTGGATTTGTAGGTTTAAGAGTCTTGGTCTACAGAGTGAACTCCAGGCCAGACTAGGCTACACAGTGAGACTCTGTGTTAAAACAAAACAAAAAACAAAAAACAAAACAACCCAAAAGCCCTCCCAAACCCAAATAAAATAAAAATAAAGTGTGGACTTTAATTATTAAATCTATTATGAAATTGAAAAAAGAAAAAACAACAACAAAAAAAGGCCCCAAAACTCCAGTGATAAATATTAATGCTTTTCTTTTCTTTTTTTTTTTTTCTTTTTTTCAGAGCTGAGGACCGAACCCAGGGCCTTGCGCTTGCTACTGAGCTAAATCCCCAACCCCATATTAATGCTTTTCAAATGCAAAGCTTGGTGTCTGCACAGTGACTACATCACAGAGGACAGCTGAGCCTATCTTATCCTAGTCTTATGGCTAGTCCAGGAGAGAAACTTCCTTAGCTATAACAGAACTGCTCAAGTGACTGACTCAGAAAAGAAACTGGCCAGAAGAACACTGTTATCTCTGTGACCCGAGTGGTTTTAAAGACAACTGCACTGGGGTAGTGGTGAGTCAGAGTGAAAAGCACCGGCTCACTGCTTCTTTACAACAGAGTCTCTGTGTGGTCCTGGCTGACAAGGAACTTGCTATGTAGTCCAGGCTGGCCTGGAACTCAGAGAGAGCCCCTGCCCCGCCTCCCAAGGTATGTACCAGTATGCCTGGCCTCATGTCTTTAATGATTTTTCTAAAAATTACACTTACTTAATTTACATGTGCACACAGCATGCATGTGGAGTCACCATGTGGGGTCCTCAGATGAAACTTAAGTCGCAGCATTGGTGGCAAGCACCTTTACCTGCTGAGCCTTGTCCCCAGCCTGGAATCTTGTCTTCCAAGCTCAATTCAGAAAATTTGGGCTGTTTCCACTGGAGCTATAATGATAAATGTGCGCTCTCCTACAATGGACTTCAGATCCAAATCTCAGCCCTGTCAGTCCTGGTTCTATGAGTGTAAATGAAAACATCAGGCATGTACCGTATATGATGCGGCCGTATACTCAACCTCTTGCCCTGTTTTGAGAGCTAAACGAGACAATGCACGTTGAGCATACAAAGCCACAGTCAGTGGCAGAAGGAGGTAGAAAGGTTTATGATCTGAAGTTGGAAAGATGGCTCAGTGGTTAAGACCACTGGCTGCTCTTCCAGATGATCTGGTGTGACCCCCAGCACCCACATGGTAGCCCACAGCAGTCTATAACTCGCAATTCCAGAGAACCAGACATCCTCTTCTGGTCTCCATGGGCACTAGGCATGCAAATGGTACAGAAACATACACGTGGGCAAAACTCCCAGACACATTAATTTTTTAAAGTTTACTATGAAAACACTATAGGTGTTATTGAGACGAGGGGTGCAGCTCACGAGGACAAAGTCCTGAGTTCCATCTCCAATACCACATCACCTGCACATGGTGGCACATGCTAGGAAACCTGGCACCTGGGAGGTGGAGGCAGGAGGACCACAAGTTAAAGATCGTGTACATTGATAGTGAGTTTGAAGCTAGCATGAGATAAACTAGACCTCACCCACCTTAAAAATAAGACAAAAAACAAAAAACAAAGTAGAACCAAAACCCTACAGACAGAATTGCTGGAGACAGCACCCAGAACAGAGGCCGAGCAGGAAGCTCGCCCGTAGCCCGTCTGCAGGTGTGACAACACAAGGTCACAGGTGTGACAACACAAGGTCACAGGTGTGTGACTGTGCCTAAACATGATGTGGGCGGGGCAGAGCCCTTGTTCTGTGCACAATGCTTTCCAACACACTATTAATTCCAGATTATCTTTTCAATGACTTTAAAGAAATTATGGTGAGTTAAGTTGCTTTAAATGAAAGAGAAAAAAAGCCTTTTTGTAAAACAAATCATTTTTATTTGAGCCAAATCCAAGGGATTTATAAAAGCCTGTGGCATTTATTCAAGTGTCTCACATGGGAAGGTTGGCGAAAAAAAATCAATGGCTGAGGCCATTATGGTGCCGATTTTATCCATGCTAATGTGGCTGTCTTTAATGTCTGTAAGTGCTTACACACATACCAGTCCCTCTCCACAGACAGCAGACATTTATGTGCCTAAGCAAGGAAGTTAGCTCCACTTGACGAGCTGAGGAGAGAGGAGACAGCAAGCTGAGGAAGCTTTTAAGGCCTGATTCATTCAGTTACAAAGTCCCCGAGTGAGTGCCTCTGCATGGGGGATCAGATTCTCACTGCCAAGATGGTGTTAAAAAACATCTTTGTGGGGAACGCTGTATTAACTTCAGGAAGCGCAACCCTTGGAGGATGCTAGTGGTAATGTGGTATTGGAGATGGAACCCAGGACTTTGTCCTCGTGAGGAAAGAACCAACTGAGCTACACTAAAAAAAAAAAAAAAAAGCTTTGTAATATCCTGGTCCCAACTGTGCCTTTTGAAATATCAATATCCCCCACATAAAGCTCGTCTGAATCCCTCAAGCCCCTCAATATTAACCCCAGCCATAATCTGCCCCTCCCTTTTGATGCATCAATGCCCTTTATAACACTTTACTGTTTCTGTGTATGAATACTTTTTATTTTCTGAGACAGAGTTTCTCTGTAGACCTGTCTATCCTGGAACTTGCTATGTAGACCAGGCTGGCACTCACAGAGATCCACCTGCCTCTGCCTCCCACGTGCTGGAATTAAGGACATGTGCCACTCAGACTTTACTGTTTATACATGTATTTGCATTATCAAAGGAATTATAAACACTTTACATGTGAAAAAAACAAGCAGTAACACAGGTCAAATGTAAAGTGTTAGGTGTTGACTAGGTGTTGAAAATGACCAATGAGAAAAAACTGCAGGTCTGTAGTTTTGTGGGAAACGCTGTATTAACTTCAAGAAGCGCAACCCTTGCAGGATGCTAGTGGCAAGTATGGAACAGGCTGAGGGCACTGAAGGAGGCAGAGACAAGGGACGGCCTCACACAGAGAGAGTATGGGCAAGGACAGGGCAGGCTGAGGAGAGTCAGGTGCTGCCCAGGAGGCAGACACATGGATGTAAAGTTTCAGTTTATATGAAGTTTCAGAGAACACTCTAAAAACAAGCTATAGTCAATATGGCTTTGAAAATTTTCAAATGTGCTGACAGAGCAAGTCAGACTCAGAGGATGTGCTTTTTAAAATTAAAACAAAGGGAGACCAGGCACAGTGCTCGAGTGTATGTTCTAGTTCCTTAGACTGACAGTCACATACGTCCAGGAGTTCAAAGCCAGCCTCAGAAACAAAACAAAATCCCATCTCAGAAGAAGAGAAGAAAGAAAAGAGAAGAGAAGGGGAGGGGACGGGAGGGGAGGGGAGGGGAAGGGAGGGAAGGGAAGGGGCATGGAACAGCGTGGCCTGTCTGGGGCTTGCGGTAATGAGAGAACAGAGTAGCTGGGGACAAGGCCGAGAGCCCAGTAACAAGCCTCAGGGCCAAGGCTGGCACCTTACACTTCCCAGGCAATAGAGAGACACAGAGAAATGGGATCAGAGCTACGTTTTGGAGCAACAGAGGCAGCAGTGCAGGAAGCAGATGGTTTAACGAGCTGAGCACAGAGGCTGATGTAGTCTAGGAGAGGCCAAGGCCTGAGCTCTGACCACGGGACAGGGCAGGCCTGTAACACCACTACCGGTAATTCTTCACTTAAATCATCTGTTTACTTCTTGCTGTCAGGGACTTTTGATGTTCTTGTTCAAGTGTACTTAGGACAAAATCATGTATACAGCAGGTGCTCAGTTAGTCCTTCTAAATCAGTGAGCCCTGGAGGGCAGGAACCCTAGCTAAGTCCTATTTGCACTCCTCGACAATTGCAGTGGGATGCTGTACATAACGGCTGTTCAAGAACACTTACTGGTGTGGTATTTCTGAAGGCATATATCCTAAACATTCTCCAGCAGTGGCATCAGCTGGTATAACTCAGTAAGTAGGTGAGGCCCCACGTTTTACCCCCAGTACCCCATAAACTGGGTGTCTGGCACACAACTGTAATCCCAGGACTTGGGACGCAGACAATGCAGGATCTGAAATTCAAAGTCATTCTTTGCTACAAAGGGAGTTTGAGGCCAACTAGAGCTAGAGAGCTTGTCTAAAAATAAAAGGCCCCAAACAACTAAATGACATTACATTTCTTGTTCAGAGAGTTTTTCAAACTTTCAGTCCTACACAACCCACCCGGGCATCAAGCAATCCAGCTGGGCCCTGGGTATTTTTTGCAGATCACCATGACCTCCCTGTGCTTGTGTGACAGTATTCACTCACATCGTGAGGGCAGTACCTCACTCCCTGGGCTGCGTCATTTCCCATAGCTGCACCAACGGGGACAAGTTAGCACTTGATATCCGCCTCACACTGCCTGGTAGCTCAGTGATGCTGTGAGGAGGGTCCCCTAGAGGTAGAACAAAGATTTAACTCGTCTGTTCCACAAGAACAGAAAAGGGCAGTTTAATTCTTCTGAAGTAGAACACAACAGGCCCAAGCCATCACTTGACAATCCATCACTACAGTCGTGAGTCCTCCAAATGCTGCCTAACTAGAGCCCTTCCAAAAGCATGGCGGCTCTGGAAGAGGGTTCTGTACCTTCTGAGAAACAGCATCCACATAGGGGCGCTATATTCAGTACTAATTCTTTTTTCTAGTGCTGAGAATTGAACCCAGGGCCTTGAAACTGTTAGGCAACCACTTACCAGGTTTGTTTCTTGATTTGAAAAATGGGAACAGGGGGTTGGGGATTTAGCTCAGTGGTAGAGCGCTTGCCTAGGAAGCGCAAGGCCCTGGGTTCGGTCCCCAGCTCTGAAAAAAAGAACCAAAAAAAAAAAAAAAGAAAGAAAAATGAGAAGGATCTGATCTGTCCAACAGACACATGTGATGGTTAACCCCAGGGGCCGACCTGATAGGAGCTAGAATCACCCGGGCATGCCTGTCGGGGTTTTGTTGATTAGGTTAACTGAGGCACAGAGATTGACCCAGTAATCCCTAGGCTAGGATCCTGGAATGTACAGAGAAGCAAGTAAGCTAAACACAGGCATCCACCCTCTGCTTCTACACGGTGGAAGCCATGTGAGCAGCTGCCTCAGACTCCTGCTGCTGGACTCCCCCACTACAATGGGATGGAACTTTGAACTATAAATTCAAGAATAAATCAAGCTAATTCTCCTTTATGCTGCTTTGATCAGGTTATCTGGTCACAGCAGCAGAACAAGTAACTTAGACATCATCTAACACAATAACCATGGTGTCTGGTACCCAACGGCATTGACAAATTAACTAGCTTCTTCTGTGGGCGGGAATGAGAGTCAGACACTGCCTTCAATGGAACGGGCCTTACGGGGCATCACACACAGGAGAGCTACATGGCTGGCACAGGAGCTATGGGAACAGACAACTAGCTGCTTCTGTCTCTGCAAACTTGAGAGTTACAAAATGTGAGTGACAGAGGCTGTCCCAAGTCCATAAAGGAATGGAATCTGTTTGCCAAGGGAAGAAATAGTACAGGATGAAGACTCTAACTTGTTTGAAGCTCTTTCCCTAATTACCACTCATAATGAAAATTTAATTGCCAAGTTAAAAGCAAACTTTACTGTTTCTGTCAGAGAATTTCTGCAGAAACTGGCACATTTTGTTTGAACAGGAAATCAAAGTTGCTTTAATGCTTAAATGAGATCTAAGGAGCTGCAGATGCTTCTTTGGGAATAACAGGCTTCAAAACTCGGCCTCACCAGGCTGCATCAACTCAGCTTCGGCAGAACTAGGAGCTGGCGCTCGGGTTTGCTGTGCTTTATGCCCCTGGGTTCTTGCCTTGGAGCTCCATGTGTTTGGTGATTGTAAGAGGTGGGGCCTGGGAGAGGTTCTTAGCTCACTGGGTAGTGCTCTTAGGAAGGATTGATGTAGCAACAGTGGGGTTCTCTGGTTGTTTTTCACAGAGGTTGTCACTGGTAGAGCCAACAGGTCCTATGCTCTGAGACTCCAAAACCAAGAGCTAAATACACCTTGGTTGAGGCTGCAGCCAGTTCTTCCTTTAAAAGCACTCACTGCTGGGGCTGGAGAGATGGCTCAGCGGTTAAGAGCACCGACTGCTCTTCCTGAGGTCCCGAGTTCAATTCCAGCAACCACATGGTGGCTCACAACCATCTGTAATGGGATTTGACGCCCTCTTCTGGTGTGTCTGAAGACGGATACAACATACTCACATACATAAAATAAATAAATTGCTCACTGCACAGCATAATGACCTGAGCTCACTCCTCAGAACCCACAAGGCATCCACAAGTTGTGTCCTGACCTCCACATGCATCCCATGTGCCCACCCTCACACACTACATTTAAGAAGTAAAAGATAAATTAGACTGCCTCACATATTCCCTTATATAAAATAAAAAACAGCTAGGCAGGGTTGGGGATTTAGCTCAGTGGTACAGCCTCAAGCGCAAGGCCCTGGGTTCGGTCCCCAGCTCCGAAAAAAAAAAAAAAAAACCAGCTAGGCAGTGGAGAGGACATGGATTCTAAGTACCTAGTGTGGGCCCTTTGTGGGTGACATGTGGACAGACAGTAGAGACGGGCTCTCTGGCAAAGAGGTGCTCACAACACAGTACAAGATAGAGAACTAGGAAACATCAGAATGGTCATGGAAAACAGCGAAAGAAAAAGGTGACCCGCCAGAGGGTGGTCTCACATGGGTGCCTTCCTGATGAACCACATTGGCATCAGCGCAGAGTACCCACCTGTAAGGTACTAGTGAGGAAGTTGTCCTGGGAGACAATGTCCACAAAGAAGTCAGCCGGGATCTCACCGAGCTGGTGATACAGGATGGAGATGAGGCTGACGTACAGGGCGTGGTGCTTCACCATGGCAGTTTCAGACCGACACAGGAGGTTCAGGAGCCGCTTCCAGTGCTCAAATGCCTCATACACATTGCCCAGCAGGAAGCACACAAAGGCAAACTGGAGTTCACCTGTGAGGTACAGAGAAGGGCTAAGATCCTCAGAGCATGGAGCCCTGGCTGACACTTCCCTGCATGATTTACAATGCTGTCCTTCACACCACACCTTAGTCCCAGGGAGCCTGGGCCCTTGTCATCCAATAGAACTTAGAACGGGAGTCTTCATCCAACAAGCACTGGGCAAACACTTGCTGAACTGCTATCGGTTCAAACCATGAGCCACCGAACCGTGGCCAGGTATATACTCAACACTGGGCCACAAGGGAAGAGTAGAACTACTGTACACCCACCTCACACTTCAGTAGGTGGGCCCTAAACCTGCCCATCAGAATTACTACATCCCATTAAAAGCAAAGCTGCTCGCATTAGAGAGGTAGCCAGGGTTAGGACTATTTGCTGCTCTTCCAGAGGATTGAAGTTCAGTTTCTAGCACTTGCTACAGGCAGCTAAGTCACCTGTGACTCTCGCTGCAGGGGATCTTCTGGTCTCTGTGCACCCGCACTCATACACATATCTAACACACAGAGAGAGGGAGGGAGGGAGGGGGGAGAGAGAGAGAGAGAGAAAGAGAGACTTTAAAAAGCTGCCTCTATTTGTCACCTCAGAGGTTTTAGTAACAGAGTATGCCAAGAGTCTTGAAAGAAGTTTTTAGTCTTTCCACATGGGCATAACGTGTACACATTTCATTAAAGTTATTCATATATGGGGGAAAGAAGCAGAGATGACAGGGTCCAGGATTTGTAAAAACAAGATTGGGGTGAAGTTTTTTGTCTGTATGTTTGCTTTTACATCTTATGTATATGAGTACACTGTAGCTGTCTTCAGACACACCAGAAGGCATGGATCTCTTTACAGATGGTTGTGAGCCACCATGTGGTTGCTGGGATTTGAACTCAGGACCTCTGGAAGAGCAGTCAGTGCCTGTAACTGCTGAGTCATCTCTCCAGCCCCTAAAGGGTAGTATTTTACAATTAACATTTGAGTCACTGACATGGTCACCCCTTAGTGGCTACTCTTCTAAGTTTCCCAGATGACATGACCAACTCTAGAGCTGGTGAAAAGCTGCCATCACACATCACACACCACGCTCAGTCCTTAGCCCTACTCCTCTAGGTCATCAGGAAAGGTAGCATCTTTCTCATCTTAAGATGGGGTCAAGGGTGTGTCCAAGACTGTATGACTAATGTTTTGAATAATGGAAGAAGCTGTAACAGATCCGATGCTGGGTAGGAACACTTCGAGAGTCTCCACAGCAGGAAATCCCTAAGGTCTTGTAGGGCTATCCTACCAGTCGGCTTTGTTTTGTTCATTTTCTCACAGGGCTCTGACCCCATCTCAGTGAGCAGCCTAGGGCTAAGAGCATGGACTTTGGAGCCAAACTTCCTGGATTCAAATCTTAGCTCTCCCACTTAGCAGCAGTATGACCTAAGGCAAGTTACTTACTCTGTTTGTGCCTCCGTTTTCTTATTTGAGTGTTATAATGAAGGGTAAATCACCACAGTGCATGTTAAGTGTTCAGATTAATACGGGGCACACAGCAGCACTCAGAATGCTAGCTCCTATTCCCAATCTCCAACAGATACCTGTCTCCAACAAAGACCCAATGATCGGGGGCTGGGGATTTAGCTCAGTGGTAGAGCCCTTACCTAGGAAGCGCAAGGCCCTGGGTTCAGTCCCCAGCTCCAAAAAAAAAAAAAAAAAAAAAAAAAAAAAAAAAGACCCAATGATCCGGAAGCCACTGTACATGTACAAGCCACTAGGGTTCTGCCTGGCAGACAGACTGCATCTGAGCAGGATGTAGTGGTTCAACCTGTAATCCCAGCACTTGGAAGATAGGAGGCAGGGGAATCACTGCCACTGCAAGTTCCAGGATCCTGGGTTACAAAGACCCTGCTTCTAAAGAAATGAATACAGAATGAATATGTATGTATATATGTATGAATGTGTGTATATATATATATATACATATATATTTATTTATTTATTTTTTGAAACAAGGTCCCAGCTGGCCTCGAACTCATTGAGATCTACCTGTCTCTGCCTTCCCTTTGCTGGGATTCAAGATGTATGCCACCTATGCCTGGCATGGATATATTTTGCATATTGAAATGTTTAAGAGATAGAAAACAAGATTCCTAATCATGTTTAGCAAGATTCAGGGGTTACTCACATAACATAGTATGTCATGCATTACAATGCACCTAGTAAAGATTTATTTTATGTGCATTGGTGTTCTGTCCGAGCGTGAGGGTACCAGATCCTCTAGAACTGGTGCTACAGACAGCTGTGAGCTGCCATGTGGATGCAGGAATTGAACCAGGGTCCTTTGGAAGAATAGTCAGTGCTGTTACCCACTGAACGAGCTCTCCAGCCCCATGATGCACCTATAAAATATCCATTTTATCATCAGTTCAGCCAGGGATATAAAAAGGTCTATAACCAAACTTGTCACCAACCTTCCCCACTAGGAAGTTATGTGATGCCCTGGACAGTTTATAGACAATAAGGACTGGCATTAGAGGTGTTACAGGGGCTGGGGAGCTGCTCAGTCAGGGAAATGCTTGTCTTGCAAAGAACATGGACCAGAGTCCGGTCCCAGAAGTGGAATTTAAAAGGCTGAAGTGGTGGTACACGTGCTCTCACCCCCAGCACTGGGGAGGCAGAGACAGGCAGATGCCCACCCAGGGTCTACTCCCAGCCAACCTAGTCTACTTGGTTGAGTTTGAGGTCAATGAGAGGCTCTATCTCAAAAGAAGAAGGTCCGCAGAACTGAAGGAACAATACCCCAGAGGCTAACTTTGGCTGCCATATGTGGCACGTGCACAAACACACACAAAGAGCATGCCAAAATGTTTGCTGTCACTAATGTTCAGAAACAGAAAGATGGCAGCTTTTCAACCCCTGCACTGAAAAGGCTAAGAATCCATGCTGGGTGCTGTCAAAGGTGATGAACTGTCTCCCACCACCTGCTGAGAGAGGGGGCAAATCTGGCAACTCTTGCACAATCCAACCCTGAACCCAGGCACCTTCACCACAGTGCTCAAGAGGCTCTATTTACAACAGGAACTAGGAGCGCCTACGGAGTGGCCACTGAGAACTAGTTGCACAGCTCTGGCTATACAGTTGCAAAGCAGGTGAGCCTTGATGGAAATGCTCACAGCACAGCACAGGACAGGACAGGACAGAACAGGACAGCACAGCACAGCACAGCACAGCACAGGACAGGACAGGACAGGACAGGACAGGACAGGACAGGACAGGACAGCACAGCACAGCACAGCACACACAGCACAGCACAGCACAGCACAGCACAGCACAGCACAGCACAGCACAGCACAGCACAGGACAGCACAGCACAGCACAGGACAGCACAGCACAGCACACAGCACAGCACAGCACAGCACAGCACAGCACAGCACAGCCCAGCACAGCACACTGCCCTCTAAGCCTGTCCCTAGAAAACCCACATACACTCCTACAATATACCTCAACTGAAAAGACTGGCACACAAAGGATGAGTGAAATACATAGAAACACACAGGAAAAAGAGAAAAAAGAAAAGGAAAACTGCACTCAACCATGAAGACAGTTGTTCCTAGGTGTAGGACTTAGAGTAAATTTTATTTTTATTCTGTGGTAAGTACATATTATTTTAAAGTTAAGAGTGTAAGCAGCAATAAAACTATAACAATTAAAATAAAAATAAAAGTCCTGGTCTAAGCCAGTAAAGAGAGAAACATTTTAAGAAGTCAAAAGCGAGTTACTCTCTTACTCTCTTTCCTCTGCCTTCTTTCCCCATTCCCCTCCCACCTCTGCCTTTCTCTGTCTCTATTCCCTCATCTCCCCTCCCCATGCCCTAAATAAACTCTAGTTAAAAAGAAAAAAAAAGAATTCAAAAGCAAACTGAGGTGTTAGGTGAAGGCTTCCTGGAACACAGATCAGGCCTAGCAACCAGGAGCCTTGGGCTCCGATCTCACTGTGACCACTCTATTGGTCAAATCCTTTCTCTCTGAAGGGGTAGGCTATGCCAGCAATTTTCAAACATGGGATTATGTACACAGGCTCAAATCATTAGATAAGACAGACAGCCAGCTAGACCCATTTTAGAGCTCTTGACTTAAAGTCTCTAGGCTACGGGTGAAGATGCATTCCAATGACTACTAGCAGTCCACCTCCTACCTCCTTTAAGAACACTGGGCAGATAAGCCAAGAGGAGCCTCTATTCTAAGCACCCCCACTAGCATCCTCCCCCAAAGCCTAGCTCCTTCTTACCAAGGACATCCTGGGGGTTGCCAGGGAACTGCTTGCTGAGCACAGTCTCGAGGGCATAGCTCAAGTCCATGCTGTGCCTGGTGATCTCTGCTGGTGTGGCTCCTGCTGGGAACATCTGAGTGGGCAGCTCTGAGAAGCGGATCTCTGTCCCCGCCCTGGGCTTCATCTCAGGCAGCCGGGCCAAGCCCTCTTGGTAGCTTCTGCACTCGGTGCCACAGAGGGGTAGGTTCTGCTCCACCCTGTCCTTGGTGTACCTCATGGAAAGCACGGGAAGCACATCTGAGAAGGCGCAGATCTGCCGGCTCTCAGGCTGCAGCTTCTCCATGGTGGCCTCACTGATGAAGTTGGTGAGTGAGACCCACTTCTTGAGTGTACCATATGGGTAAGGTCCCAGAAACTGGTCCAGCTCTGGGAGATTGGCTCTCATGGCCTCTACTTCAGCCTCTGGAGCTGGAGACAGGTCTACCTCTTCCTGAACTGCATTCCAGCGCAGAACTGTCAAGCCCCGCTGCTTCAGGCTAAGAAAGAAGCCCATCCGAGGGCCCACGTCCCTGGGATTGGCCTTGTCCACAGAGCTGTAGTAAAGGAAGTGGACACCAGGGGGGATCATCTTCACACCCCGGAACTTGGGCCCCACCTCCCAGGAGTTGTAGTCAATGCCAAACTCTGTCCCCTTGGGCATGTTCAGAATGACCACAGTGGCTCCTTCAAAGAAGAGTTGCTTGGCTAACTCAGGATCCATCTGCATGGAAGCCATGAGGCCAGTGGAGGGTAACCAAAAGCAGGACTCTTTTTTGTCTCCTAGAACAGCAGAGAGAGGCAGGGGGTGGGAGAGAGTGAATGAATATGAGTTGACCAGAATATGGGAAAAGGCTATTTTATTACTTGCACATTCTCTATATCAAATATTGAGTTAGATCCTGACAGAAATTAACTCCCTTTAATCCCCATGGCAACCCTGCATCTGTCTAACAGATGAGGAAAATCAGGATCGAAAGATTTGGGGGTGTGATTTAAGGAGCAATAGTCTTCATTCCACCACGCCAGGGGCACCCCTAAAGACAGGTGGCCACACAGTACCAAATGCAAACCTGCCCGCTGGTACTGCAGGCTTGTGTCTACTGCCCATCAGATGTCTTTCTCTCAACAGCAGGGGAAGGTGGAAAAGGTTCAAATGGCTCATTTTAAACTAGAACAATGCAAAAGTCATCTTAAGCTACAATTCTACCTAAAACCTGCTACTAGAGAATACCACAAGATCTGTCAAAGACGACCAAATCAAACTGGCTACCTAATTTCCCACGAGCATCTGAAGTTAACAAAAAGTCTGAGGCGTGGAGGAGAGCTTTTCAAACTCCCTTCTTTCACTCATCAACAACCTCGTTAAAATGAGGGAGAAGAAAGGGCTGGTTTCCTAGTTTAAAGACAACATGGCAGGGTGCAGTGGTACACACCTGTATTCCCAACCCTTGCTGGACCGAGGCAGAGAAATCGGGAGTTCAAGATCACCCTTGATTGCTAGAGACTGTCTCAAAAGTCAAACAATGAAGGGTTGGGGATTTAGCTTAGTGGTAGAGCACTTGCCTAGCAAGCGCAAGGCCCTGGGTTCGGTCCTCAGCTGCGGGAAAAAAAAAATCAAACAATGAAAACAAGCAGCTGGTGGGAAGACAGTTAACTGAGTACAGTGCTTGTCCATTACACACAAAGGATCCTTGCACACGCACACGCACACGCACGCACACATCTCTGAGAGAGGCAGAGGCAGAAGGATCAGACGTTAAAGTCATTCTCAGCTACACAGTGAATTGGAAGCCAGCCTGCGATACATACACAAGACACTGTCTTAAAAACAAGCAAGTAATCACAAAACAAAACCACCTAAAGTCCAGGGATCAAACAGTTTCCCACAGAGCCACAATTCATCCAGAGAAGACTGACATGGCAGGTCTACAATATTTGAGGAGAGGCTTAGATTCTTTATTTTATCCACATTTAAATTCCTTATAAAGACCCTTTGATTAAAAACAAAGGGGTCAGGGGTTGCTGGCAAATACTCAGTGAGTAAGGGCATTTGCCTTTTAAGCCTGACAACCTCACTTCGATGGCCAGATACTATAAAGTAGAAGTAGAAAAGAGAACCCACAAAGTTGTCTAAACTTCACATGCTTGCCCCAGCATATGACCCACCACCCCATCATTCACTCACATGCACACAATGTTAAACACAATTGTGTACAGACGCTGTCTCTGCAGTATTTGTAAGAATGTTTTCAGCATGAACCAATTTAAGCCAATCAACTATTCCGACTTTTACTAAATTGAGTAGGAAGTCACTCACCAGTCCAACGGACACACACTCAGATTACAGGCACTGTGCGGGATCCTTACTGGGCCCTAAAAGAAATATCCACAGAATAAGACCACTGAAATCCAGATGTTTGTGTTTTACAGAGGTGGCCTCAAAATTAACAATCAGGAAAATCAAGTGTGTCTTGCTGTTGTTTTTTTAATTTTTAAAAAAGATTTATTTAATTATTATAAATACACTGTAGAAGTCTTCAGACACACCAGAAGAGGGCATCAGATCTCATTACAGATGGTTGTGAGACACCATGTGGTTGCTGGGATTTGAACTCAGGACCTCTGGAAGAGCAGTCAGTGCTCTTAACCACTGAGCCATCTCTCCAGCCCCTATTTTTATTTAAAACAAACAAACAAACAAACAAAAATCCTTTTACAAAAAATATGGGCTGGATGCCCTCTTCTGGTGTGTCTGAAGATAGCTTCAGTGTACTCATAAATACAACAAATCTTTAAAAAAATATTAGGCGTACACTTTATTGTCTTTACCTTAAAAACAAACAAACAAACAAACAGAAGAAAGGTCTCTAAATCAGCACTCTTTCAAACTGCAAGACATAACTTGAGTTAAGAAATCATTTTTAGACATAAAGCTAATCTGAAATAATGGAAAAAGTTATACAGAAGGCAGAAGAGGATGCTGAATTCCCTGAAACTGGAGTTAGAGGTAGTTTTAGCACCATAAAGCTGGTAGGAACTGAGTCCAAATTCTCTGGAAGAGCAGGCAAGTCTCTTAACCACCAAGTCATCTCTCCAGCACTGAGAAGTTTTAAGCCATCAAAATGCCACAAGGAACAAGGATAGGACTGGTTCCATGAAGGCCTGTGCCTGTATGCATACGTGGTCACTGCATAAAAGTCTTGTGACTGTAGTTCAGTCAAAAAATGTCTGAGACATACAAATGGGATGCATTCTTCACAACCCTGCAATACAGAAAGACACCTCCTCAGCCTATTCACCACCTCCCAAGAGCAAGAGTCCTTGGTCCTCAATGCCTTCTCTATCTGGCTTTAGGGAACATAAAATTCTTACTATGGCCCGAAAATGCTGCAAGAATTACTTTTGGCAACTCTTCAGCTTACTTAATACCACCCCAATCCGACGACTGTTCCAACCACACTGGCTTCTTTCTGACCCTCAAACCAGAGAAAACTCTACCCACAGCATTTTGTCAAACTTTTTTTTTTTCCTAATCTTGTAAAGCCTCCTCGACGCAGGACTAAGTCAAAAGTTCCGAGATTGTACTCTGGATACCTTGAAGCCTTTCAATTCCAGTGACCGGTGTGTAACTTTGTGTACTTGATTGAAGACTGTCATGCCTCCAGAACTCGAGTCCTAGATCCCTAGCGTATATGCACGAAGCTTAAAACTTACTTACTACAATATGCATTTAAATAAAGCCAGGAAGTCAGGTGGGTGACTTACAGGAAGCCACGCAGAACCAGCTCGAGTGAGTATACGATCTCTGGTTCCCAAGATCTACAGTTAAAGGGGGGAAAAGTTACTTCGTGAGCCCCAGAGAGCCTGACCATGGTGTCCCTGGTGATGGGTTTTCAGAAATAAAGGCCTCCCGAGACACCAGATCACAAATTCAGACTCCGCCGGCGCGATTCTGAGACAAGAAACGAGGTGACCCAACCACACTTAACGAAACCAAAGGACGAAAGGAGCATCAAGAGCTGACACTCACCGTATTACCTCACGTTCGGGCTCCGCGGAAACGGGACGGAAGTTCGGCTGCTTTGGAGCCGGATAGGCGCTACAAAAAAAGTAGTCCGGCGGAGCCCCCGGTCTCAGAAGAAATGGCCCGTGCTTCCAGGTTCCTCACGATAAAGCACTGCCATTTTCTTCTTACTGGTTCATTTTACTTCCCGAATTGTGAATAACGACTTTAATTAAACTATACACTTTATATCCCCGTCCAGAAACATATTCAACCAGCTGCAGTCCTTTGGTCTCAAGCAGACACGGGCTAGCCAAAGCATGGTCCAAGTGTTGGCACGCAGTAGCCACAGTTAGACTGGCTCAGTCGTGGTTTGTCACACGACCTCAGCCACATTTCCTATGCCAGTCACCATGTCAGAAGTTCCCTATTACCTCCAAGTCTCCCTACTTTCAGAACCAAGGCTGTTGCCTAAAGAGAGAAGCAGTCCTTTCAACAGCCACCACAGCAGTTCCTCCAGCAGTGACCACCCAGTGTTTTCTAGGCCTTACGGAATACAACAGTCAAGCTCTAAATGCGCACCGAGTGAGGAATCCTGCCTGTCTTTTTTCTTCTTGATTTCCTTAGAACCTCACACATAGCCCTCATCGATGTACTGTGCATTTAATAACAAAGCAAATAATGTAGTATAATAAATGACTATTTGTGGGCCTATCCTTGTGCTGGGTGGTTCTGTGCATCAGAATTCACCAAGAACCAGAGCCACGGGGAGATATATAGACACTACTTCTAATCTTTTCACTAATCCTAGCCAGTGTGGGACCTTCCTCTAATCTTGTATTTCCAACTTTACCTACCTGATTATAAGCTTGTTTATCTGTAAAGTCGGGATTTTCAAAGCCCTTCAATCAATCTCTTCTTCAGGTGACTTTACCAAGACTGGCTGTATCTACAATGACTGACAGAACAGAAGATGACCTCCATCTTCATTATTGAGCATCTGCCTCTTAAGATGCCTACCTCCAGCACCATGACAGTTGTCAATGGCGAGAAACCATAAAAGCTGTATCCAAATCCCTGGAAAATCCTTGCTATCCCTAGAAAGGATGAGAAAGTAAAGCCCCCTTTACTGGTCTCATTTTTTTCACCATACCTGCATATCTCTAACCTTCAGTTGGTCAAGGGTTTGATCTGAGTTTATTTCCCATTTCTGTCCCTTACCAAGACCAAGTCTCCCTTGCCAATAGATGTGTCCATACTTTTTACTGGTGCTACAATTCTGAGACAGTGACCCAGTATGGGGATGAAAACTTGGCAATTAGTATTTTCAACTCACAGAAGAGAAAACTGAGCTTCACAGAGGGACTACAAACCCAGAGAGTACAGGAATCAGATACAAAAAAACAAAAACAAAAACAAACAACAACAACAACAACAAAAACAACTTGATAAAACCAGCTGGAGTTCTGGCCCCTGTGCTGCTGCTTCTGGTGTGAGACTTCCTCAGGGATAGATGAACTTGTCAATCTGCCCCACTCATAGCTTCCCAAATCATCTTGTAGGGGGACTGCAGAATAGGCTAGATGGGGCAATCATGGTTAATCGTAGTGGGCTGCCCCAAGGTTAGCCAGAGGCAAGTCAGACAATCCATCTCAGCCTCTATGGTCAGTTCCATTTCCTTTGGGAAGCTGCTCACCTCCCCTCCCCAGCTCCTGTCTTAGGAGCTGAACTCTGGTATGTGTGGTCAACAGCTTCCAGGTGGCTTCACATGGCTTCCCCATCTGCTTAGAGATCCAGGACATTTAACACTGGACATGGAAGTTTCAGGATATATAGATGCTGGCCTGGACATCCAACTTTGTGAACCATGTTCACCAAGAACGATTTCTCTACTTTGGTGCCGTTGGTATGTGAGGTCAGGTTAATCATGGTGGCAGACAGCTGTTCTGTGGATTGTAAGTTTTGCTGCAAACATAGGCTCGCATCTCTAGAACACTGGTCAACTGTGAACAAAGATCTTTCTAGAGACTGCTTCGCTACCCTTTCCAACGCAAGCCGAGAAACCACTGAGCTGGATGAACTACTTCCCAGAAGCAGAAAGACAGTGCTACAGGTCCAGGAGGTGTGTAGTCCCAGTGTTTGTATTCCATTCCAGGATCCTAAAAGTAATTGATCATTAAGTGGAACTTACAAGGAAAATTCTGGAAACCATTCTCAAAGCCCCCTACAGCAATTGCCTTGCACAAAAAATAGGACTCTGGGAGCTGGAGAGATGGCTCAGTGGTTAAGAGCACTGACTGCTCTTCCAGGGGTCCTGAGTTCAATTCCCAGGAACCACATGGTGGCTCACAACCATCTGTAATGGGATCTGACTCTCTCTTCTGGTCTCTGAAGAGAGTGATGGTGTACTTACATACATAAAATAAATAACCTTTAAAAAAATAGGACTCTGGAGAAGACCGGGATTCTTGCATTGTGTGGCTTTTGTATCATTGAATGAGGGCTTTACAGAGAAAAGCAGTTAATGCTGAGTATCTAAAACGATAGGAAAATGTTCAGAATGTAAGTTTCAGAAAGTGCTTAAGATGGTATGTGCAAGATGACATTTATGAAAATAAATATATGGGGGTGGGAGGGGAAGACTTGTTTTGGAGCAATATAGAAAGGGACCTGGGGTGATTGTCTTGACAGAATAAAGTAGAAACTGTATAGTGTATACCTCAGATGTCCTAAGAAAGGAGTTTAGGGTTTACAGAGATTATGGTTTTAATTTCAGTCTTCATTCATTACTTTCTTTCAGTGTCAAGCTCTGCCGGGTGTGTGTGTGTGTGTGTGTGTGTGTGTGTGTGTGTTGTAAGTGCATGTGCTGTGTGTGTATGTGGTATATGTGTGTGATGTGTGTATGTGTATGTGTGTGGTGTGTATGTGGTATGTGTGTGTTGTTTTGGAGTTATTTTCTAAATTAATTAATTTTTGCACTATTGTTTGGTTGGACCTACGACCTAGCCCTATTTTTATTTCTTTTTTTTTTTTAAGATTTATTTATTATATATAAGTACACTATCACTGTCTTCAGACACACCAGAAGAGGGCATCAGATCTCATTACAGATGGTTGTGAGCCACCATGTGGTTGCTGGGATTTGAACTCAGGACCTCTGGAAGAGCAATCAGTGCTCTTAACCGCTGAGCCATCTCTCCAGCCCCCTATTTTTATTTCTTAACATCTTGTGTGTGAATTGTGTGGCTGTGTATGGGTGTATGTGGCTGGCTGTGTGTGGCTGTGTGTGGCTGTGTGTGGGTGTATGTGGCTGTGTGTGTGGCTGTGTGTGGGTGTGTGTGTGTGGTGTGTGTGGGTGTGTGTGTGGTGTGTGTGGCTGTGTGTGGGTGTGTGTGTGTGGTGTGTGTGGTGTGTGACTGTGTGTGGTGGGTGGGTGTGACGTGTGTGTGTGCCTGTGTGTGTGTGCATGTGTTTGTGTGTGTGTGTCTGTGTGGTGTGTGTGTATGTGTGTGTGTGGGTGTGTGTGTGGGTGTATGTGGCTGTGTGTGGCTGTGTGTGTGTGTGTGGCTGTGTGTGTGTGTGTGGTGTGTGTGTGTGTGTGTGTGTGTGTGTGTGTGTGTGTGTGTGTGTGTGTGTGTGTGTGGGTGTGTGTGGTGTGTGTGGCTGTGTGTGGCTGTGTGTGACTGTGTGTGGCTGTGTGTGGGTGTATGTGTGTGTGGCTATGTGTGCCTGTGTGTGGCTGTGTGTGGCTGTGTGTGGCTGTGTGTGGGTGTGTGGCTGTGTGTGGCTGTGTGTGGCTGTGTGTGGCTGTGTGTGGGTGTGTGTGGGTGTATGTGGCTGTGTGTGGTTGTGTGTGGGTGTATGTGCTGTGTGTGGTTGTGTGTGGCTGTGTGTGGCTGCGTGTGAAGGGAGCGCATGTGAACCATGATGAGCATGTAATCGGAGGACAACTTGCAGAACTGGGTTCTCTCCTTCCACCCTGTGGGTCCCGGGGATTGAACTCAGGTTTTCAGGCTTGGTGGCAAGTGCTTTTGCTTTATCTGCTGAGTCATCTCACCGGTCCTCTAATTTCCTTTCTTAATTATTTTCAAAGTGAGTTACTTTAAAGAAAAGTCAGTCAGTAATGGGACGCAATGGTGATTGAGCACTCCATGGGACTGCTGCGCACATTTCTAAGCTTCCAAACTGGAGGTGGACCGACTCGCTGCTCTTCTTTCAGAAGGATGATGCCACACCTCCCAGCCCCAGGTCTTGGGACCCATGTACTTCCTGTCCCTGTGGCCTAGAAAGTCTTACAGGCTCTTTCTCTCTATTCAGCTCAAAAAATGACCTCCTTAGGGAGGTCCTTCAACTGGCCAGCCACTATTTTCTCTTTGTGAAGTTAGGGTTCACGCACAGAGCCTTATACATGCTAAGCACGTACCTACCACTGAGCTACACTTGGTCACCTTGTTAAAGTGGTCCCCTTCAGTGACCCTTTACCCGCTTCCTCAACAGGTCATGTCTCCTTCCAAGTGCTGATCTCTCTAACCGGTTTTTTCTTGTTTCACTGTTCCTGTACTGGACTGAGAGCCCTTGAGCAGCAAGGACTTTGCCCTTGCACCCCAGGGAGCCTAAACCAAGGCCTGGGCTGCCATGGGAGCTTCAGACATTTGTTGATTAAACTTGTTCTGTGAGAGCATGGCTTGGCACATGCCTTTAATCTCAGCACTAGGAGGGGAAGAGGTGGGTCAGTCGGTCTCCTTTGACTTTCAAGCTAGGGCTATATGGCGAGACCCTCTCTCAAAAACAAAGCCAAAGTGTTCTATGTTGCGTGTCTCCACTCCAGTTCTGTATCAGTTTGTACCAGCAGCCAAGGTCAGAGAGGAGAGACAGAGGAGCTGGGAGATAAGGGAAGCTGAGGGAGTCCATGGTTCAGCATCAAACACATTTATTTCACTTTTATTGAGTATACAAGAACAGAGAGCACACGCATACAGCACGGAGCACTGAGGTGGGAGAGCGTGGGGACGAGAGAGGAGAGAGGGGAGTGGGTGAAAAGGAACAGAACAGCATTGCAGTTGGCTGGGAAGGTGCTTTTGGAAAAAAAAATAGATATCTAGAGTGATGTTTGCTCATGCAATTTCAGGCCAGTCTTCGTGTGTGCTTGCAGGATTCAGAAACTGAAACAGGTCCTGGCACTTCCTGTACCCTCGTGTGGAAAAGATTCACAGGAAGCGAACGTGAGGGAAACAAAGGTGCATGAGACACAGCGTGGGAAGAAGCCTCAGGGTGCAACTAGTTTGCCCTGCTCGCTGAGTTTCACGGAACGGGGTAGCCCAGTGTCACATGGTGGGTCAGGAGTTGCATCAGGACGGTCATCTGGAACCCTGGCTGCTTTCTGAGGCTTTTCTCACTCAGTTACCTGGCCCCCCGGATAGCAAGGTGCCACAGATACAATGAGACACACAAAAAAGGCAAAAGAAGAAGTAGGCTGAAGTCAGACAACACAATGTCCTTATTCTCTATGAAGTGGAGGAGGGGGAGGAGACAGTGCCCTAGATTTCAGTTTTGCAGGTCCCCTCCTCCCTAGGCGGGGTGCTGACTGCCTCTCGGAACATCCATGGAGTAAGCATCTTCCCAAACCCTAACCTCACACGAGCTAAGCTGGGTCATTTCGTCCTTGCCCTGTAGCTCATATTCAGAGCAGGTACAGCTCTCTGAACGAAGATGCCCCCTCTGAGGTATGTATGTCCTGTGTGTACAGGCCGGGGAGTTCCTGCAAAAGCAGGTGAGACCTGAGCCTGATTCCAAGGGGATCAGAGACGCAGTGGGAGCTTGCATGCCGTGAAGAGCAGGAAGGAGGTTCTGTGGCTTCTCCATCAAGAATGGCCAAAGATCCTGGAGCGGAGACAATACGCTGCCACACTGGAGCGGAGCAGACCTAGCAGCCTGCACCAGGGGCATATGGCTGACTCTGCTGTCTAAGAGCCTTGCTCTTCTCACCTGCCACAGAGACATAAGCTATCCTAGCTTCTTGTCCTGTGTCAGGCCAGCACCTGTGAGTAGGTAAGGTGTAGGTCGTAAGAGTAACTAATAAGCAAGCCAAGAGGGCACATCCAGCCTGGGCTCTCTGAAAGACATTTCTGGGAAATGTCTAATCAGGTGGAGGGAGTAAAGAAGTGTTCTGAAATGAGCCAGCTACTACGGTTAGGGACAGGCTTGTCCAGTGGCTTCCCAGGTCCCCCTTTCCTTCCGCCTTGAACAGAGCCTGACACAAACAGGCAAGTCATGAACATTTGTTGACTAATGTATGAACTGCCTTAGCAGAACAGGAAGTGAGATGGGATTGCTGTGGGATACTTTCACTCAGAAAGGGAGAGTCATTGCGAGCAAGCCAGAGGAAGTCTGCGTGCGCCAGACTGAAATAGCAACCCGTGGCAGGGTTTTCTCCTGTCACCTCAAGGCCATTTCTGAGCTTGAATACTGACTGACTGAGGTACTGCAAGCCAGGGTCTAATGCGGATAGAGCCAGGGGCAACACTTCCACACCTGCTGTTGTTTAAGGAGAGCTGGGGCCTTTGGAAACACAGAGTGGGCCTATCATGGCCTTCCTTGTGTCCGTGGCCTCTTTATCGTGGCTACTTTAGCTCAGGAAGAAGAGGATGACTCACAAGATGGACAGAGGCAGAGGGGAAAGACCGGCTGGCCATTTCAGAAAGCCAGGTTAGTGTCTCGCTGCTCTCCACCTCAGCCAGGGCACCACCTCCCTTTAGAGAAAGAACTAATTGTGACCAGGTGCTGAAGAGCAGGGCAAGACATGGCAGCATACGAACCCAAACAAAGACCCTGGTAATAGTAAAACAGAAATAGAGAACCGAAAAAAACCAAGGCAAGCCCCCCAGAGGTAGGAGGGCTGACCCACGGGACCTCAGCAGCAGCGCCCTGAGCACAGACCAGGCCCTGAGAGCTACTGCTGGGGAGAAGGCATTTTGGCCTGGCATACGCAGGATTACGTCTGTGTTGCTCCCTTCCGGCCGAACCCTCACCTCTCCATGGAGGGCTTCTCCACTCTCCCCACCAATCACCCAGTTACACAGTTTCACACACAGTTTCACTACACTGAATCTGTCAGCCCTACTGGGAGCTGGCCACACCCAGAGTCCAGTGTTCTCGGCTGGGCCAGTTTGGCAAGATCTAGGAACCTTAGGATACACCAATCACAGTCAGGTAATTATAACTTGGAAGTGTCAGCTGCATACTTACCAGCACAGTTTATTTTAATGTTTGTTTTCCTGTTACATGTAATATACATACTTAAAATCACAGTCATATAATCTCCTACGAGCTGCACCTCCGTCCTGGGAAACCAGAAACATACAATGTCTACTTCCCTTCCCGTGGCTTCCTTTTGCTCTCATAGCTTCTTTTCCTTCCAACGAGCGTTATCTGCAGTGGCCCTCGGCAGGACCAGGACACAGAACAGGAGGGTCGGGGAGAGAGGAAGAGGGGAGCCGAGACAGAAAATGAACAGAGGATGAGTAGAAGTCAAGGGTGAAGCAGGGAGGCAGAAGAACAGAGGGGATTTCACAGCCCAGTGTCAAGACCCAGAAAAGAACAATTGAGTGTTTCTCCTCCTCCTCCTCCTCCTCCTCCTCCTCCTCCTCCTCCTCCTCCTCCTCCTCCTCCTCCTCCTCCTCCTCCTCCTCCACCTCCTCCTCCTCCTCCTCCCTGTGTGGCAGACTTCCATTCTTTCTTGGAAAACAGCCGACTCTGCATGTCTTGCTGCTGTGGCTTCTCTGGCTTGGCTACACGATCTTGTTTCTTTCTTCCTTTGCATTAGAGGGAGCAACAGAGGCTGGAGAACAGACGGGGCGCTCGTCCATCCTGGAGTCTGTGCAGCCGGGGTTCAAGGGAATGTCTACAATCATCTCGGTCTGCTTTTGTAGTTTGCAGAAGAAGGGGCTCGGGGAGCGAGAGATTATGATCGTTATACATTTTCCTGAAGGAAAAAAAAAAGTTCCCACCAATTCAATTTGCCTGCAAAGGAAATGAAGGTTGTTGCCGATGTTGGTTGTGGCCATCAGCTGACTGCTCCGCCAGCCCCAGCAGCGGTGCAAGGACGCGGTGTTTCCTGTATATATATCTATATCTCTATATATCTATATATATATGCTTTCCCTTCCCAGTCTCTCGTCAATGACAGTACGTCGCAGCTGGGGTGTTGGTATTGTCGGAGAATCCAGAATGAAGGCCCCTTCTTAATGATTCTCTGGCTTGGGTTGGACCAGACACGCCAGCATCTCTTCACAGAGGTCAGGATTCCTGGGTGCCAGAGGCAGGGGAATGGTGGGGAGATAAGGGAAATTCGTTACTTTAACCATTTGCCTTTGAAGCAGTTTTGGCTTTCCCTCTACCCTGCATTGTGGCCCATCGGGAAAGAGAGTGACCTATCCAAGGCTACACAGCTCACTTGTGGCAGCTACGGGATGACTCACATGCACCTAACTCCAGAGTGGTGTGTACACGTGTGTGTGTGTGTGTGAGTGTGTGTGTGTGTGTGAGTGTGTGTGAGTGTGTGTGTGAGTGTGTGTGTGTGTGAGTGTGTGTGTGTGTGTGTGTGTGTGTGTGTGTGTGTGTGTGTGTGTGTGTGTGGGTGTGTGTGTGTGTGTGTGTGTGTGTGTGTGTGTGTGTGTGGGTGTGTGTGTGTGTGGTGTGTGTTTGTGTGAGTGTGTGTGTGTGTGTGTGTGTGTGTGTGGTGTGTGTGTGTGGTGTGTGTGTGTGTATGTGTGAGTGTGTGTATATGTGGTGAGTGTGTGTGTGTGTGGTGTGTGTGTGTGTGTGTGTGTGTGTGTGTGGTGTGTGTGGTGTGTGTGTGTGGTGTGTGTGTGTGGTGTGTGTGTGTGTGTGTGTGTGTGTGTGTGTGTGTGTGTGTGTGTGTGTGCAGGGTGACATCTTTTTGCTTTGGTCTGTGATCCTTTAAGCGGTCCTTTACTGTGGCAACACTATGGTCACCCTCATTTTGCTCTTCTCCCTTGCTCCTCTCAGTTCTCTGCCTGTTCCATCCTGGCTGCAGGTCTTCTGGCTTCCTTTGCTTTTCCTAGCTATTCCCCCGCGGGCACGCTGTGGTACGATCTAAAGGGAAGCACTTAAAGAACAACACCCCCACAAACAAACAAACAAAACCACCAGAGCCTGGATTCCGACTAGCGTTTAGTCAGTCATCTACAGGAGTAAGGACTCTGAAGTCACATTTCCCACTCCCTGGCTGTCTGCTCTGTCACTGTGATCAAGGGTCTCAATGTTAAGCCCCCATCAGTTTCCCTATAAAATGGGACCTGTCTTACACAGACAGAGACAGCACAGAGAGGGCCTAGCGTACAGGAGTGCTGAATAAATGCCTTGTTGATACACTTGCTTCACCGTAGCCCTTGTCCTGACTTCCCCAATAGCAAGAGCCTCCATTTCCTTACCTTTGCCATTTCAGTGGCAGCTACTCAAGAAACATTTTGTGCATGGAACTGCATTCCTGACTCCTGTCACTCGCATAGGCTCGGGTATAATCAAGGTGTCATACAAGAGTCCTTGGCTCATTTGACTGGGGAAAACTGATGCCCAGAAGGTTTGACGGCTTAGCCAGGTGGCGGCAGAATGAAGGTGGGAAAGCAAGGTTCCTATTCTCAAATGGGCCAATCTCTCTCCTCCCAGACAGGTGAGTGAGGGAAAGTGAGGATGCTTTAGGCAGCCTCTAGCTGGGAGCCTTCGGAAGACAGGTCCTCTCTGAGGGAGATGGGACTGGGAGGACCTAAACAATACTGCCCATAACAACTCATTCTTCTCAGTTTAGGGATAGCAGTTGCTAGTCCACCGTGACTGATGGTAGTGACTGGCCTACCTGTTATAGACCCCTTACTGTGTGCTAGGTACCATACATACATGCATAACCTCTGTAAGACAAACACCACGGGAAGTCAGCATGGTGAGGAACGTCGGTGACTCTGGAGTCCAACACATTAGATTGCCTCTAATCAGTTTCCAACGCTGGAGCTACGGGCGGGCCAGTTAAGGTCTGCGAGCAAGCAGCCACTCCTTGTGGGGCCTTTGAGGTGGCTTCATTCCCACTGAGGTGTAACTTGGGAGCTGTGTACAGTACACAGACGCGAGGGTAATGAGCGCTCGACTTGGGGAGTGGTGCTGAGGAAAGCCTGCTCTCACCCATGCTAAACATCTGCTCCACTGTCAGGCTAAACCCCCAGCACTGGAAAACTTTTACCTGCCTGCATCCTCATGTAGCCCACCCAGTGGAAACGTCCCTCAGAAGTCTACCCTGTAGTTCTTCACCGCCACATTCTAGGGTAACACTATCCTGCTTTCATTCCCAATGGGAGGCAAATTTTGCCTGCTATTCACTTCCTGTGAATGCAATTCCACAGCAGGTATTTGCCATGTCTGAGATTTTTGTTTTCCATGTCTGACAAAATTCAGCAAGCTTCCAGAGAGGGGGAAGAACCCCTTTCCCAGTGTAGACTGTGAGAAGCCTGACACCCCCCCACACACTGCATTATCTGGGACCTTGAAGGCCTTCAGTGCTGCTGGGTCCATGGGTTTTCAGCCTGGAGGGCCTGAGAAGTCCTGGGTTTGTACACAAACAAAGCAGATGGGCAAAGGCTCTGGGCATTACATTCCCCTAGCAGCATCTCATGACCCTGATGGAGACAGAGGCTTGGGATGAGAATGTGGCACCTCCATTTATTTCAGGCCTCCTGTCAATCCTCAGCCCCTTTCCTTGCTTGCTTCTGGACTTGGGGGCTGAAACTATAAAGAAACTGAGACACCATCTTCTTTCCTCCTTCCCTTGGTCCAGAGCAGGGCTGCTATCTCTCTCCTTGGAGCCACAAGCCAGGTTAGGGTCACAGCTGAATACGGATCCTGCCACCTGGGCTCTTTGTGGAACTGACCTCCAAGAATCTTCTGCTCCCCGCTTCGCCCATACTGCTGACCCCCACAGCCTCACCTGTGGCTTCTTGTCCCTCTCCTCCGGGGATGGGTCTGTTTCTCTATAGACAACAGCTTTGGTTACCAGCATGTCTGGATGCTGAAGTTTGGCTTCCTTGATGGCCAAAGCCAGGGCCTGGTGGCAGAAGAGCATAGTGAGGCAGCACAGAACAGCGGCTCTGAGACAACAGAACCTAAGACCCAACTTCATAGCTGGGGAAACTGAAGTCCAGGACGGGCCAAGTTAAACAGTTAGAGGACGAGACTAAAGTTTGAATCTTCCGGTCCCCATTTAATGCCCCTTCTTGGGGGCTTCTTAGATGAATGGGGTCAGCAAAGAATGGACTTCTCTGCCCAGAAGGGCAGCCATCCATAGGTCACCCATTATGGGAGGGACCGGATACCAGGCTGTGCCCTGGAAATACTGCTCCCTAGCCCTGTACCTGGTCTTGATCGACATCTTCATCCCCAGTAATGATGATTCGCTTCTCGATCCTTGTCTCAGAAAACCCTCCCTTCACAGTCTGCAGAGAGAAGCAGAGGGCAGGGGAGAGAAAGGTGAGGTCCTTCTGAGGTCTGCTGTGACAGGAGGCCCACACACCTCAACCTTGGTCAACTGGCAAAGCTGAGAGCCACCAGATCACCACAGTCTCCTGAAGACTCTCCTCTTCTAGTTTGGGGGCTTCAGACAGTAGATCCTGCAGGGCTGTCACCACCTTCTAGCTACCAAACTGTCCCATTTATGGCCCCCACGCCCAGCTCGGATGCTGCTCCTTGGTTGGCAGAGACCAGAGGCATCCTGTCTGGCCTTCCCCAAACACTGAGCCTGTGTCTCTCATGGTTTTGGACCTCAGCATGGTGCTGATCGATGTCCACCTATGGAGTGCCCAGGGCTCCAGGCTCCAGGCTCCGGAGAGTGGCTTGTATCCTGACCAGCTCAGTATCCCCTTTCCCAGGCTGCCCTGGCCGTGCTGAATGTCAGTCTGTTGGATGAACATATGAATGAGATGTAAATGGTGACAAAGCTCTACCTTAAATGACTCGGAACAACTCTGCTAAGGTAATTTATGACCGCCACTGTTTTCTAAGGAGAGGGGCTTGACCAGAGGATGGGGCAGGACCTGACTGTTTGGCATACTCATGGAGGACATGACTGAGGAAAGCCTAGCTGGAAGTAGGCAAAGGTGAAGAGAAAGAGGGGCCCCAAGTGCTAATGTCCAGAGGGGAGTTTCCTGAACTATATACTCTGTGGGCTGTGCCATGTAAGGCATCCCATGAAGCCAGCAAGGAAGTCGCTATTGTTCTCTAACCAGTTTTTTGAGAGGTTGTTTCCTGGGAAGCGTGACAAGGTGAAGTTACCAGCTTGCAGTCAGGGCCCTGCACAGTGTGGACAGAGGGACAGTGTTGACCAAGCAGACCTTCCCGTTGGTGGCTCAGCTGGACCTTCAACTCAACACCCATCTGCCTGGCTCCTAAGGCTTGCAGCCATGGCTGGACCCTCTCCTGTTTTCCTTGGCGCCTCAGCTCCTAGTTGCAGCCTCTCAGCTCTCAGCCTTTTCTAACTGCTTGGTTGTCTTAGCTGATACCCACGAGGAACGCCTTCCTCCTCTGACCTGTTCTCTTCTTGTCTCCAGCTCCTGCTTGATCCAAGCTCTCACCCCTGGCCTCGGTTCTTACCAGGTACTCTAGAACTCTCCCCACTCTACCCTCCTACACCCCCTTTTTTCTTTGCACCTTGGGGGTTGGACCCAGCACCTGTGCACACGAAACACACTCTGCCACTGAGCTTCACCCCCAGCAAGCCTATTTTCACTGAATCACTGCCTGAGTTAAAACCTTTCTCCCGCTCTCCAGTTTCCTTTAGACTAAGATCCTCCACGCGCAAATCAGCCCCAGCGCCTGGTGCCTCCAGATTGTTTTTCCTCGCCCCAAGTGCAACCTAATTTCCTGGTCCTGTTTCTATCTACACGCTGCTTCCTGGTTTCCTACAAGCATAACTCACATCACCCCCAGAAGGTCTGGAGTCCAGTAAGGCTGCTGCTCACTGACATTTGCTTAACAAGAAAACACACAGCCTCCGCCCTCCTGCTAGCATGCTTCTCTGGGCCCCTCCACCATATGCATTCTGCTAGGAGTCCCAGGACCCTACTTGGGTGGGTGGGCATGAAGGACAGCAATATTATTGTTGGGATTAAACCTAGGGGCTTTGCTAGGCAAAGACCATACCATTGAAAAATATCTTTAGCCCCATTACTTTCTGTTTTGAAACAGAGTCCCACCAAGATGCCTAAGCTAGCTTGGCCTAGCCAGGTCTACGTCAGCTTTCTAAGTAGCTGGGATCAGGCCTGGCAAAAAACAACGTTTCCAAATGGCACTTCCTGACTTTGGGGAGCTTCCTGCTCATGACATGCTTCCGAAATCGCCTGGCTCTCAAGGCCTGTAAGATGCAAACATTGTTCGTATGTACTTTGGGGGAGAACATATGACCCCACAGACAAGCGGCCAACACGGTGTGCAAGGCCTGCTCCTAGAACAGCAGTAGCACAAAACAACGCATTCAAGAACTGGCAAAGGTCCCCTCTGTGCCTTAGAGAACGAGGAGCCAAAGGTCAGCCATGGAAGTGACCGTCCCACCTACAGCCCGCTGGGGCCCGGGAGCCTGCTGCTACTCACTTTGGTGACATGGGTGGTGGTAGAGGTTGAGAGGGTTTCCGCGGTGGCGCCGTACGTGCTGGTGAGGACATCTTTCCCGATGATCTGCAGAATACAACCACCCCCACCCCGGGGGTCAGGTCAGGGCACTGGGCTCTGAAGGGGCAGGTAAGGCTAGGACAACTTCCCCAGGGATGAGCAGGGGCCCGGGAAAGGTGAGGCATGGAGGACGAGATGCTCTGAAACATTGGTTCTTACACCAGAACAGCAAAAGCTTTCCAATTCTAGACCTAGATGGTTCCCAGGCCCAGGGATCTGTAAGTTTTAGAATTTGACATTCCTAGGGTCCCCAGTCCTGACAAAACCCTAGACCCTAAGAACCTGAGAATACTGAAAAGCTGCCTCCAGGCAGGACACAGAGCCCCAGGTCCTCATCCTGTCACAGGCAGGAACATGCTCTCCCTGGGCTAGACTCAGAACAACAACCGGAATCAAAGTGCTGGAAAAGACCTGTCAGTGATGGACTCAGGGCCACTGCTGGGGCAGCCACCATCGGAACTCAGCCTAGAATCCAAGCCTCTGGACTCCCAGTTCCCTGCTCTTGCTGGTCTACAAGCTGATGGAGCTCTGTGTGTGTGTGTGTGTGTGTGTGTGTGTGTGTGTGTGTGTGTGTGTGTATGCATGCCCGTGTGTGAGTGTGCGAGCATGTGTGTGTGTGAGTGTGCGAGCACGTATGTGTGTGTGTGTGTTCATGAGTATGCATGCCCGTGTGTGAGTGTGCGAGCATGTGTGTGTGTGTGTGTGTGTTCATGAGTATGCATGCCCGTGTGTGAGTGTGCGAGCATGTATGTGTGTGAGTGTGCGAGCACGTATGTGTGTGTGAGTGTGTGTGTGAGTGTGCGAGCACGTATGTGTGTGTATGTGTTCCCGTGTCCATGTCCTGTTTACCTCCAGCCCTCGTGCCAAGGCTTTGCTTACATGAGGGAGTACGGATGACTCCTCGGGGAGCCTGTGAGCATCTGCAAATGGTTCTGAGCCCCTCACTGCGCTTGCTGTGCGCTATGTGCCTGCATCCTCAGCTCCGAGTCCCCTGCCTGAGCTGGCCCTGCCTACTTACCGGTGAAAGAGAACGGATTTCCGTGGCCACCGTCTGTGGGCCTGGGATCATGGCAGCTGCCCCCTTCCCGGACTTGAGACTGTTCTCCTGGGGAGACAATAGCGCTCAGATGGCCAGGTCTCAGCTCAATGGGTCTCCAGGGTAGCCAGGGCATGTGACCAAGTGGTTATCGTCACCATCAGGTGGAGCAGTGACACAGAAGCAGAGAGCCGAGGCATTCAACCCCCATGTACTCAGCCCCACACACGCATGCTCCCGTATCCACTCGACAGAGATGAGCTGAATCCCCGCTACTAGGGATGTCATGGTGAACAAGATATTGTGTTGCTCTCTGGAAGCACTAAAAGTTAGGACGCCCAGGCTCGTGTCCTGGACCTGCTGTGCCCTCGAGGCAGAACCTCTTCTTCCCTAGTGTGAAAAGGGACCTTTGCTTAAACCCATGGCACCCGTATGGAGGAACCTAGGCAAAGGGGCGTTACAAACAAAAGCCGCCGGTAAATGCAGGAGTGCAGGTGGATTGATCTTGTAACTACTTCCTGGTACTGCTAGGCTCCACACATTCTGCTAGGTATGTGCATATGTGAGACCTCATTTAGCCTTCAAAACCACTGAAGGCAAATCCTTGGTAGCTGTCCTATTCTACAGAGGACACAGAAGGGAACGCTAGAGTAAGTGTCTTGTTAACTCCCATGGCGAGTCAGTGGTGGGAGCAGAGGTTAACTCTGTGCCTCCAAGGCTGCTGTTAGGTGCTCGTGGCCGTACAAGCACTTGGCCCCTGGAGCTGTCACTCTTGAGCCAGCTCCCCTGGTCTTATCCTGGATTGTAACTGCCAGATCTTCCCGGAATTGCCTTAGACTTTGTGTCTTGTATGTGGGTAAGGGACACCAAGGTTCTCTCTGCTGCTTTTCCCTCTGCATAGTCTCCAGCCTCTGTTCTGCAGACAAATGGACCCCAGTCTTAGTCTGTGCACAGCAAGGAGCTGGACCACAATATCCCTACCGAAGCGTGGAGGAGGACAGAGCCTCCATCCTCGCCTCTGCCATGACTGCTCCTGCCCAGATTGCTGGTGGCCGGGTCACTTGGCACACCGTCATGAGGCACATTCCTGGTAGCATCTGGATTCCAGACGGCAAAGGTCATTTGTAGGCATGTTCTCCCTCTCTGGTTTAGGGAACAGCCACCAACCCCTTTGATCCTTCTATCCCTCAGACTACGCTCTCATAGTCTCTTATTCTCCGTGTTCCCTCTCTGCCTGAGGCAGAAGTCCAAAGCTCACCCCCGTCTTTGCATCAAAACAGAAGCCACTAAACAGGACACAGGTTGTCAGACGCTTTCCTTCTGGCTGCCTTGGCTGTGTGTGTAGCTGGGGCTATCTCTCAACTCACGGAAGCACTGTTCTTCTGGGGCAAGGCAACCTCCCTATCTCTCCTCGGGGCTCCCCTCTGTCCACTCAGATACTCGGGAAATTCTACAGCCTTATCGATGCCACAACCTCCTGTCCCTCTACCTGTCGCCGATGATCTAACAGACACGCAGCCGACCACAAGCTTCTACTCTAAAGACACCATTCCCTGTTGTCTCCAGAATCAAGGTTAAACCCTCCTACACGGCCTTGCAAACACTTCAAGTTCCGGTTCAGCCCTTCTTCACAGCCCTCTCCCTCCTCCTCCCCCTCCTCTTCCTGTACACATCTGCCAAGCAGATGTGCTTCTTCCCCTTGCTGACCTCACACTTGCTCTCACATCCTGGACGCCTTCTGTGACCATGCCTCCGTCCAGCCTTATCTACAGCTCCACTGTCCCTGCCTAGGCCACACCTTCCCCAGACCCTCCTAGCACCTCCCAGCTCCTCCCGGCGGCCCCTAGGGTAGCTTGTTTCACTGTTCCATGAAGGCCAGAAAGAGACAGCAGCAGCTGACATCTGGATACACTATAGGACAGGCACTGCTTTGCAGGCTTCGCACGGGTTCTGCTCGGCCTCGCAAGGATGCTTTGAGGCGAGTGCCGTGTCGTTCCCACCCCACTTCATAGCCGGTAAGAAGGCTTAGTGAGAAGGGTGGGTCCTGCTCACCACTGTGTGCCCAGGGGCTACGGATGTGACAGGCACGTGTGGTGATGGCAGCTGAATGAATCCTAGTAGGAAGTGCAGCTTCTGCAGCTCTGTACCCCTGAGCTAGGCAGACAGAGACTCGTCACTGGTTTGGGGGACAAATGAATGGATGAATGGATGGATGAAGAGATGGATGAAGTTAATTGTCTATGCACTATAAAGACATTTAAATCTACCCTTACAAGCATCTCAGCGCCTCAGAATAATGGTTGGGAGGGAGAGAAAGAACCGAGTGATCAGAGATACATGTGCCATCTGGTGACCGGCCGTTTCTTGATCCTGGAACCAGTTTGCTTAAAACCCACCTGGCTGAGGATTCGGACTTAATGACATTATCGTCTCAGGATCAGGTCAGGGGTTGGACAAGGGACGCCATTCAGAAACAACTCTCAGTAGCTCAGGAAGTATCAGGTATTACTACATTCTGTAGTCCCAGGCCCACAGAACTGATGTTCTCACCGGTCAGGACACGGGCAGAACGGACAGACTGACAATGAAAGTGGAACTTCCGGTGTCAGAATGCCTGAGGCTAACCTGGTTTTTATTGGTCATGTGACCTTGGGCTCATCCCTTTATCCCTCCCCCACCCTGAACTAAAGTTTTCTCATGTGTAAAGGATGTAGAAGAACGGTAGATAACCATAGTTAATGATCCAGGAGGATCATAGTTAACTTCTCAGGAGGCTGTCTGACACAAACCCTGCGTGCACAATAATGTCTGTTCTGTTCTGCTGTTAAAGGCTCTAGAGCGGCAGTTCTCAACCTGTGGGTCGTGACCTAGGGAACCTGTCACAGGGTTCACACGTCAGATATCCTGCTTATCGTGTACGATTCGTAACTAGCAAAATTACAGTTATGAAGTAGCAACAAAATAATTTTATGGTCGGGGATCACCACAGCCTGAGGGAGTGTACTAAGGGGTTGCAGCATTAGGAAGGTTGAGAACCACTGCTCTAAGAGTCCCATAAGAAGCTGTGAGCCACACAAGAGGGGGGCGATTCCTATTTTACAGTTGAGAACACTTGAGACCAAGGACTTTTCATTACTGGTCAGGCAGCAGCAAATAAATAGCAAAATCCACAAGGTCCCTTAAAAGGTGTCTAAAAATAAAATAAAATAAAATAAAACCCTGAATATTCCAACCTGGTTCACTGCTGCCATCTACTGGCCACAGTGAGAAAGTGGTCTGCGTCACTGAGTGGGGACTGGCTTGGGATTGCTTGCAGGTTGGAGGATGGGGTGGGATGGGGGCTTTCGGGCAGGTAAGATTCGCCTGTTATTTCAAGGTTTCTTCATGCGGAGAATTCAATCATTTTACCCTTCCCCTGCCTCTGCATGCCTGGGATGGCCCAGATAACTGAGAGTCAAGGCCTCCATTCTACACATTGTTTAATTGGCCAAAAAAAAAAAAAAAAAAAAAAAGGCTAGAGCACCAACGTCCCAGACAACAGGAATCTGGTCATCTATCTGTCTCACAGTTGCCATCAGCTGAGGACTGGATGAAGTAGCAGCCCAGTTCTGGGTACTGGGAGGTGAGAGGGAGTAGGGGGCGGGTCAGAGCTGGGAGCATCCAAGGTTCCACTTACCATAGTGGTCGAGATGGTCTCTGTGGTGATGCAGGGGGGAGTTGTCATGAAGTCTTTCGCCACTGGAGCACCTCCATCAACCTGTGAGGCAGAGGAGGAGGCATTAGAGATGACAGGACTGCACGTACCTGTAGTATCTGTCACCTGGCTTGTAGCATTTCTGGTTACAAGGTAACAGGTTGCAGGAATGGGCATGCACTGGGGGTGCTCACACTGCATCGTGGAGGGGCCCCAAGGCTCATCAGAGACTTCATTTCAATCACTATCAGACAAAGCAACCATGCGAGTTGATGAATTCTACCCAACCTTTGGCTTAGCAATCCCCAGGAAGTTACTCTTTGATGTCATGTTGGTTAGTTTAATATGAACTTGACACAAGCTAAAGTCATTTGGGAAGAGGGACTCTCAACTGGGAAAAGTCTCCACAAGATTGGCCTATAGGCTAGTCTGTCAGGCATTCTCTTGATTGATGGTTGATGTGAGAGGGCCCAGGTCACTGGAGGCAGTACCATCCCTGTGCACAAGGTCCTGGAGGGTATAAGTAAGTAGGTGGCACTCAGGAGGCAGAGACAGGCAGATTTCTGTGAGTTCGAGGCCAGCCTGGTCTACAGTGCTAGTTTCAGAACAGCCAGGGCTACAGAGAAACCCCTGAAGAGAGAGAGAGAGAGAGAGAGAGAGAGAGAGAGAGAGAGAGAGAGAGAGAGAGAGAGAGAGACAGAGACAGAGACAGAGACAGAGAGACAGAGAGACAGAGAGACAGAAGGAACAAACAGTAAACATTCCCCATGGCCTCTGCTTCCAGTTCCATCTCCAGGTTCCCTCAGTGATGGATCATGACCTGAGAGTGATAAGCTGAAACAAACCCTTTCCTCCTCAAGTTGCCTCTGATCATGTTTCATCCCAGCAGTAGAAACCCTAATTACAACAGAAGTTGAGACTTTTAAAAGTTCACCAAGAAATATGAACAAGGAAACTTTGCCACAGCATTGAATACTGGGAAAGATAAAATCCACACAGGGTCCAGTGAGGGGAGACAGAAACACAAACTCGGACATGCTTCCCAAGTGGGCTCGGAATAGTGGACACAGGGCTGGGATGTGGCACAGCCGGGAGAGTGCTCACTTAGCTCACAGGGTTGGTGAGTGCTCACTTAGCTCACACACAGGGTTGGTGTGCTCAGTGCTCACACACTTAGCTCACACACACACAGAGTTGGTGGAGTGCTCACTTGAGTGCTCACACACAGGGTTGGTGAGTGCTCACTTAGCTCACAGACAGGGATGGTGAGTGCTCACTTAGCTCACAGACAGGGTTGGTGAGTGCTCACTTAGCTCACACACAGGGATGGTGAGTGCTCACTTAGCTCACACACAGGGTTGGTGGAGTGCTCACTTAGCTCACACACAGGGTTGGTGGAGTGCTCACTTAGCTCACAGACAGGGTTGGTGAGTGCTCACTTAGCTCACACACAGGGTTGGTGGAGTGCTCACTTAGCTCACAGGGTTGGTGAGTGCTCACTTAGCTCACACACAGGGTTGGTGGAGTGCTCACTTAGCTCACACACAGGGTTGGTGAGTGCTCACTTAGCTCACAGGGTTGGTGAGTGCTCACTTAGCTCACACACAGGGTTGGTGGAGTGCTCACTTAGCTCACACACAGGGTTGGTGAGTGCTCACTTAGCTCACAGGGTTGGTGAGTGCTCACTTAGCTCACAGGGTTGGTGAGTGCTCACTTAGCTCACACACAGGGTTGGTGGGGTGCTCACTTAACTCACACACAGGGGTGGTGGAGTGACTTAGCTCACAGGGTTGGTGGAGTGCTCACTTACACACAGGGTTGGTGAGTGCTCACTTAGCTCACACACAGGGTTGGTGGAGTGCTCACTTAGCTCACAGGGTTGGTGGAGTGCTCACTTAGCTCACACACAGGGTTGGTGGAGTGCTCACTTAACTCACACACAGGGTTGGTGGAGTGCTCACTTAGCTCACAGGGTTGGTGAGTGCTCACTTAGCCACAGGGGTTGGTGGACACAGCTCACAGGGTTGGTGGAGTGCCTCACTTAGCTCACAGGGTTGGTGGAGTGTGCTCACTTGAGTGCCTCACTAGCTCACACACACAGGGTTGGTGGAGTGCTCACTTAGCTCACACAGGGGTTGGTGAGTGCTCACTTAGCTCACAGGGTTGGTGGAGTGCTCACTTAGCTCACAGGGTGGGGGAGTGCTCACTTAGCTCACACACAGGGTTGGTGAGTGCTCACTTAGCTCACAGGGTTGGTGGAGTGCTCACTTAGCTCACAGGGTTGGTGGAGTGCTCACTTAGCTCACAGGGTTGGTGGAGTGCTCACTTAGCTCACACACAGGGTTGGTGGAGTGCTCACTTAGCTCACACACAGGGTTGGTGGAGTGCTTGCTAAGCATGAATGAAACTTGGGTTCTATTCCCAGACCCCATTTTAAAAAAACACAAAAATTTGATATTGTGGTGCAACCGGTGATCCCATCCCATGGGAGGTAAAAGCAGGAGGACAAGGGTCACCGTCAGCTGCATAGTAAGTTTAAGGTCAGCCTGGGATACCCAGCAGGGACCCTGCCTCATGAAGAAAGAATGGAGGGGGAGGGGCAGAGACAGAGCCAGACAGAGCAGATGAGTAAGTTCTAAACTTCCTGAGAGCAAAGGGTTCCCTGCAGTCGCTTTTACCTAATAGCTTTAAGTACATACAGATGTGAACATCCGTGTTAGAATTTTTCCCAGGAGACAACATATGAATAATGTCATCCAGTCTGTTGAGTTTCATAACTGGACATTTTGATGTTTTGAAAACACGAGTTGCCAGATTCTGGGATTGGAGGTCATTTTGGTTTCTTTATACTTGGCATTAAAAACAAAGCAAGTCAGAGAAGGCAGAGGCCTGTCTGGGGTGACCCAGCTTATGATTCCTCAATGGCAGGGACAACTGCATAGCCGTTGCCTGGCTGTAACAGTGGGAGAAAAATTGGAAAATACATTTGTGTTATTTACGTCATATTCCAGGTTGTCTGTGCTGGGGTGGAGCCCCAGGTAAGGCCTCAGCCACTGAGCACTCAGTCCCTTTGCAGCTGACACGCAGTGGTCACCAGAAGGGACTGAGCGCTGAAGCCCTGTGGGCAAGAAAAGCCAGGGACAATCGCTCACACCTTAACCTCAGACCCACACATTTTCAAAGCTGAAGACCCAGAGGACGCACGGGAAGTGTGCATTAGGCTGTGTGCTGTGCCCGGCCAGGCCAGCCTTCTCCAGGGTGCAAGTGAGTTCCGCCTCGCTAACACATTCTTCAGTCATGTGGGCCTGGTTTGCTCACCATCCCAATTGAATGTGGAACTCTCATGCATAAAAAAATGGCCCAGATGAGCTCTTCTGGCCAAACGGTGATTGAAATATTTCCTTTTCTCCACCCCTAACCCCTAAGCCACCCTGGAAGGAATCTCTCCACACCTGTCAAGCAGACTGAAAGCCATGGCCCTAATCGGCTAGCCGTGAGCACTGAACGCTCTCAGGGAGAGGCAGGAAGCAGGACCATCCCCGTTTACAGACTGAAGCATGGTTTTTCCCTGTCCCACCTCTGACCTCAGGGAGAAGGAGGGGGAGACAAAGGCTGACCAAAGGGCTTGGCCATTTCAGTGAGGACTCTACCCTCGGATGCCCGGTCCCTGCACCAGGTTACAGTGGGGCACAGGTTACCTGGGTGCTGTCTGCAGTGGAGACTCTGCTTTGCAGCATGGCCTCCGGCTCGATCTTCTTCCTGATTGCCAGACTGCTGACGGTCATGGTTTCTGCTTTCACAGACTATAGGAACAGAAAGGGAACACTTGAAAACTCACGTCTGGACACAACTCCTCTCCACAGACAACAGAGATGCAGGAGGAGAAAGCTTTCTTCCACCCCCCACGGTTGGTCAAGTTTCTGGAGAAGTATGGAAAGGCGTGGTTGGTGTCACAGACAAACAGCCCCCAGGAGAGAGCCAAGGCCACCGCCTGCATGAGGAGAGCCGACCTCACACCTCACGGGCTGCATGGCTTCTGAGGCTGTACTGGGATGGTTAAGCTCGATGCTCAGTGTTCTGCTTACACACATACTGCCTGTACCTTTTAGTCACTTCCTGTAAAGTGCTGCTCAGATCAAGAACTGCACACATGGAAGCATCCGGGGGCCAGGCACCCGATGGGAGTGGGTGAGGAAGCTAGCTGGCCGAAAGGGAAAGCATGTGGGGTTCCACTCAGGTTGGGCTTTTATCATGGCCTCTGGATGGTTTGCTTTTCTTTGTTTTTTATAATATAAGAAAATACAATGCTGTAATTTTTTAAATTAAAGCCAAAAAAAAAAAAAAAAACCCAACACATCAGTTGGCGGGGTGTGGCGCAGGGCCACCAGCTCGCACACTGTATTCTCGGTGTCTCAAGCTAAACGATCAGCTTCTTTAGACTCCTCTCTCAGGCCCAGTTCATGGCTATACACACTGTAGGTCTGGGGAATGGCTCTAGTTTTTCATGTAGTTGGGAGGAAGAGGGAGAAAGAGTTTCTTCCAGAATCCTGTGATCTAGTTGCTCAATTAATCGTCCCTTGGTGCCGAGAGTACCTCAGCCTTAGAGCAGCTACCACCTGCTGGGAGAAGGGCAGAGCAACCAGCCGCTGTCCCGACTGTGCTGGGAAACATTGGAGCCAAAGTGTGGCAGGGCAAGGCAGAGCAGGGTGTGTCAGGGATAGGATTGCCTCCGAGGTAGCCAGCAAAGCACAGAGAGAGGATGCGTGAGCTGTCCTGGATCGGGTGAGGCATGGACAGGGAGAGCAAGGCTTCCACCCAGAGGGTACAGCATGGGTAGGACCCAGGATGAACAAGCTAGTGTTCACCGTCTAGGGGTGGGGGTGGGGAGCAGCTGGATGTTAAGGGCAAGGGGGAGTTTCTGAAAATCCTCTGTGCGGCTCTACCAAGGGAGCCACAAAGCAGAGAAGCGCAGGCGCTGGCCCTGCCTCCTCCCCAAAGCCTGTGTGTTCTCTTCTCCTGGAGTGTCCACTGCCACCCCCAATGTCTCTGGACCTGGTAGATTTAAATAACGGCCTCTTCTCCAGGCCTTGGTAAAATGAGCCCTCGCCTGCACCAAGAAAAACCACTCCGTTTTCAGACCAGCTGTGGGGGCCTCAAGAGTCCACGGATACATGCTCTCTCCAGGTGCCATGCAGCACAGCCAGGGGTCAAGGAGTCAGTAAGCCATCACTTGACCTCAGCGAGAGATGGGGGTCACGGGGTTAAGACACCACGGAGCACCTGTAAGTGGTGAACTGACACGGTAGACATGCGGTTGCAGAACCATGCTGTTCTACGAGGGGCAGTCATGCAACACCAGACAGCTTCAGGCTGCAGCTGATGGCTGCTCTTCTTACTCATGGCCCAGAGCCCTCTGAACATGCAGTGCCCTGCTCTCCATGAAGCTCCACTGTACCTCAAACTGGGGCAATTCTGGGGTAGAACAGGCCCCTCGATCCGGGCTGTCCTCGATGCCCCCAGATTCATCCTCTTGGCTGGAGGGCCCCTTGAGATCCCTGGCGAACACCAGGCCCTCTGTCTCAGAGTCACTTTTATCCCGATCGAGCTCAGGGAGGCTTCGGGAGAAGTCTTCAAAGGCGCCCCCGTGGTAGTCACCAATAACCGTGAAGTCCACCTCAGCCTCCAGGCTGGACGTGGAGCTGACCGTTATGCTGGAGCATTTGCGTTCAATGGCCAGGTGGTTGTCCTTCAAGAATACCGCATCCCTCTCCTGGTCCTGGTCCTCATCTCCCGTGTCACTCTCTGGGGCACGTGGGCGTGGCGGTTTGACTTTCTCCTCCGAGCCCTCCCTCAGCCCTGCTCTCTATGGCCAGATAAAATCAGGGGGGTGGGGATGTGGGGTGGGAGAGAGAGAGGTCAAGATGGTGAATGCCAGAGGAAATCTCAAGGTTGCGATGATGTTCCCAAGTGGCCAGGGAATGCAGAAACACCCCAGAAAGGTTTCCTGGGAATCGAACACAAAACGAAACGAAACGAAACCAAGCCTTCTCGAGAGTGGGGACACTCCTTTGGAGGGGAGGGTCTCCCATGGATGCCAAAGCAAGTACAAAGCTAACATCCTTCCAGTGAGTTCTGGACAGGAAGCTCCTCCAAGGCTAGGATCCAAAAGCCTATTGGAAGCGGCATTGTGCAAAAGGCAGGGATGGAGGCCTGGACCACAGGCCCATCCGTGCAGGCGGCATTGAGGCAAACTGAGGAAGAAGGCCAGGGATTTGGGGGGAACCCGGGAGAGGAGGGAGAGAGGCTGGAGCTGGGAGCTGGAGGAACACAGAGGAAGTCAGCAGCCTGTCAATTGCACTGAGTCTCTGGGGGAGGGGCAGCATCATCCAGGGGAAGAAGAAATACTGGCCCTGGCCCTCTGGACTCCAGCTTCCTGGGAGCCACACCAGTGCCACTGTGAACTCGATGGTAGCCATGGAGAGGGAGTTCTGGCCACATCAGTGTAATTGACAATGGCAGGCCGAGGGAACACCCAAGGAGAACCAGCAAACTTTTGTCCTAGATACATACCTCTCAACTGGCCTGTCAGGAATTAAACACCACGCGTGCATTTTTATCTTTTTTTTTTTTGACTTGGTTTGTGACTACTTTTTTTTTTTTTTCCAAGACCAATCTAACACCCATAAAATATTTTGAAAGAACTCGTTTCGGTATGCTTCAGAGATTCACTTGTTAACCAGCCTCCACGTGGCCAGGTTCCGGAAGGTTGAGAGGTGTGAGGAATACATTGCGGACAAGCCAGAGTGTGAACAGCCACAAAAGGGTTGCCACTAGAGCGGGTGGGAAACTGGGGAAACGGCGCATCCCAGTTGGATGACGATGACCTGGTCATCGGGCACAGAGGGACTGCAGAGACCTGAGGGCCTGGAGGGCTGGCGAATCTCAGACGCCCCCCCTTTCCAGGGGTGTTTGGCGCTAAGCGGCGGAAGGAGCTCTTGTCTTCCCTGCCCGCGTCTCCGGATTTGCTCTGGATTAGAGAAGACAGTTAGTCTGGAGGAGGTAGAAGGAGGGTGGAGAGGGAGTGGAGGAAACCTCTGAACTGTCAGCCGCTACAAGGTAGGCTACAGGGGTGATGGGAAGGATGAAGAGAGACCACTGGATAAGCCAAGCATGATGGGGAGGAATCCAGCAGGTGGGAGGGGCGAGGCAAAGCAAGTATGTAAATTGCTGTTGGTGGCTCCTTCTCTGTGGCCATTGTGTGATCCTCTGAACATAAGGTCACAGCAAAGGCTGGAGAATCTAACAAGCTAACAAGGGCTAAGCAGACGGCCCCATCTTTTAGCCTGGGCTATCTCAGGACCAGGTAGGAGAAGACTTTCTAAGGAAGAACAAGCAGCGTCATTGCAGGAATGGCGAGGGCCGCTGAAGCATGCTTCTAAGAAGCCACTTAGCATGCGGTCAGCCTCCACAAATGGGGACTTAGTGGGTGCAGGGGCTCATGTGGCCAGTTACCCCAGTCGCTTCCTCCAGCGTGGTTTCACAGCCTGAATCAGGGGACACGAGCTCTGGGTCTGTGCATCTTTCCTGGTGGTAAGTAGTTGGGGTGCCCTCCCCACAGTGCTGGGTAGCCAGAGGCTTGACAGAAGAACAGGTAACTTTGGGGCTGGCCAAGTCCCCAGGGGGCTGGAGTTGGACAAAGCCCAAGTCTAGGAGATTATCTCGCTGTTCTACCTGTCCTGGGGAAGCTCCCGAAGGCAGCTCATGTGGAAGGGTCCTCATTTCACCCTGACTGGCTCGGCAAGTCTCAGCTCCATGGGTCTCAAATATCCGAATTTTGTTAGCCACTGAGGTCTTGCTAATATCTTCCTGGGAACCCCCTTGGTCCCAGTCCTGGAGTGAAGTCTCCTGCTTTCCTGAAGGGAACATCAATCCCAGGAGTACAGGTTCCTCACTTCCTTCAGGGACAAATCTGGGCTTCTTACTGGCAACTGGAGGTGCTTTGCGGTCACCTTGTGGGTCCTTGGGTACTGGGCTCTCTTCGGGAAGATGGATATATTTGAGAACGACAGGGAACTGGTCTCTAAAGAATTCCCTGGACTCCGAAGGCCCCCTTGACCCAGGAGGGAGTGGGCTTAGAGAGGTGCCCTCCACAGCTGCCAGAACCTCAGTGTGACCAGAGGAGGCTGGCAGGGGGCTGACTGTGTCCCTGTCCTCTGTCTCAGGTTCTACTGCAGGAGGGGAAACTTCCCCCTTCTCTTTGGGCAGGAAGCTGCCTTGGTCTGGCCTGGCTGGCTTCCTGACACAAGGAGGGATGGTCCTCAGAAGGGCACAAGCCTGGGCGTCTAGGTGCACCCCTCCTCCTCTACCCGGGGGGCTCTTCTTCCTTCTTGCTGGGGGACTTTTCTCAGTCTTTCCCATCCAGGCTATACTTGTGGGGACCTCATCTTCAGCTACACTGGCCAGTGGCTGGACCAACTCTCCTTCTAGCCTCTGCTGTGTGTTTTCCCAGACCTCTTCCAAAGTCTGACCGACAGCAGCTCCCTGAGGGTCCTCAGGTCTTCCGTGGTCCCTGGGAGACCAGGCTTCTTCTGCTGAGGGAGCCTTATGGGCTTGGTCTTTATGCTGGCTGGAACCTGGGGCAGAAGCCCTTGGGTCTGAGGACTTCAGCTCCCAGTTCTCTGTGTGCACTCCTGCCAGCTCCAACCAGGCCCCCTCTCCAGGAAGGGCATCCGGGTGCTCTTCTCTGTGCTCTGAGGGTGGGGCGAGAAGCTGGTCTTCAGCGTCTTTCTCTCCATAGTGCAGACAGAAGCTCCTCTCTGCGAAGGAGGTGTCAGTCTCATCGCTCGAGTCAGCTCTGGCTTCGGCTTGGGCTGGATCCAACAGGAATGACTGGAACCCTCCCTTGTCTGCTGCAGGAGAAAGAACCTCTCCCTGCACTGGGCCAACCCCTGCAGCTGTTGGTCTTCCCCAGGTCTGGGGCCTCTCCAGTCCCTTGCTCAATTCTACTTGGCTCTCTAGTTGACCATTTGAGACTCCGTGGTTCCTGAGCTTGAGCCTGGAGCCCTCGGGAATCTTGTCGGTTGATGTGGCCTCTCTGGGACCTCCCCGGTCTTCCTCTCTCACGGTCTCAAAGTCTTCTGGACTTGCAAGCATCTTGCCCTGCTGTTGAGTACTTGTTCTTCTGGTTCTCACTGTTTCTTCCGTGGCCACTTCGACTTTGAACTTGTCCACCAGAATGTCTACCTTGGAGAGTCTGCCGTCGGCAAGGATCCCAGTGAGGCTTGATCCACTTTCTTTCCGTTGTGTGGCGGCCACTGTTAGGAGGCCGAGGTCTTCCGGCCTAGTGTATACTCTTTCTATAAATACCCAATGCTCTGAGCCCTGTGTTTCAATTGGAGCAAGAAGAGTTAACATGAAATTGCAGGCATCTGAAGGGATGGCCTCTCCCCTCTGTAAAAAGGGACCAATCTACCACCAAAGGGTTTGATGCTGTGTCCCCAGCACTGACAGGGACAGAAAGGGGTGACAATGCTCATCATTATTGTCAAAGCTCTTTTTCCCATTAAGTCCCTCTTCAATCACTGATTCCAACCTGATAAAGTGGGATGGGATCTTGTGCCCTCCCTAGAAAAAAAATGGGAAAAGGGAGATCCACACAGGCCAGGCCTCTTCCTCTTGTAACTGAATATTTGCAACTGTCAGAGGGGAAGGCACTTACACCACAAGGAATCTCTGGATACTGAGGTGAAAGAGCTCCAGAGACATCCAGTGTCATCTCCCTCTGGGGGAAAACAGGTCTAGAGAAGGCACCAGTTGGATGACTTAAACAGCTTGAACATTCTGGGGTTCAGCCCAAAAGAAACACTTTTAAGACCAATCCTTGGAGAATCTAACAAAAACCCATGGAAAATAGAAAAGAACTGACCAGATCATACCACAGAGGAAAAGAACCACAGATAGTAATGTCATAGAGCCAAAGGGACAGGGTGTGGCACTGTCAGATTTCACAGAACAGTCTTCTGTCCATTCCCACCAGCTTAGGGGTAATGACAGGTTTGCTTCTCGAATCATTACCAGAGCCTTAAGACCATTGGGATTTTACTATAGGGACCATAGAATACTTTCTCCCCACACAATCTCCTCAGAGGTCCAATAAATGCATAACACAAACAGTAAGCAACCCTGGGGAAGTTGCAGTCCTGCATGGCCCCGAGGCCTGAAGTCACAGCCTTCACTTAAGGCCTTCAAGATGCAGACTTGGAATTCAACTTCCAAATCTAAGTGCAGGGGAGGAAAACAACTCTTGACCAGCTAGTTATGGACCCTGGAATCCAAGAAACGACTGTGAGGTCTCTGAAGTTTAACCTTCCCACCCCGCAAGACTGCCCCCATGATGAGGTGTGCCTGAGACTCCTCCCACACAGGGCTCCTTTTCAGGCTGTGGCTTGGTGATGAGTCAGCCGACAGAGCTGGACGGATCAAGGGAACACTGCAAGACATTTTTCCCAGGTCAGGGGATCTGACTCATTAAAAGAAAGATCATGAGGAAGGGGAGGGCCAGACTCCGTCTGGTACAGCTTTCTGAGATGTTGTTTCAGGTGTCTATACCTGAAGCGTCAGGGGGACCTGTCCTGCCAGCCTGCAGAGGTAAGAACCTGTCTCATCTCCTCGGGAAGCAAGTTCCGTCAGCTGCTTCCATTTCAGCATCTAATATTATCAGCCTAGTGGCGATGGTCAAAGTTGGCCAAAGAGGCCGCTTTTGATACATTCCCACTCCAACTTCAAATAGCGAGTTGGCCAGATGAGCAATGGTGTGCGTGGTGGAAGCTGGCACAGACGGGAAGGATTCTAGAGGCGGAGAAGGAAAACACATGGTAACGTTTAGTTATTAGATGCCAGGCAGTGCCAGCCCTTCATCTACATAATTAAATTTACTCCAATTGACAACCTTGTTGCAGAGGGGGAAACCAAGGCTCCCAATGAAGGCATTTGCAGATCACGCAGTAGTGTTGAGGGAAGAAACAAGGACTCCGATACTAAAAAGGCAACAGTTAAGGATGGATGGGTGTGGAGTGGGGGCGTGATTGACAAAAGGAAAGAAAAGAATGAGTTGGCTGGTCCAAGTCACAAGATGGTGCAACACTAGGGTCTCTGGAGACAGGCCAGCCTCCCAGAGATTCCCTCCTGAGTCCCTGGTTCTCCAATGCCTTGCTAAGAGCACCCCCAACCATCTGACGGAGCTGCCCCTGCTCCAGCCACAGGAGTGGAAGAGGGGGACACGTCTACTTCATGATGGACAAGAAGAAACCCCAAAGGGCAGCTGCTGACTCCTGGCTGTTCGGGCCCTACCTGGAATTCTCTCAATTACAGTTGAGATCTGAGGGGGGTCTAGGAAGGGGACTCTCTAGAACCCGCATCCTAGGTGAAGCTGTTAGAAGAAGTGCAGAGAGACGGTGTTCGGTTTCTCGAAGGACAGCTTCAAGGAGGCTGCAGAGTAGGACCAGGGTCACTAGGTAGCAAGAAGCCCTGGTCAGAAGGACAGACTTCAGGCAGAAGGACAGAAAACTTCATGCTCATCTCAGCACATGGGAGGCCAAAGCAGAAAAGACCATACATTTGAGTCCATCATGGAAGACCTTGCGGAAGGAGAGATAAGAGAGAGGGAGGGGAGGGGAAGGAGATAGGAAGGCAGGGGGGAATGAATGGTCCTGCTGACCGTAGATGAACCAGTAAGGCTGACGTGACAGGTTACGGGAGAAAGGTGTACACTCAGTCCCCACACAGGCACTGTCCTTGTTTCTAAGAGCATCTCCATGTCCCCAACGCTGGTCCGCTGCCCTCAGGAGAGAGCACTGAATGGCTTGTTTTTATTTCTACATGAAGAAGACTGCAAGGAGAGTTGCAGTCTGTATCTTCCCTTGTCTAGAGCTTGCTCATAGTCTTGCAGTAAGCTCACATCAGCTAGAGACGTTTTCTCTGTGGGAGGAGCAGGTCTACATCCTCACAAGCTGCGCTGACAGAGGAGGCACGGAGGCCAGAGAAAGGATGCTTTCCCATCAGCAGCACCCAACTCCTACAGGTTAGGAAACCTCAGCAGACGGGGGGAAGTGGAGATCCACACAGGGCCATGGGAAACCTCAGGAACCCTTGACCGAATGCTCGTCTGGGCCCAGAAACAATGCTCTTCTCACCTAGAAGGCTTGCCTCTCTACAAACCCAAGGATGCTTTTGGAAGGAAGCGTTTTTTGCCTTTCTGGAGATTCAGACCAATGTCTGCTGAGTTTCAATGGCTGGAAGCGGGGGAAGAAAGGAAGACCACGCCCCAAACCGCAGATTATAGTCAGGCTTCTAAAGACAGACAAGATCTCAGGACAGGACACGCTTGAGAGTCAAGACACCTAATCCCAAGCTTAATGTCATAGCCTGCCACCAGAGAGGATCATGTCTATGTCCCTTTGGAGCTAGAGGTAACCAGTTTTTCTGTCTTCTGGGCATAGCTGCAATCCTGTCCTTATTGGTGAATAACAGATGAGGGAGGGGCCGGCCCTTCGTGGATCCCTGGGATGGGGACACTTGCCATTTATAGCACCGGGACAACATGGGCCACCTCTGCTATCCTCTTCCTGGCAGAGTCTGGCCTATTCCCCTCACCCTGGGGAAAGGGCTTTCTTAAGATCCGGGATGGTAGGCAGGGATGGGCTGGAGGCCCAGGGGAAAGGGGTGTGGAATGTGGAGACAGTAACCTCAGGAGATGCTGCGAGGCTTTTCTGAGTGAACATCTCCAAGCCTGTTGCTGTCCCAGGTACCAAGTCCTGCCGAGAAGTGTCCTGGATCCTCTGGGCCTGCAGGGGAGGCCCAGACCAGAGGAAAAGGAGAGAGGGGGAAAAGGGGAAAGGGAGAGGGAGAGAGAGAGAGCAGGAGAGACACACACAGTCTGTAAACAGTCCAGCTTTGTACACCTCGTATTATGTTAGTTCACAGCGTCAGTTGGGAAGGAGCCTTTTCTGAGGGGGGAGACAGAGAACAACAGCTGTGGTGAGCTCCAGGCAATCCCACGGCTTCTGGCCAGCCCCCCATTCTCACTAACACTCTGAGGGAGTTTAGAATACCACATTTAGACTCCGACTTCAAGCTTGCCGGAGATGCCATGGGCTTAAACTATGGTTCCAACTTGTAGGTGGAGTCACAGTCCTATCTTTTAAAAATTGTCCTTGAGAGGCTGAGGAGATGTCATAATTAGTATGATTCTTGCACAGACATGAAGATTTGGGTTCAAATCCCCAGCACCTATGAAAAAATGCCAGGTGTGTTCCCAGCTCTGCCAGGTGAAGCCAGGCAGATCCCCAGGGCTCACTGGCCAGGCAGACTAGTTGAACCAGTGAGCTCCGGGTTCAGTGAGAGGCTTATCTCAAAAAACAGAGTAGAGGGGCTGGTGAAAGGGCTTAGGGGTGACAGCACCTGTTGCCAAGCCTGAAAACCGAAGTTCAATTCCCAGGGCCCACATGGGTGAAGGAGAGACTCTGTAAAGTTGTCCTCTGACCTTCATGCCTACAACACACAGACACATGCACTGCACACACACACACACACACACACACACACACACACACACACACACACACACACACAGGGTAATGCACATATGCACACACCCACACCACTAACCCCACACACAGCTAACTGGCTTTCAAACTACCTGGGTTTGCCAATGGGAATGGTTCAAGTTCCTTGGCTTGGGCGGGACCCAACAAGCTTAGAGACTCTCTGGGAGTTCTGGGTGGTATGCCCTTGCAGGGTCCTCCATAGAGCCAGATCAGGCCAGGGATTCCAGTCACCTTCAGCAGTGTCCCTGTAACTATCAACACTTCTTAGGGGACACTGAGTTTCCACCTCCATTGTTTTAGTTAGCCTTGCCAATGACCTCCCAATGGAATGACATTCTGGTCCCCTTTAAGATGACCTATGCAACGAGGCTCACAGAGGTAACATCATCTACCTGAGGACAGAGTCAAGCTCTTGCCTATGACTACCCATTTTTCAAAATCTCAAGAACCCATAAATGCCAAGGGACCTAAAAGTTTACTCTCCAGGTGTGATGACTGCAATTTTCAGGAGTGGAACAACCTCCATCTTTAATAAGGTCCTTCTGCCAGCAGTTCCAGTAGTCACCAGCAGGTGGGGCACAATCCTCAACTCAAGTCCTAGCTCACCAACATTCATCATCTACCCATTCTTTCTCTGCGGCCATCTCACCCTTTGGGTAGCTTCTCCATCACACTTCAATTGCACCCAGGCCAAGACCTGGTTCATCTCAGGACTGTTAGAGTCACTCTGACCAAGTCTTTTCCGAGGGAATGAGCAGTCAGGAGAAGGAGAGAGCTGTGTAGCAGCTCACTATACCAAACCCACAGTCCAGTCTAAATCTTGGTTGTGCTGGGACCTCAGAGGCTCTCAGAAGAGGGGCTTGCCCAATCTACAGCCTGAGGACCATGTGCATCCTGGGAAACTACAAAGGTCAGTCAAGACATGCACAGGTGACAACGTCATGTCATAATGTGTAAGTTTGTCGCCTCTGCTAGTAGGTGCAGAAACTTGTCTCCTTTCTAGAGTACCAGGCTTCAAGGTCCCAAAAACAATCCTGATTGTGTAATGTTGGCAGCCATGGAATCCCAGCTGTGTTAGTTTTATGCCTCACAAGACAAGTCCTCTGTTATCTGGTGAGCTCAGACCACGGCAAGTACCAGTTCAATCAAACACTCTTATGAATTAAATCATGGCTGCATCACCAATTTTCAAAGCACCGGAGAGAAAGCTCACACAGCTGGCTCTTTGCCTGCTCTGCACACGATCTGGTCTCGCCTCAAGTCAGCTGTGAACTAAAGACACGCACAATGACTCGTGGAACACGAGAAATGCAGCTGCCATGCCGAGTCGGTCTTTGTCTTTGGGTCTCAGTAAAAGGCAGCCTTTGAACAGAGAGGGTTCCCAGGGCCCTTCCAGCTTGGATTTGGAGTTCTGCAAGGCACAGTCCTGGGACTCCATAAGGAACACCCAGTATTTCATATCAGACAGCATGGTGGCCATGTGGTCCCTCCCCCGGCATTTCATCTGACCTTTATAAACATCCTTACACACCTAACAGTACCTCGGAGAGATTTAGTAACAAGCTCAGAGTCCTCAAGCTGACAGGTAATGGAACCAGGAGCCTAAGACTAGACCACGATCAATCTGGTGATCAGTGAATGGTAGCTTGAGAAGAAGATGCCTACATCGAAGCTGGGGTAAATCCTGCCAAGATTCAGCAAGTGCTAATAACTTGGGGTGTAGATATGGGACTTCCCCAAATCCTATCTTCATCTTTCTCAACTAAGAAAACAGCCCCATGCTTTCCACCCGGGAGGGGAGGACACATGGGGTCCTTCTGGAAAAGTCTCAGGAACAGTCAGGCTTGTAGAGTGGACTTACCACTTTGGTGAACTTTGAGAATCCTTCCAAGAGGGACCATGCTCTCCCTGTACTTTGACATAAGTCCCAAAGGGGCTGGCTCCTGGGTAGGGTTTCTATGGTTTTTAAAGTTGAATATGCAAAGAGACTTGGTGGGGCACTTGTTTAAAAGGCTGCTTTCCTGGAACTCCCCTGGAAAACATCTGATTCAGTGGGTCCCAGAACAAACACCAGTTCCCCCATTTTCTTTGCTTGACTGAAGGGGAATGCCAACAAGCTAACGTGAGTTTTTGATGTTTTAAGATGGTCTCTAGGACCCAGTGGTGAGTGGGTTTGACTTGCCTCCCCATCCACCAGTCTGGAAGCAACAAGGGGACACATATTTGTGTGGAAGATAAAGGTAAACATATGTTAGCCCCCCACCCCACCCTGTGTCTCTTCACTCAAGGTCCCTGTCAAGGGCCACAGCATGATACCTACCTCACTGGCTTTCTCAGGGGTGCCCTTGGGAGAGGGGGAGGCGGGTGATGAGGGCAGCCTGCGCTCCCGCTCCCAGTCTCGATCCCGGTGGATCAGTTTGCTATTGGGCTCCTTCAGGGTCCTCTTGAGTTCATTGATGCTGGCCTGGTGCTTCAACAAGACGTCCTCTGGCTTGTCCAGGAACTAGGCAGGAGAGGAGACGGCAGAGGTGCAAGATGATAAACCATGAGAAGACGACACAGGAAGAACGCCATCCATCACCACCCTCCACTACCCACCCCTACATTGTCCTCGAAACAGTCCAAGGTGTCAAGGAAGCAAAGACAATGAACTCCAAGGGGTGTTCTGACCAGGGGCATGGAGAGCCTGGATGATGTCATGCTCTTTCTTCCCCCGCCCCCCTTATCCAAGAACATTCAACTCCACGGAACCCTCAGGTCTGGGTCAGCTCCCACTGTCCTCTGAGCACAGACAGAGTCAGGCATGGGCTCTCTTGCTTATGGTCCAGGCACAGTAGGCAGCATGTACCAAGGCGAGACATCCCTGGTCTGCACTGAGCTGCACTGGTTCACTGGCTTCCAGAACCCTCTTGAATGGTGGCTCCTACCTCCGGTCAAGACTCAGACCACTGTACTTAAGAGTATGGTCAGTCCGGGCTCCTCTGAGGCCCCATCCAACTGCTTAGGCCTGATGAAGGCCTGGGATAACAATGTGCCTAGGCTGGACCATTTAGAAAAATGGGCCCTCTTCCCTTACTCGGGACCAGAGGGAGATTGTACGGCATTCTCTGCCATGAGCTACTGCCTTCTCCATCACCTAGAACCTTCTGAGTACTGACTCTCTCAGAGTAGAAAGAGTCAGGTACGTCAGGGAGACCAGGATGCTAAGGTGGGAGTGAAGTTTGTGTTGGGGCAAGAAATCTGAGACTAGGAAGAGGAGAGAGGAGCTTCAAGGCTTAGCACAGGAATAAGGCAGGTAGAGCTGGAGTCCAGTGTGCCCCTAATTAATCTCTGATGTGTGAGTCCATGCCAGTGTTCAGATGGAGGATTGTGCTCGGGCCCAGTGAGGAGGAGCCACCGGGAGCTGCCAATGCTGGTCACCTGCTTGCTTCTGGGTCAGAGAGAAGTGGGTGGGCAGCCCAAAGGCTACAAGGCTATTTGAGGGGACCACCTGGAAGACGATCTTACCCTTGGGCAAGGCTAGAATCTTCCCCTGGACTCATCTCTGGGCATCTAAGAATCACTCAGTTGCTCTCAAACCTTCCCAGGAAGAAATCCAATCCAACTGAGGCTTCTGCCTTCTCCTGCTTGGACCTCAGGCCTCTCTCCCAGGCTAGGCTGGCCACAGACAGTGTCTATCCGAGAGGTCAAACTCAGCCCGGGGCTTGAGAACAGGCCTCAACGGTGAGTGGGTCTTAACAGGAGGTGATCCCAAATGGGCCTGCTGGCCTTGGGAGTGAGTTGTGCTCCCCAAAAGGCAACTGTTGGGTCCTGGGATTCCTAGAGCTTAAAGGCTTTGAAGATACCAAGGGGTGAGTATCAAGGCCTGGTACAAAATTAAGGCAGGGATAACTGGAGTCACAGGTAATGTGCCTGCCCTATGGTGGAGCTGGAGATCAGAGCCCACGAAGTCTTTCTAAGACTCAAAGTCGGTAGAGGAGCTGGGCTGAAGCCCGGATCACAGGATACCATGACAGGCTCTGACTCTGGCCTGCTCTCCACAAGAATAAACTGCCTCTCTTGTACTGACCGGTCCAGAGAGATCTGGGTGCTATGAAAGGGAACAAGAGGTGGGGGTGGAAGGCAGAAGTCGATGGAAGCGGAGAACAGGAAGAGAGAAGGAGAGGAGGTTTCCAGGGAGGCACCGCAGCTCACTCCAGAGGGTGGTGGGACTCGGGTCTGACTGAGCAGATGCTCCTCCTTCCCCACCCAGGCCCCACCCTCACATCTGGTTGTCAAGAGGTACAAAGCACACAGAGAAGGTGGGGGTATGGGGGGTGATGCTAAGGAAGGGAGGGTGGGAGTCGAGGGAGGAGCTAAATGGATGAACAGAGTTGGTGGGTGCAAGTCGGGTGGGGGCAAGCGTAGATTACCAGGCCCAGTGACGGGGACACTGGGTGGTGGGTTCCGCACGTGGATGGGACTAGAATCTGACCTGGGAGTTGAAGACATGAACTTAATGAGGAGGGTGGTGACCAGAAAGGAAGGTAACAGAAGAGGATGTGGAAGGAGGACAAACACGAAGCTGAAGGGGAGCCAGGGATGGGATGGATGGGGACAAATGAACTGAGACTCCGATGGCTGGGGGTGGGGGCGGTGGGGGGGGACACGGGTCCATGCAGTACCTCCTGCTTGTGTCTTGGCGTGGTTTCCTGCTCCGGCTGGTGGGATAGCGGGAGGGAAAGGAACCAGCAGGGTCAGTAGGACAAACAGATAAGAGACACCGCTCCAGCCTGATCCAGCAGAGTAGCCCTGTGCACTCACACCCAGCCCCATCATTCAGTACAGGCTAGGGAAACTCCGAGGCTGCCCATAGGTGGACCGTGGAACATAAGGGGCAGGAAGCAGGTAGCTATCCCAGGAAGGCAAAGGAGGGGCCGGGGGACTAGAGGCCTCGTGGGTGGAGGGACGCTCAGGGGTAGAAATGTGTCTGGGGTTTCCCCGCTGCTTCCAGCCCTGAGGGCGTGTTTAGGGGACCTGTATTCACATGACAACTACATGACAGAAAAGGGCTGTTCAGCAATGCCAAGGATGCCACACCTAGCTTGCGTGTGGTCAAGCCTGTGCGTGTGAACGCGCTATCATCATGCCTGTGCCTGAGTCTATCTCTGGGGGACTCTGGGGAAACATGTACATATATATGCTGGGGTGTGGGTGTCCACAGCGAGGGTGGGGCTGCAGGAAAGGACACATTAATACTCCACACTGAGGGTTTGGGTGACCTGGTCATGCTCAGGGGAGGAGAGGAGACACAGAGCCAGACAACAGTTAAAGGCAAGACAAGGAGTTAAGGAAGAGGGTGTCTGAGCCTCCTAGGAGGTCAGCACCCTCAACCCAGGGAAGCTGGGCAAAAAGGGGGCAGCACACCCATCTCCACCCCTAACCCCACTCTGCGTGTCTGGGGGTACAGTCCAAGGTCCTGTCCGAGGTGACCCACACCAAGGGTGCCTGAATACAATTAGGACCTGCGAAGGCCCAGGCTACATCTGTACCTCAGGTCACCCCCCCCGGTCCCCTGGGGCAACAGAGAACATGGCACCCCAGTAGGCGCCTACCTTCAGCTCCTTGATCTTTGTGGGCGTCCTGACCTCTCCTTCTTCGGCCTCTGATCGACGTCCCCCTGACTCGGCATCATCTTCCCGCTTGTCGCCGTCAGGCCCTGCATCGTGATTCTCACTGACTGAGGCAGGGCGGGAGAACTCAGCTAAAGTGGGCAGAGGTGGCAGAGTGACTGTGTGAGGCAGCTCCCCGTACACAGTCAGAAAGCCAGTCCCGCCACCGCCTGGCCACGTCAGCCACAGAGACAACTCCTCCCCACGGCAACCCACTGCACACCCCGGACCACGGCAGGAAGTCACAAAGCTACTCCCCAGCCTTGGGTTCCTTCCTAATCTCTACCACAGCAGAGTCTGGCTTTGCATCTCAAATCCAATCCTTCCTGGCTGTGTGACAGTGGGTAAGTTACACAACCCCTCTGGGCCGCAGTTTCCTTATTAGTAAGTAAGTAGTATCTGTGCCGGAAAGATGAGCTGAGGACCAAATAAACTAACAACCTAAGTAGGAGAGTGTCTGGCCCAGAGCGAGCCTTCCACCCGTGCTGGTCAAGCAAGCATTACCGTTTGGGTTGCGGTCCCTGAGCAAGTCTCACGTGTCATATCTAGCAATAGCAAGGCATTAGCTTTTACCCAGCAGCAGAAGGTTACAAATGGTTTACCTTCTGAATAAATCAACAGGAATCCAAAGGGAGTCCTTAATGTCCATCTCTCCCGCTACAACCCTAAAATCCTTTTCTGAATACAAGGAGAACGGGCTTAAAGCCTGCACCGAGCACTGAGTACAGCCAAAGTGTTGCAGACTGAGTCTTAGTAGAAAAAAGGCTGAAAAAAAAACCTTCATGAAAACAACTAGAACCTGGGGGTTGGCCTCTATTAGAAAGAGATGCCAATCTCTTTGCCATGATGACATTTCAGAGCTATTTCCCTCTACCTAGCTTGATTTGCATTGTTCTGTGTTGGGGATTAGCCTTGGAATCACCACCTCCACTTGCTAAGTTGAGGCTTCAAGAGGGGAAGGTTCTGTAGGTGCCCCTTACCTCCAGGACTATAGTCCAGGCTTCTGTTCCCCCGACACGCTCCCCCAGCTCTGGGCTAACCTCTGTCGCTACCTTCCCTTCAATCTAGGTCCCATTTTTCCCTGTCTCAGGAGTGGGGCCTGTAGGAAAGGCCAGGCCCAGGTCAGGTGCTCTTGCCTTCATGCAAACCATGTGATGTCACTCTCCTGGTCCAATCCAACCTGTGTGCTGCAGAGCTTCCTGGTTAGAGGCCCAGAACATCAGATGGCCCGGAACTCTATTAAGTCATAGCCCAGAGAAGTCCTGAAAGTGTGTGTCGCATCCCCATGGGACAAACCTGACCCAGCACTGCCCAGGAGCAATGGTGCTTGTGGATCACCATGTCTGGTGTGGGAGTGTCCACCACAACTCCAGCTGTCTGTCTCCTCTGGAGAACCCACCGTGTCCACGCCCCTTGCCTCCCCTGAGGACTGCTCTTACTCCAGCTCCAGCCTGAGCCATACCTCCATCAAGGCTGCGGGACATGGTGTATCGTTTGCTGGAAGAACGCTCAAAGAAGGGTGCGGGCCTGTCGATAAGGGCACTGGCTTGGCGAGTCTGTGCCTGGGTCCTCCCACTGTACCGGAACTTGGAACCCATCACCAGAAAGCCCTTGGGTGGGGGCTCTGGAGACACCAGCCTACAAGAGAGTAATGCAGATGAGGAGTAGGAACCAAACTTTCATCGCCAGGCCCAGGGTCGGACAACAGCAGGCTTTTATCCAGTGTCCCACCAACTACGATACTTCATGGTCCCAAAAGGGGAGACTTAGGGAAAGGTGGGGCTGGCCTCTGTGCTAACCCACTTCTGGCTCCCCTGACCCTTCATGGCCTCTCTTATCCTACCCCCTCATTCCACTCACCGGAAGAACGTATGGTGCTCAATGCAGACCTTCCACAGCCGCTTGGCTGAGCGGTGGTTAGGGAGCTTGAAGCCGATGGTGCTCTCGAACTGCTCATACTGAGAAGCCAGGAAGGGAGGGTTAGAGGAGGGGCCTGGGCCACACACCAGCCCACCTGCTCACCCCTCCTCAGCCAGGGGTGACTTCTGCCTGTTCATGCATGTAAACGGGGTGGACCGAGCCCTTTTCTACGACAGGCCCTGTGCTGGACACGGGAGGGATCAACACAGAAGATCCTAGGAAGTCTCAAAATAACTAAACAGGGCTAGGGAGAAGGCTCCAGGGTAAAGTGCTTGCCTTACGACCTTGAGGATCTGAGTTCAATTCCTCAGAACTTAGATAAAAGGCAGGAGGGCGTGGCAGGCCACCGGCAACTGCAGCCCCAGAAGAGGAAGAAGGAGGCTCCCAGAGCAATCTGCCCAGCCAGACCAGACACACTGGTGAGTGCTGGCTTTGGCAGAGAGACCCACTCACTGAACAGAGTGGAAGAATGACTGAGTCATCCTCAATCAGCCTTGAACCTCCATCTGCATACACACACACACACACACACACACACACACACACACACACGCATACAATCACACACTCATATACAATTACACAAACACTCATGTACACACCACACAATAAACACACTCATATAATACTACACACAACACACATACTCATGTACAATCACACACATGTACAACCACATACTCATGTACATCATGTGCACACACCCACACTCATGTACACACATCACCCACACACATGTATAACCACATACACACTCATGTACACACCACACAATAAGCACACTCATGCACATACTACACACAACACACATACTCATGTACAATCACACACACATACCTGTACAACCACACACTTATGTACATACCACACATTCGTTACAACCACACACATACACACTCATGTACACACCACCCACGCACATGTATAACCACATACACATTCATGAATATACCACACACACTTGTGTACAATAACACATACACTCATGTACATCCACACACATATACACAGTCACATACAACCACACACCATACACACACTCACATACACATCACTCACACTCATGTATATGCCACACTCCTTACACACTCATGTTCACACCATATACACCACACAGATGCACACACCTATATACACACTCATGTATACAGCACACACATACATACAAATACTCATGTACAACCACACACATATACTTATGTACAACCACACATATATACTCATATACACACCGCACACACACTCATATACAATCATACACACCACATACACATACCACATAACCACAAATAACACATCCATATACCATATACACTCATGTACACCACACACATGCACTCATGCGCGCGCGTGCGCACACACACACATACACACACACAGAGGACAAAAATCAATGAGATCACTGCAGATATGGGTAAGGACTGAGAGGAATGAAGGATTTGCTGGGCAGGCTTGGGGTGAACGTTCAGAGAAAGGACTGCTCTCCAGTCACATGAGCTTTGTGCTGAGACCAGAAGGCCAGGGCTACGCTGTAGCTGGGATCTTCAGTGTCAACAAAGGTGAAGGTGTTAAACACTTAGCCCAGTGTGGTGCATTTGGAAGGTGTAGGAAGTCTTTAAGAAGTGGGGCGTACTGGAGTTTTTAGGACACTGGGGTATGCCCTCACAACCGTGGCATGGCCACATATGCCCTCCTGCCACAGTGTGCTGCTTCTCCATGAGCCCAGACCCATGGGCTAATCAGACACGGACTAAACCTCCCCAACTGTGAATCCAAGCAAACCTTTCCTCTCGATAGTCAGATTACATCAGGTATTTTGTTACAGTGACAGCAGGTTGGCGTGTGTTGGAGGTGAGATGGCAGTGGTTGGCACGACCTGATTTACAGGTGACAGTGGCTGCTGTGGCTGGTGCAGTGGTGAGAGGTGCCAGGTGGGTCACGGTTAGTCCAGCAGTAGAATCAGAAGGGCATGTGAGGGGACTGTGCGATTAAAGGGAAGAGGCGTAGATTCATGTCTCTGTGTCCATACTGTGTGCCATCATCACACGCCTGTGTGTGTCTTGGTGTGCAGACACACCGAACTACCGCGTGCAGGCAAATCTGTGCATGCACACAGACATGTACTGACTTTTCCGTGTAGCCTGAATTCATGTGGTTGTCATTTTATTTTTCCTCATAAAGCATATGTGTGAGAAAACATGCTCACATGCACACACGTTGCTGAAAAGCATATGTCCAGGGCTGGCGAGATGGCTCAGAAGAAAAGGCACTTGTCACTCAGCCTGATAATTCCAGTCCTATCCCCAGGACCAATAATGGTGTAATGAAAAAACTGACTACAGGGGTTGGGGATTTAGCTCAGTGGTAGAGCGCTTGCCTAGCAAGCACAAGGCTCTGGGTTCGGTCCCCAGCTCCGAAAAAAAGAAAAAAAAAAAAAAAAGAAAAAACTGACTACAGCAAAATGTCTACATGACCTGACCTCTGACCTCTGTGAACCATAGTACATGTGCATGTGCGTGTGCATGTGCGTGTGTGTGTGTGTACATGCATGAACATGTAAACGAGTGCACACACACACACACAAATAAGCAAAATATGAAGTCACATGTCCAGAGTCTGAAGTCTACACAAAGAGATGCAGGGGGAAGGAGATCCATCTTCCATGAGCCCCAGAATTTCGTTCTTGTTCCTGGGTAGGAAAAACCCAGGCCAGCTGCTGGGGTCCACTCTATTAGGTTCGGCCACCCCTGGAGTGTGGGGGGTGAGTGAGGAGAGAGAGGTTTGGGTCTGGCTCACCTCCCCAGGACGGATCTTGATGTAGAAGTTACTCCTCTTGTAGGAGATCTTGAGAATCTTGGGCCAGGCAAAACGGTTGATTCTCAGGCGGTCCCGGTAGATGAGCAGGCCATTGGCACAGACACCTAGCATGATATCGATGCCCTCAGAGTCCTGCACAAGAAAGAGCACAGAATGGGAGTTCTGGAGCCAGGCAGGGGCAGCCTGCCACCACCCTGAGCTCTCGGGGTAGACGGAGTCCCTTGACTAATCCCCATGGTCATCTAGTTGTTCCCGCCCTCACCTCACCGATTGACCACCCATTCTTCATGCATCCACTCAACACACATTTAGGAACATACTCGAGTCAGGCCATGGGCCCCACACCAACGTGACAAAACTAAGCTAAGGCCTCAGACTGTCTCTCATGTGCACCCAATCTAGTGGTGGCACAAACAGGTTTGTGAGGGAATTGAATCCAAGGGGGAGATGACAAAGGTCTGAGAGGATAAAAGGCTATGAACTCTGAGAAATGAGAACCCCAAAAGGTTGCAAGTTGGAGACGAAACGGTCCAAACACCAGCTTTGAGGGCTATAGTTTCCCGGGAACCACCTCAGGCCAGGGCTTGCTGGAGCTCGGCAGTACCTTAGCATGGTGCAGATCAACTCCATACATGGAGAGCTTCTTGGCATTCTCCAGGAAGTGGATCTCTGCCTCGCCCGGGGTCATGCCCCTGAGGAAAGAAAGATGGTTGTGGGCCATGGCAAAGGCCCAGGCTGCAGCCGACCAGCTGTAGGTGTCACCGTCAGTAACGGCCATTCCAGAAAGATAGTGGCTGAGCTTTGCCCGAGACCCTCCCCTCTGCTCTCAGGACAGGACTGAGCTCCTCCATTTCAGTCCATCAACCCGGCAACACTCAGATCCAGTCTGTTTTGTTCAGGAAGCAGACAAGGGTTGATTAACCCTTGATTAAGGGTTGATTAAACTGGGAGTCAGGATTTTTGTCCCGGTTTCTACCAAAGTAAATATAAAGTTTCTAGAACTTGCTTCTCGTGACTGGAAGCCCACTTATGAAGAGAGTATTCCTGAGAATCACCCAAAGGCTCCGATTCACCTCCCTCAGAGGACAGTTTAGAGTCAGATGCTGATTAATCTCCCTTAAGACACAGGTCCTCAGATTCCTTTCGTAAGAGTTGTATCAGGGATGGAGTTTCCGTCTTTGCTCTGGCTGCCGGGGAGCTCAGACCGCAGGTTACACTCACGGCACACATCACAGTGCTGTTAACTGTTCCATACACTTGGCCTATCTGCGGCCACTCAGCCTACACACTCTGGGGTACCACTCTCAGATGAGGCAGCCATTGCTGGGGCAGGATTCATTAACTTGCCGAAGAGCACACCACAGTAAGTAACAGCGGTGTCTGAATTTAACGCTAGGCAATGTGGCTCCGGAGCTGTGTTTCAAAGGCAAATCTGTCTCTCTCGCCTTCTCTGGTTGCCGTTTCCCCTGCCCTGTCCACCTTGGAGCTTCTGTGTGGGATTCAGATGCCAGATGTCGATGTGCTTTAAGTTCAAAGATTTATTGCTGCTGGCCCTGACCAAGCTCATATTGATCTGTCTGTCTATGAATTATGGATCTTACAAATCCCCTGGGCACCTTGCTATCTAGAACAGGCATGAGCAGCGGATGCCAGGCAGGGCACCCTCATCCAATGTCCAAGTGGCCTTGATTATTTGTGTCCTGATCCACACGATTCCATGTAGCCAGTAAGAACCCAGCCACGGGCTGGAGAGATGGCTCAGTGGTTAAGAGCACCCGACTACTCTTCCAGAGGTCATGAGTTCAATTCCCAGCAACCACATGGTGGCTCACAACCATCTGTAAAGAGATCCGATGCCCTCTTCTGGTGTATCTGAAGACAGCTACAGCATACTCACATACATAGAATAAATACATAAATAAATACATAAATAAATACATAAATAAATAAATAAATAAATAAATAAATAAATAAATCTTTAAAAAAAAAAAAAAAAAAAAGAACCCAGCCACGATGGTGTGCAAATTTCCGGTAGCATGTATTGCCCATCTTTGACGCAGCACCCATCACACCTAGCTATGATCTTCCTCTCCAGATGCAGCTCACAGCACAACCCTCCCCACTCCCCCTAAGCACAGGGATGAGATAATATCACCAGAGTCTTTCCTGGATGTGTGGCACCGTACCCCTTAGAATGTGCCCACAGCAACCTTGAGCTTAGAGCCCAAAGCACTTCCAGCTTAAAAGGACCCTGCAGATCAGTCTGGTCCCGGGTGGGCAGCCTTCTCTGCAGAGCAGGCACTGACAAGCGGCAGTGGAGTGCACTCCCACTGCTGCAGTGCTCAGGAGTGTTATGGGCTCTCAATGCTGCCCTGCAGCCCAAGGAGGCTTGCGATCCTGCATGGGGGCTTCTGCTATTCCAGATAGCAACGGCTGAGCCATACGCAGCATCCCCATCTGTGTATTTATAGGTGAGAACGGAGCTCAGAGGTTCAGGCACGAGCCGACAATCGCACATCTGGCCAATTATCTTCTAACTGCAGAACAAACGCGCAATCAACAACTCAACGAAGTGCATGATCGACAGAACAAACGCCCCAATCGGCGGAGAGCAACCCTCGGCCCACATGTGGCAATGTCTTTAATGTCAGCTGTGGAGCCTCCCTCACAGCTCCATGGGGCGTGCTGACCAGCACCAAGATGAACGGATGAACACACCGAAGCACGGGGACGTGAAATGCCCTGTCAACATCCCCTGGTTATGAAGTGGCACAGTCAGGCTGGCATCTGCATCAGGGCCCCTTACCCAGAGATATGCCGCCATTGTTATATCTCTGAGTCACAGAAGAACTGATCCCCAGAGGCTCAGGACAGGGAGATTGACCCACACAGCAACTCAAGAAGAGGAGATCCAAGTGGTTACTTAGCATCACACAGATGGTCCCAGTTATTCCCACCCATGGGCGTGACCTGTTCCCGGGCACCTCGGGTTAGGAGCAGTGCCAGGTGGCATATGTCGGCCAGCCGGGCCAGGCTTGCTCACCTGTATGTCTTGTGCAGCTCCATGATCCTCTCCTCCAGCTCCCGGGTCTGGTTTGGGGCGAAGCGGAGCTCGCTGACATAGTTGCCCACGTGCTCCTCGGTATCATGGTCACCCAGTTCAGCCTGCACGGCGTAGGAGCCCAGCAGGGCATGCGTGACGAAGGAGCAAGGCAGGCGGCCCGTGATGATGTCTGCCCTCAGCTGCAGGCACAGGTAGTACCTGGAGACAGGGAACGAGGTGGGCATGGATCTACCCCTCCAGGCAGCCCAGACCTGGGCTACTGGAACCAAGTAAAATCAGCTCATTGGAAAATGGCACCCACAGACACTTATAGTTCATGGCTGATGAGTGGCTGTGTCTTAGGAACAGGTTTTGAGACATGCCATTTGTGTTCATTTCTGAATTTTGAGGAATATTTTTTTCTATTTGAAGAGAATTTATGAGATTTATAATCCAGTTTCAAGCTCAATGGGACTTACTACTAGTTTGTCCCTCAGGGGGAAAATGACTTGTAGTTTGCTTTGTTGACTGGTTTGTTTGGCAAGGGCACCCATGCCACCATGTGCACGTGGAAGCCAGAGAACAATTTTTTTTTTCAGAGCTGAGGACCGAACCCAGGGCCTTGCGCTTGCTAGGCAAGCGCTCTACCACTGAGCTAAATCCTCAACCCCCAGAGAACAATTTTTAAGAGTTATTTATTTTACTGTATGTGAATGAGTGTTTTGCCCGTGTGTATGTATGTGTACAAGGTGCAGGCTTGGTGTCTGTGGAGGTCTGAGGAGGATGTCAGATACCTCATTACTAAAGTTATGAATGGTTCCCATGCGGGCTCTGGGAATTGAACCTAGGTTCTCTGTAAGAGCAACAAGTGTTCTTAACCACTGAGCCATCTCTCCAGTCCAGGGAGTAATCTTGACTGTGGATCTTGCCTACTGTCTTGTGTGAAGCAGGCTCTTCTTGTTCACTCTTGTGTACAGCAAGAGAGCTGTCTGTGGGACGTGTGAGGATTCTGTTGTCTCTACCTCCCATCGTACCGCAGGGGTACGGGGGTTACAGACACACATTACCACAGCTGTCCTTACACATCAGTTCTGGGGACACACTTGTGTGCAAGAACTTTACCCACTGAGCCATCTCTGTACCCCAGTTAGTTGGTTTCAAGAGTCTCAGGTTGTCCTGGAACTCATTATATAGCCCAGGCTGTTCTTGAAATAAATCCTCCTACCTCCACCTTATAAGTGCTGGGATTATAGGTGTGCACCACTATGCCAGGCTGTCATAGTTTTTTTGTTTTTTGTTTTTTTTCCCCCAAAGTTGAGGACTGAACCCAGGGCCTTGTGGTTTGCTAGGCAAGTGCAAACCACTGGCTAAGTCCCCAACCCCTGTCATGTAGTTTTAATTATGAAATCTAATATGCTCTGTGCTTTCCCTTTTAAAAGGTATCACTGCATAACTCACCTGGCCTCAGACTCAGACTCCGCCTCCGGAGTGATGGAATAATGGCATGGACCATCACGCCTGACTGACGTATGCTATGCTGGGGACGGAACCCAGGGCTCCCTGCATACTAGGCAAGCACCCTACCAACTGAGCTGCATCCCCTGAATGTGCAAGTTAATGTTTTCTCAGATGGGGGGAGGGGAGGAAACTTCAGCAGTCTCTCTGAGTTTCCTCCTGGGGGTCATTCACTCTCCAAGGCCACCAGTGTTCTAGACACTTCTGCTCCCTAAACACAGAAATGCAAATAGCTTTAACTGATGGCTTCTTTAATATACAAATAGGACCAAATGCTATGCGGTTTCCAGAGCTCCTAGTCATACCCAGTGATGTAACTTAGGAGAGGTCTCCATGTTAGCACTCAACTCTCCACGTGTACCTTACCCTCTGTACTACATCCCACAGCCCTGGTGGACCTGTTTATCAACGGTTTTTCTACATTGATTCCATGAGACGTGCACAGGGGTGGGAGTGAGGGAGAGGGAGAGGGAGAGGGAATGAGAGACTATGAAGGGAAGAAGTCATGTGCCTGTCTCGAAGTGTGCAGAGAAGGTTCTCTCCCTCTAACACTTGGATGCTGGGGATCGAGCTCAGGTAATCAGGCTTGGTGGCAAGCACTTTTGCCACCGAACCACCTTGCTGGCCCTTTCCTCAAACTTTCTTCTGCCTCCAGCCCTAAGGGAATTATTTACTAACCGAACAGGTCTAAGGAAACACTTCCAGCCGCCAGGCTGAGACCTTCTGCAGCCTACATTCACAGTTGGATGGTTTTACTGTCTAAGCCGTTTTGCAGCCACTCCTGCAGTTCTGTTCACTGAGGTAAGACTTGGGCCGCTTCTTCAGCCAGCGGTGTCTCCTCGCCCTTTTCTGCTGGGTTTTGTCAATTCTTCACTAACTGTCTCTTCCTTCAAAGTCACTTTGACTTGGTAGAATGCTTAGGGCTCTGTGACATTGTTTCAAAGTCAGAACGAAAGCCAGTAACGGTCACATGCAGCGTCAGTGTGTGCGCAGGCTCGGGATCTGCAGCCGCTCACACGTCACGGGAGTCCAGCATGGGCCTGTGACATTTGTTCAAGAGTCTAAAAATTCAAAGATCATTGCCAACGCTCTGGCCAATCCTTCATTTCAATCAATTTGTCATTTTGACCAGTTTATTTGGGGCCTCACTATTTTTGACTTAAATCAGCTGCTCTTACACACCTACCTTCTGGAGCCATCTGTGCTGGACAGGGCCAGCCTCCCTCCTGGTGTCCCTGGAAGCCCCATGCCCAGGGTCTGGCACAGAGAAGACACATTCTGGTAGCTATGCTGGCCTAAAGCTGTGGTTAGGATATGGCTGCTGTCACCTTGGCCCCAAGCTGATCTTAAGGCACAGAGTGGAGCTAATGAGGCCAAGGCCTGGGACCTGCTCTATTTCAGAAACATCTGTTGTCTCTCCCAAGGCCAGAGACAGCATCTTGAAACTTGGTGTACTGTCTAGCCTGTGAGGGTATCAGGCATTAACAGTGGACCTGATATCCAGGCCTGGTGGTACAGGCCTATAACTTCAGGCTAAGGAGACTGACATGAGGGGATCAGAAGTTCAAAGCCACCCCAGGAAGCTTACTAAGGCTATTTCAAAACTTCTTAAGAAGTGGCACTGGGAAGACGCTCCGTGGTTAGGAACATATACTGCTGTTCCAGAGGACCTGTGTTCTGTTCCCATAACCCACGAGGGTCATTCGCAACTGCCTGAAATGCTAGACCCGGGAGATCTAACACCCACTTCTGGCCTCTACAGGCAGCTACACACACCTCACACAAACATTAAAATAAAATAATAAATATTGATTTTTTTTAATAAAAAGAGAGTTGGGGATATAGCTTGTGTACAGGGCTTGTCTAACATGCACAAGGCCCTAGGTCCAATTCCTAGTACCCCAACAAAATAAAGAAGAAAGAAAAAAGAAAAGAAAAGGACCCAGTGGAAGCAGCAAGGACAGATTAGCAGCCCCTCCCGCTGCAGAAAGCTCAAGTCCTCGGCTTACTGTGGGCGTCTAAGGCCCACAGTGTGCACGATGCCAGAGCGGAAGAATATCGTGTGATGAGTCCCTGTCCCTGACAGGACTTAAAGACAGGGGCTTCTCCCTGTCCTGCTTTCCAGAGGCAGGGCGAGCCCAGGCAAGCTGTACCCTGAAGGATGCTTGCTTGGTCCCACCGGCCAATTCTCAGGCCCCCTGAATCTCCATGGGGCTCACATGCTTCCTTCCACCTCCACGTCTGACCTGCACAGAGGACATCAAATTCCCACACACAAAGCCTGTTGTCCCTCCTTCTCAATACCACAGACTGGCGTTCCACCCAGAGCATTAGACTTAAGCCTGCCAGGTCGCCTGGCCCAAGGAGGGTTCCCACTGGGTTTCGTATTCGATGTCAAGATGTAAAATGTGTGGCTTTTCAAACATAAATATCTAAAATATTTAACGTCACTCAACTTTCAAGCCCAGTTCCCATAGGTTAGAGATTTCTTTTTTCTTTCTTTCTTTCTTTTTTCTTTTTTTTCGGAGCTGGGGACCGAACCCAGGGCCTTGCGCTTGCAAGCGCTCTACCACTGAGCTAAATCCCCAAACCCGGTTAGAGATTTCTTAGAGCCTCACAGCAACCATTTTAATTGATGGTTTTGGAGTTGTTTTTCTCCTGTCTTCACATGGCTTCCAGGGGTTGAAGTCAAGGTGCCAGGTTTGTGCAGCAAGGGCCTTTACCTGATTAACCACACTGCCAGCCACGCAACATTAGATACATCTGTCCTTTTAAAGACACACGGATCCAGGGGAACTCTCTAACATCGTCTCTGAGGGGAAGGTCAGCTCCCACTGACCTCTGCATTTTGGTCCTGTTTTCCTCATATCCTCTGATTTCTTGAGCTGCTCTGGCTGGGAAAGGCATCCACATTTGCTACTCTCATCACATGCATCCTTTGTCTCCCAGGGTCAGCACGCCCGGCTGCACTCACAGTGCCCCAGGACCAGCAGCACACTACCCCTCTTCACAATCCTCACCTTGTGATGTCTTCTGTCAGCTGGGCTGGGTCAGGAGGGTAGAACTTCACTGTGAAGGCAAAATTCCAGGGGCTACCTAAGAGGAAAAGGAGGAGACGTCAGAGAGGCCTCATCAACCTAGTGGCTGCCTCAGATGCAATAGCCTGTGAGCAATCTCCATAGATTTCCCGCTCCTGGAACATCATTTCCATTTGATAAACAGGGAAACCGAGGCCCAAGCTTGATGACCTGAGATCAGTCCCCGGAACCCACAGTGGAAGGAGAAACCCCTGAGAGCATCCTCTGACCTCCATGTGTGTGTTGAGCCATCCCTCCACCCGTCTCTGTCTCTGTCTCTGTTTTTCTGTCTCTCTGTCTCTCTGTCTCTCTGTCTGTCTCTCTTTCTGTCTCTCTCTGTCTCTCTCTCTCACACACACACACACAGAGAGAGAGAGAGAGAGAGAGAGAGAGAGAGAGAGAGAGAGAGAGAGAGATGTGAGTCAACGATGGGAAAGAAGATAAAAAGAAAAGAAAAGAAGATAAACATGGAAACCCAAGCAACAAGGTGATCACGTCTATCTACAGCATAGGAATTTAGATTTCATAATCACCCGAGAGTGCTGTTTTTGCTGATTGGTTGGTTGGTTAATTTTGCTGCTGTTCTGTTTTACTGCAGGTTTTTTGCAGCACTCAGGATCGAGGCCGGGCCTTGAGCCTGCCAGGCAAGTACTCTGTCAGCGAGCTACCTTTCCAACCCGTTTCTTTCTCATAGACAAAGATTTTAAGGGCCAGTCAGCTAATTGGTGACAAAGAGCAGGTTTCCAAACTCTGGTCACCTGACCCCAGAGCCCAGGTTCTTAGTCACAAAGACTCCTGAGGAAGGCCTCCAAGGACACAGGCTCTGTCTCAGGGGGGACAGCTGAGTCAGCAAATAGGAGTGCTCAGAGCCAGTGCACACCGAGTGTCCCCGGGCAGCGCTGCTGCGTCACACCCCATCCTGCAGTTCACTTCATCCTCACAGCAACCCCGAGGCCCTGCTATCATGACCCCGCTTTACAGTGAGGAAACCGAGACACAGAACACACTGAAACACAAGAAGTAGGCATTGAGCTAGAATTCACATTAAGCACTGTGTCCAGAAAAAGACAGCAGCTGTGCCTGGTGATGTCTAAATGTGTGTCACTTTCCTGTCACTCCAGCTAAGGCAGGAAGGGCTGGTCCACTTGCCAAGAAGAAGCAGAGCCTCAGAGGCACGGCCCGAGGTGTATCAGCTGACAGATAGCCAGGCTTGAGGGAAGGGACAGCATCTCGGAAGCCCGAGATACCAGGGTGAGGGGAAGTGACCAAGTACAGAAAGGAGGCAAAACCGCTCCCCTGGGGTCCCAAAGGAAAGGACTGTGATGAGTAGGTGGGCATTTCAGACATGGGGACAGAGGCAAAGCTCTAACAGAAGAGGTAGGTGTGTGTGTGTGTGTGTGTGTGTGTGTTGACCTTGTTCATGTACTATGGAGACCAGAGGTTGATGTGGTGTGTCTTCCTCTAATGTTCTCTCTTATTATTTTTTAAAGATCTATTTATTTTTATTCAATACATAAAGAGTTTTGCCTGCATATCAAGTGCACCATGTATATGCAGTGCCTGCAGAAGCCAGAAGGGGGTGCCAGATTTCCCCCCTGGAACTGGAGTTACAGATGGTGGGTGCTGGGAGGCTTTCCCAGGTCCCGTGCAAGAGCATCAAGTACTTTTAACCACTGAGCCGTCTCTCCAGCACTACTTACCTCGACAATTTCATACACATGCACAATGTATCGTGATCTCACGCATCCCCACCCCCTCACACCCTGCACGCCCCCCACCTTAAGTCCTCCCTCTTTCCCTTATGACATGGAAGCTGGGGAGTTGTCCCTACACAGCATGAATGCTGGGTCACCGAATTCACCTAATTTTCCGATGCTAGTCTCTCACTGAACTTGGAGCTTATCAATGTGGCTAGACTGGCTGGACAGCAGGCCCCTAGAATCCACCCGTGTCACAAATGCATGCTGTGAATCTGAACTCCGGTCCTCATGCTTGAGCCGTAAACACTTTACCTAATAAGGAGATTCCCCTGTCCTGTAGAGGAGGAGCTTCCTAAGGCTCAAGGCTACGAGGTGTGAGGGCCACAGCTTGAGCTGTCACAGGAGCAACAGTCCATGTGCCCAGACAGGTGGGCGGGACCTCCAGGCTCACTCTGGGCAGTGACCCTAGGGCGTTGTCAACAGACCTGCCTGCCTCTCTTTTCCAGGCTACTGGTCTTTATTAACTCTACACACTTGGCTGCCTGTATCCGTTCCAATTCTTTCAAGGCATGAAAGGCTGGCCTCCCAGCAGGACAGGCACTGCGAGAAGACAGCCTAAAATTCAGACCTAAAAGCCTGCTGACCCACAGAAGCATGGTTTGCTTATGTGCCTGCCTCTTTGTCTCCAACTGTCAGGAACCAAGGGAAAAGCTCCTCAAGCCCCCTCCTGTAGAGTCAGCTGGCTTCCATAGGCCAACTACCTGCTGTCATAGCAACAGACTCGACTACAGCTTCCCAGCCAGGGGACCAGGGAATCCCACCAGGAAGAGGCCAAACATAACCAAGGTGGGATGGAGGCCCCAGGTCTCCACCTACTGCAGGCCCATTTGCTAAGCCTAACCACCTCTTTTGCTAAGGCTAAACACCTCATCTTTCCTCTATTTGAAAGCCTTCTCACCCCTCCCAACACGATCCTTCTTTCCAGAAATGACAGGCTGCTGACCCACTCATCTCCCTCCTCCAGAGGCATTGAAATGAGGACAAAACAAAAGCCAGGGCTCATGATGGGCTGAGCCAGCACTTGGCTCTGTGGCCTTGGGTAAGTAGCTACCACTCTCTGGACCTGAGTTAAGGGCTGTTAGTTACTATCCAATCCCTGGACAGAAGGCTGGCTGTTTCCAGGTCATCCGTCTGTCCCCTGTTTCTGGAAGACTCCACAGAGCTGTTTTCCTGAATGCATTTATAGTTTCTTTACTAATTGGCTGTGTGGCTCTTACTGCCGCTTGTATTCTCTGGGCCTCAGGTGTGTTACCTATGATGTAATGCTACATCACTCCTACCCTGCCTTCTCTCAGACCTGCCAGGAATGACAGAGGAGTACAGAGACGCCCACCCATCCTCGCACACCAGCCACAAGCAAACACTCACTCCGGATCTGTTTCTTGATTTCCTTGGAGGGGTCCAGCCAATTCTGGAAGAGAATAGAAGAGTTGTTCTTTAGAAGGAAGATCAAGGAGTGGGCAGAGTGGAACCGGGAGAGACGACTTATCCAGAAGTGGCCAGCCACAGACTCTCATGGATCCATTGCCTGGATCCATTTACTTGGCACTAAGGAATGAAGCCTGCATTCCCAGTGGGGTTTAGACATGGTATCAGGGCTGATCCTGAGATGGCCACAGTGACCAATTACTGCATCTATAACTAGAAGGAAAGTCAGGCAGCCCCCCACTAGGGCAGAAGAAGACATTGGATAGGGACTTCTCTGTTATTCAGGGAACCCATGCAACTACATCATAGCTCTCCAGCTACCCATTTGGGAAGACCTTAGGAAAGACTGGGGCAGGGAGCTGGGCCAGAGACCTGTGAGAGGTTGGAGCTGCTAATGTAGAAACAGGAGATGCCTACTGAAAGTCTGGGGGAAGCTGGAGGATACATACGGTCAGGTCTATAGAAGCCTCCCTGCCCACCCACCACAGCAGGCTCCCAGCCGGGCACCTTCTGGCTGTCGGCATCGCAGAAGGTCAGACCGAAGTAGTCCTTCTCGAGGAGGTTAAGGTGCTCACAGACCAGGTCAAACAGCACCTGGCCCCGGCCGTGCTTCTGAGGAAGAAAGAAGAGCTATTGTGAGGCCCGTGGACCTGCTGGTGTGGCTGGGAGCTGACCCAGGTTCCACTGGACAAAGCAAGAGTCCCCACAAGCCTCCCCTCAGCTGGGCAGGACCTCAGCACTCCTGCCACAGGCTCTGCTCTCTGGGTCTATAATGTCCCATCTAGGTCTCTCTTATAAGCCCTGCCAGGGGCCTCCTAGACCATGGACCTGCCTGAAGCATGCTGGGATTTCTGCCTGGAGCATGCTGGGATTTCTGCCTGGAGCAAGCTGGGATTTCTGTGTCACAGAAATCAAGAGAAGCATCTGAAAACCAAAGTCCTAAGGTTTGTGGGCAAGAAAGAGAAGATGTCCTCAAATGACATGAGACAGAGACGGGGTGGGAGTGGGGTGCAGGAGATAACACGGAACTCAGAATCACCGTGAGACTATCCTTTTATAGTCACCCCTGCATATCAGTCCTTAAAACGGTGACATTTTTACCAAGGCACAGACACCCCGAGACACCTTTTCCTGATGCCAGTCTGTGCTGAGTCTTAATCCGGTTTACAATAGTAATGACCCTTTCTGGACCTCGGCGTCACCATCTGTACCAGGGAGTGCCAGGCCAAGCCATCGCTCTGGACAGCACAGTGGGTCCTCCTGTGGTTTGGCTTGGACTCGGGACACACAGGAGTGAGCCTCGCTGAGGCCAGCCAGCCTGGGGCAGGGCATATGGCGCTGGGCGTTCCCTACCTCCACCTCACACTCGTACTCAGAGGCATCAAGCAGGGTGACGCGGCAGGTGGCACTCTTGAACTTCTTGGCAATCTTCTGGGGTGACTTCTGGGCCTTACTGGGCGTGGTCCTCTCCGACAGGCCATCGGCCTCACAGTAATCCTTTTCCTCCATATCTAGGCTCTGTGGGGCCAAGCAAGAAGTCAGTGGACTCGAAACAACTGGGTGGCTGAGGCCAAGATATCCCTAAAATAAGAAGTGTCACCTTCTACGACCCTCAGGGTGACCATGGGTTATAAACGGGTTGGTGTAGAATGCTAGGGATTTGATGTTTCCGTGTGAGCTGAGGGGTCTGTGTCTTCCTGCAGGCTACTGCTACCGTGGACAGCCTCTGCAGAGAGGAGCAGCCCAGAGACCTGAAGTCAGCACCAAGCTGCCCTGTCCTCTCCCTAGAACAGTGAGTGACTCATGAGGACATCTGTCCGTCTGTCTGGTCTCTCCCATCTTACTTGTCACTAGGTCTAGCCTAAGACTGAACTGGTGATCCCAATGGAGGGAAAAGCTGGCCCCCTCCATGACTGTGGCCAAGTCCTTGCCCCTCTGTGTCTGTTACAAATTAGGGAGGCATAAACGAAGGGCTCAGTGAGGCCCTCAGTCTTCTGTAGTTCTCAGGGGATGCGTTTTGTCAAGGTCTCGCTGGGTTTGCCAAGCTTGAGTAGAAGGCAGGAGACTACCCTGGAAAGGGCCATGTTCTGGGTCTCACCTCCACCCCTGGCTTTGTATGTGGCTTTGGGTAACAGGGTTCCCTGCACTGAGCCACAGATCCTCTCAGCATAAAATGGGAGAGATAACACCTCCCCTCTTGGGACTGAGAAATTAGACACAAAATGGCCAGCATGCCCCAGCCCAGAGTTCAGTGTGTAACGGTTCACGAATGTATCTGAATCCTTCTTCCTTTCCAGCTGAGGAAAGGACTAGTGACTTTTAGTACTAGCGGGGAGAGGAGGGATGTCCAGGCCCCAGTACACACCTGTTCAGCAGGCCTTGTGTCCTGCTGGGTCAGATGCTTCTCATTGGAATTGGTCTCTGGGTGGCTGTGGCCTGCGGGGGTCACCGGGGTGGTCACAGCTGCAGCAGCCTCTGGCTGCTGTGGAGTCTCCTCCTGAGCCTTCTTCACCTCAGAATCTGGGCCTGTCTCTGTTGTCATGGTGACCAGCACGCCTGCATCGGAATGAAGGGGAGCATGTGACTGGGGGAAGGATGACAATGTGACAACAAGGGGGGCAGGAACCGCACGTGGTGAGGGACAGATGGAGACAAATGGACAAAGAGCCGGACAGAAGGCAGGGGTAGGAGACAGAGGGACAGAGGGACGAGGAGGCATGAGAGTGTGAGGAGCCTCTTTCCCTCTGTGTCCAGACCTGGGATCTGGACCTTTTCTAAGGATGATGAGAGTGTCTCTAGGGTGCTGTGGTCTGCACCGGGCGCCAGCAAGGCCCTGGCCAGGCTGATGGTCCCACTACACCTGGCCTACCACAGCCCCTCAGCTAATGCAGGACACTGACTGCAAACTGATAAAACCTTGGGTTCCAGACCTGTGTGTGAGTTTAGACAATTCCCTTCACCTCCCAAGCTGGAATAACTAACACACACACAACACATACACATGCACGCACGCACCCAGGTGCACGCACGCACCAGTCCCCGATTCACAGAATGTTATCAAGACTCATCCCATGGACAAAAACAGGTAGACATGGAGTGGTCAGGGTAGCAGGGACTCTGAGGAACTTTGGGACAGGTTCCCCTTTGAAGCATTAAATGAGACGCCAGAGAAGGCCATGAAGTTGCTGCCCCGCTCTTCTGTTGGAATTAGCCAGCCCCGACAGACAGTAAGTAACCTCAACAGCCCGGCTTCACGCTTTACTCGGGGATTCTGAGGGAGACTTGCCACCATGAAGAGAAGTTAGGAAAACTAAAAGGCCTCAGGGATGGGATGGGATGAGAGGAAGCTTCACTCACACTTCAGACATCTTGGAACTACTTGAATCTTTTTTGTTTCTGAGGCGAAACAAATTCCAGGCGAGCTAGCCTTGACTCACGACGTGGTCCATGCTGGCACTAAACATGTGTGTGTACATATGCCATGGCATGTGTGTGGAAGGCAGAGGACAACTTTCAGAACGTGGTTCTCTCGTCCACGATTGGTTCTGGGCATCCAACCTGTGCTAAAGACACCTTTTTCCACAGAGCCAGATCAACAGCGGAGGCTTGAACCCTTGTTCCTTCTGTCTCAGCCTCCCCGGCAATGGGATTGCAGATGTGCGACATCACAACCAACATGTGAGGATTGGGTAAGTGTCTTAACTTGTAAGTTCGTCTTGTTTTAAAGCCAAAAGCACCCCTTCCCAACCACACCCAGAGTAAGAGAAATGAGCAGGAACCATCTCTCTTTGGCCTAGACCCTTCCTCTAAGTCTGCTCTGTCATAGCATAAGGGAGACATTCACACAAGGCGTGCTAGGAACGTACCCTCAACCATCCACCATGAAAGGCCTCAGACAGACAGACAGACAGACATCCAACACTCGGAGCCACCCATGGGCTCTAGGGTTCACACTTCCACTTATTTATCTTTGCCAGGTGTGGGGGGTCTCACACCTATATCACCAGCACTTGGGAAGCTGAGGCAGGAGGATTATCACAAGTCTGAGGGCAGCCTAGGCTACAAAATGAGACCTGTCTCAGAAAAATCAAAACCAAACCACACCAAACAAAACATTTAACTTATTCACTTATTCAAAGTTGTGGAGGGGGCAGGAGTGGAATCCGGGGCCTCACATACACTCGGGCCTCACTTACGTCTCTCTGCATCCTGGGCACTGGGCTGGTTTCCAGTCCTTGTCTGGCGGGGTCATTAGGTAAAATTTATTTAAATAGTTTTGTGTTTAAAAAACAATCTGAAGATGGGTGGAGAGAGAGCTCAGTGGTTAAGAGCACCTGCTGTGCTTGCAAAGGACTGAAGTCAAATCCCCAGCACCCTCATGGGGAGCTCAGAGCTGCCTGGCGCTCAGCTGCAGGGTGGGGAGGGATATCTGGCTGCTTCTAGCGCCTCCACCATCACCAAGACACACACAGCAAATAAACATACGTCATAAAACAAACATTTAAAATTATCTTAAAAACCCAAAAGCATATGGAGACTCTTTCGGCTGTGACCATCCAAGTTCACATGACCCTAGTGTCCATCCAGGCAGCCCCTGGGATACATCCACAAATACCCTTCCTGGGTCCTCTGTTGGCTTCAGCCCAGACCCATGCAACTCTTTCCTGAACCTATAGCTGCCTGGAAATAGCTGGGAAAGAATTTTTAAGTGAATATCCCAAATTTCCCTGCATTCCTCTGGAAGCCAGTGCTACAGACAGGAACTGCTGGGCACCACTTGAAAAATAGCTACTCTAATCCACTTCTGTCACAGGTAAGAAGAGTCACAGTCGCATCTTCAAACTGTCCCTTCGCTTCTTCGGTCCGCTCTCCTCCCCACTGCGGCCTAGCTCTCCAGATCTGAATGGCTGGCCCATCTTCTCTCTCCTGCATTCAACTACCCCTAGCAAAACACCCAACATAACCTCCTCAAAGGAGAAAGAGCCCAGGCCCAGGCTGAACACCAAGGAGCTACAGTGAAGCCATAGCCAGGGGGCTGGATTCATAGATACAAGCGTATCCTCTCAGAGAGAAAAAGGGAAATGCACACAAAAATCACGGCAAGCATTTGAGCGAATGGGCATGGTGTCAACGATCCACACATACGACCCCTACCTTAGTAAACACACAGATCCTCACGACAGTGTGAAACAGGAGAACCTGTCACTGTGTGACTTGATATATGCTAATAAAAGCATTAAAAATATGAACAGCTAGGTAAATAAATGCTGGGGACCCCAGAGCCCCCATTAGAAGAAGAAGAAGAAGAGCTACCAGTATTCAACGCTTCAGACCAGGAATAGAAACACTTCAGCTTGCCTAGACTCGCTGTTGCCGGTCCCATCCCCACCTTCCAGCTTAAATCTGACAGCTCATCATTTCCTGCATTAAAATTTCAAACTCCTTTATTTGGCCTCTCATTACATTTGTCTCCGCACTCCCCATGAATCTTCAACCGGCTCCTTACATAACACTCCTGCACACGGTAAACAAGGGAATTGCATGGCTCCTAGATACATGCCGAGGTTCACGGTGTGCATGGTATAGCCTGCATCCTCAAGAGCTCTGCCTACTCCGTATCCTTTCCCGAATTTGTGGCATAACCGTTCCCTCTTCCAGGAAGCCTTTCCCAGCCATCTCCCCGCCCGCCAAGGCATCTGCACACTTACACAGTCGCAGAGCATTCTTCTCCCTGCACGTTTTGGCAAGCGGCATCTATACTGATCCCATGTTGGCTTTTCCCCTTGGCCTTTCACCACTGTGCTGTGTCCACTGTGCTGTCCCTTCCAGGGTTAAGGATCACATCTACTGGAAACTGGAACTGAACAGCACCCAGAGATACCGAGGTAATGTTGTTGTGGGGATAAGAGTGGACCCGGGGAAGACAGGACGGAATCTCTGAGGTCACCAAAAGCAAACAAAAGCCCTGTGTGACTTCCACAAAAACATTCTGCTCCATACCACATTTTCCACATATGTCAGCCACTTATTCTCGTTCCAATCATCACGACATTCTCGTTTTTCCATATATGAGCAGCAATTATGTTTCCTTTGGTGGGTATGTTTCAAGACTACATATTAAAATCACCTAGACTGCATTCCAATCAAATAAACTTGCTAAAATACAGAGACTTTTATATTTGAAAACTCGGGCACACCACTTCTGGGGATTTTAAATTTCGGTGCAATATTTTAGGGCTGTTATTTTCTTCCTGAATACCACAGGAATCTCCAAGCCACATCAGGCTGGTCCACTTTCACCCCGAGTTTAAGACGAATACACTCAGGAATACAAGCCAGGATTCGTCGCCATCCTCTCTGAGAATACAGATTTCTTACTTCTAGTTCTGTGCTGCCATGGTGTCTCTGGGCAGTCCTGACTGTCTACAGTATATAACCAATCAAATGGGAATAACGGAACATGTGTTTGTGTGCAGCTTACGGTGGGCTTGTTAGGACATAGCATCCCAGAAAGTCAAATGGCGTCTAGGAGGGACACCAGCAGAGTATCAGCGACTTTATCTCCAAGTGTCAGAACAGACTAACAGTTTCCTTCTAGTTTGATCAAGACCAGGCTCACGTCACACACCTGGCCTCACTTGATCTCCTTCCCTTGACTCCCAAGGACATGCCACCATGCCACAAGCTGGTGCCACAGAGGTGGATCCTCCTGGATTTCCCTTTTTCCTTTCCTTCTCCTTCTCTGCCCACCCCATCCCACCTCCTTCTACATCTGATTGGCCCAAAACTTGCTTTGTAGACCAGGCTGGACTGGAATTCACAAACTCTGACCCACCTCTGCCTTCCGAGTGCTGGAACCGAAAGGTGTACGCCACCACGCCACCGCCATGCCTGTTGCCGAGGCAGGACCCAAATCATTAAACGACTGCCTTAAAGCTTGAGGCTAGCCAGTCGTGAAAGAAAGCTCATGCCTGTAATCCTAGCCCTCAGGAGGCTGTGGCAAAAGGCTTGCTATGAGTTTGAGGCCAGCCTGTATTATACAGTGAGTGCATAGAAGATCTGGCCTGAAATAAATAACTAAATCCACATACATAAACCCTAGGAAAATTTGTTTCCTGGTGCTCATGGCTTCAGATAACAGGATGAGAAGGAGCTCAATAAATCCTGTTTACGCCTATTTTTAAATTTTTACTAATTAAAAATAAAAATAACATTTAAAAAATTTACAGTTAGAATCTTTCTTTGACAAGCCCAAGGATAACAGCATTGTCTCTCACTAGGCCATAGAAAGAGAGCCAAGAACTAGACTGTGGCTTCTGACACAGCAGGCTAAGTCACATGGACATGGTTCTTGCTCAGGCTCAGGCCAACACACACCGGGAGAGCTGCTGGGTGGCCAGGCCAGACTGGGTACAGTCAGGGCCCTTGGGGCAACCATGTGCCAGTTCCCACAGAGCTCACTGTAGGGACTTAGATCCCCCAGGGTATGTTTTAGCCTTGCCCAAGAGTCTGGGCACCTGCCTATCCAGAATGTGGCCTTTGTTCACAAAGCAGGCTTCTAGGGTAGGGGCAGGAATGGAACATTTAAGAGGAGGAGGTGGTACTTGGGCTGAGTCATCCTGTGGGCAAAAGGGCCAGAACGCGATGCCCTTATCCTTCAAGAAACATACAAAGGAGGCTCCATACGGCCTGGCAGGAGGGACTGGGTAGCCAGGGAGAAGAGCAGGAAGTAGGGTCTTGTGGGCAGCCTCGCAGTGTCAGGGACTGATACAGACGGTGAGGGCCTATCAGGGAACATCAGTGTGGCCAGGCCCGGGCTAAAGACTTCCCACCACTCACAGACCCTCCTGGCACAGCCGTGAGCCCTCAGACCGGCAGTGCAGACATGTCTGCCTACAACAGAGGCAGAAAGACAAAGGCCAGCCAGCAGGGCCAGGCTGGTGGCACCGACATAGGAAGGCAAATACACAGGATTAGGAAAGAGAAAGGTCAGCCAGAATGTCAGTGCGAGCGTCGCCCATACCACCACTGTCTGCAGAGAGGGGCCCTGTGTGGCCTGGGCTAGGGCTGGCTCAGCAGGATGTCAGCATCTGGGGCTCTGCAGGACCACGCAGCAGCCTTCATATCCTCTAAGCCTTCCATCTGGACGGCCTGCAGGGAGACATCCCCTCGGCCGAGGTGATATCCACTTGGCCTGGCTGCTGTACCTGCTCTTTAAGATAAATCAGCTGACATCTAGTTAACCTTCGAACCAGGGCTGGGGGGAGTCGGCACCTCCAAGGCCAGTCATCAGATGTGTTCATTTCTCAAGCCCCCTAGCGACCGCCTGGGTCCAAACCAGGGTCTTGATCCAGGGTCTCCCTCCCGGCAGTCACTCCTAGGATTTATTCTCCAAGAGCAAGCACAGGAATCTTTGCAGGAGTCTAGTTGGATGCCCTTATTAAAACCTCCAGTGGTTTGTGGCTGCACAAGCCTGTAATCTGAGCCCTCAGGAGGCTGAGGCAGGAGGATCTTAGTTCGAGGCCAGCTAGGGTAACATCTCAAGTCCTTGTTCAACAAACAAACCCCAAAACAGCTCTAATGAGTTCCTATCGAAATAAGACACACACTGCCCTTCTCTCTAGCCTCTGCTCCTAGCCCTGCCAGCAGACACGGCCTCCTCCACCGTATGTCCTTGCAGCCTCTGTCTGTGCTTCAACTGTGCAGGCCGATCCCCACATCAGGGCTTCATCTTCCCTGTTCACAAGCAGTGACTCTGTCCCCTCTCCTGGTATGACAACTTTCACCTCCATATGTCTACCCTATCTAACCTAGGTCTCTCTCCCTAACTTTCCGCTGTGACAGCATGCCAACTTGTTTGTGTTATTCAAGTATTTCTGTCGGTCTGTCTGTTTTTCCGGTAAGTTTTTTTTTTTTCTGGAGCCATCATTGCAAACTGAACTTAAATCCACTGATCAATCTACTTATTTCTATTTCTCCTCTAGAATAGGAACCCCGTGGAGGTTTATGGCTCATCATCATCAGGCCTTCGAGCAATTTTTGATAAATAACTATAAACACTGAGCAAGGTGTACGGTGAAACAAGTCAGGGCCCCACCTCAAAACCAGAGCGAGCCCTGGGTAGTGACCTGTATCGACAATCTCAGGGCTCGGGAGGCTGAGGCAAGAGGATATAAAGTTCAAGGCTAGCCTGGGCTACACAATGAGACTTCCTCGAAACAAAACTGCAAGAGAAATTAATATTATACAAAGGAAACATCCATCTATCGCCAGGTACTGATCTATGGCGTCTGCATAGCTAACCCTTACAGGAACCTCTTAGGATCCCCATTTTCCAAAGGGGGAGGAGGAAGAAGAAAGGTTGAGTAACCCACCCAAGATCAGACAGCTGGCAGCAGTGCCAGGGTTTACAGGCTGCAGTCACCTCAGGAGCCCTCATGGCTCCTAGCCAGGCAGCCTCTCCTCTGATTTATCAGACCTGAATCACAGGGTTTTTAGACCAATCTCCTGCCCTATCCTCCTTATCGAATTGATGAGGACCCACAGCTGCCAAGAAACTGACTTTCGCAAGGACGAAGCACTGGGCCAGACGGCTATGGTTTCAAAGGCTCTCCTACTACACAGCGTTTCGACATTTCAACATCCTCGGGCTGGGGAGCTCAATGGACGCTAAGTGTTGCAGGGGTGAAGGGCAGACTTCTCAAGACTGAGATGCAAATCCACTGGGAGGAGCCACAGTAAGAGCCCCGGATCATTGGTTTTCCTCTCAACACTGCCACTTCCTACCTGAGGAGTGTCCAGGCAAGTCACTTCTTTCTGTTTCCTCGTGAATAGTAACACCATGAGAATAACAGATTACAGACACTGCCAGGACTCTGCCATCAGGGGAGAAACTCACATGAGCAGTCACCCACTAGATGGTGAGGCCGTCTCCTCTAAATCCTGGGGATTGGTGACACCAAAGACCAAGTGTTCCAGGAGACTCTGATTCAGGAGTAGAAGTAGCAGTAGGAAGGAGGGGAGAGGAAGGGAGAGGAAGGACACGAAGGGGATAGGAAGGGAGTTGGGAGAGAGGGAAGGGTTCAAGAAAGGGTGGGTGAGGGGCAGGAGACAACTAAAACACCATTCGTAAAATGGTGAGAATACCTCTATCCTGTGTTTCTGTGAGGTAAGCTCCAATAAAGCATTTGAGTGACATTTAGCCCCATAGTCAGTGCTCCTGAGACATCAACATCCTTGCCTTTGTTCAAAGACCAACATGTTACCACTCACATTCCCTCAGAGATGGAAATGCGGACCGTTCAGCGTTTGCCTCTGTGCTGCCATTGTTCCCACTATGAACACGAACTGCTTGAGAAGTCAGCAAAGGAAGCATCAGAAGTGCACACCTAGGGAGGCTTTCTCTCTCTTCTGGAACCAGGGCTCCATCCCACAGGGATTTCCCCAAGGCCGAGCTACGGCTTCCTCCAGTCACACTGAATGGACGTGAATGAGCCGAGGGGAGGGTGCAGGCTGTGCTCTTTCTGAGCCAGGCCCACGTGGTCTAAAAGGATCTGAGCCTCCAGTCATCCTTACAGGTGGGTGCTCAGGTGTGGACGTGGCACTGGGAGATGACAATTTGTCAAAGGCCTGTGGCATCCGCAGGAACAGCCTTAAATGAAATCAAACAAGACAATGAGGCCACCACCTACCAGCACTGGCTTTCTGTCTCCAAGTTTCAGAGGCTACGAAGGAGCCGCAGACAGATTTGCTAGTGTGGGACAGGGAACACGGGACAGGCTTGATCTACAGAGTAAGGACATCAAAGAGGAAAGATACCTCCTGCTTGGACCATACTAACAACTGCAGGAGGCGGCCAAGACCTCCTTTGTCAGAGCCGTCTGAAAGCCTTTCAGGGCTACACCCCAGCCATCCGAGCTGCCATACAGGGTGGAG